>NW_025813486.1:10528442-10945942 GCF_021976095.1 Xenia sp. Carnegie-2017
TTATTGTGAAGAAAACAATACTGTATATCAATTTCACGGATGTTTTTGCAGGTGTAATAATGTTTTAATAATGATGATTATAATTACATTGAAAAAAATAAAAATGATATTTTACGAATGCAAAACAAAACAGTTTTTCAAAACAAGATATACAATTGAAAATAATTATAATTTAGTCGAAATTTGGGAATGTGAATATTTAAAAGATAAAAATATTAGTGAAATAAAAAAGTAGAAAGAGGAATTTTAATGTATTACCGTTGCATCCACGTGATGCATTATATAGTGGTAGAACATCACCTTCATGTTTATATTATGAAGCGAAAGGAAAATGAAAAGGTTAAATATGTTGACTTTAAAGTCATTATAACCATATTGTTCAAAAAGTATGAATATCCTTTAAATCATCGAAATATATTTAAGAGGAAGAATGTTTAAATATTGATGTCGGAAGTGTGTTTGGGTTAATTAAATATTTATATTACCCCTACTACACTTTTATTTCCTGTTTACCCTTACGCATTGATAATAAATTAATATTTACACTATGTTACACTTGTGTATGGAAAAAAAAATCCCGAAAATGTAATCATAATGATGAGAAGAGCATTAAGGGGTACATGGACTAGTGTTGAAATAAATAAAAGCTATGAATGTGGTTATAGAATAATTAAAATATATGAAATTTATCATTATAAAAACAGAATTAAAATTTTCGGAGGGTTTGTAGGAGCAATTTTATGAAAATAAAACAAAGAAAATAGTGAGTATTCCTAAAAATGTTATAATGAAACTGAGGATGAAACTGTTAATGAGGATGAAAAAAACTGTTAATGAAGAAAAATTAAATGAATTTATATTAGATTATTATGAACACGAAGGAATTCAATTAGATAGAAGTAATATTAAGAAAAATATATGTATTCGTACCATTATGAAAATGATTTTAAATTCATTATGGGAAAGTTTGCACAAAATGATAATGTAGTTACAGTATCATTTATCAATAACATATGATCTACTGTATTTAGCAAACAATCATACTAACAGATTAACTTCTTTAAATATCGTGTCTTCGGATATTTTAAGAACAACACATAAAAATGAAACATGTTCGTCAATTTTACCCAATCGTAATGTTGTTATTGCTTCTTTGTAACAAGTTATGCAAGATTAGAGCTTTTAAATGTATTACATAAGCTGCAAGACAAAGTTTTATATTATGATACCGATTCAATAATTTACATTAGTGTTGATGGAAATGATATTAAAACAGGTAATTACCTAGGTGACCTTACTAACGAATTAAAAATGGTGAATATATTAAATCATTTTTGTTCTACAGGACCAAAAGTTATTCTTTTAAAACAGATAAAAATAATGAAATAGTGCATGCAAAAGGATTTTCCTTAAAGGGTGATGGGAAAAGAAAAACAACATTTGATTCGATAAATGAGTGTGTAAAAGATAATGAAAAAATAATTGAAGTAATTTATAAAGAAAAAATATCACGTGATAACCAACAAAATGTATTTTTAAACGAAGAAGTGAAAAAGTTTGCATTCCTATTAGATAATTTTTTTACAATTCCTTATGGTTATTTTTTAGATTGAAAATATGATATATAAACCAGTTGTAAAATTTCAACATCCTTTTATGATGACTATTTGTGGACCATCACAATGTGGAAAAACACATTTTATAAAAGAATTGATAAAATTTAATGATGAAATCTTTGAACCCCTTTTTACAAAACTTTTATATTATTACTCGTCTAGTTATCAAGAAATGTTTGACGAAATAAAATCTATTATTAATGAACAAAAAAATACAGCCCTGCAAAATTACGAATTTAGCAAATGCAAATTACACATACCTTCTGTAACTGACATAAAACAAAAATTAGGAAATCAAACATTAATAATACTGGACGATTTGATGATTAATGCAACGGATAATAAAGACAATACAAAAAAATTGGATGAAATTGCTACACGAGACTGTCATCATGAGGATTTTTCTATCATATTTACATGTCAAAATTTAAATTACGGTAATACAAAATTAAGAACAGTTAGAACAAATAGTCAATACATTATTGTATTCAATAATGTAGGAGATAATAGGAATTTAAAAACATTATTGTTTAATAAGGGTTTATCAAAAAATTTCATGGAATGTTTAATAGACGATATGAATGAGAATGATCATGGCTATATTGTTTTCGACAATCATATAAATATTAAACATAATGTAAGAATTAGGAAAGATATTTTTCCCAATGAACTGACAACAATATATGATGTAAATATTTAATTTTATTTCTGAAATATATTTTTTATTAAATAAAGATAGTTCTTTTCGCTAAATGACTTGTATAAATAGAGAGTAAATTTTCAAATTATGTATAATACTTCTAACGAAAACATCTTATTTAAAAAAATGATTGTAACTTTTTGAGCATAATTACACTATACCCATTTTCAATTTTGGTGTGAATTTGATGTGTTTGAAGATATAGTAAGTAATATAGGAAAAGAAAATGTAGAAGTCCCATTTGTCAATGAAAGGGACGAAGAGATATATATTGATGAAAACTTTGTCACGACAGTTTGGAGGTACTTTCTTAAAATTCATTGATTCCTGAACGAGGTAAACATTTTGTTTAAATGTGATGAAAAGATTTGAATTGCTTTCTTAAATATTTATTTTTCTAAAGTTCTAAGCAAGCCTGATTTAAGATTACCGAACTTCGTGTTTCATATAAAGATTTTGAAGAAGAAGAAAAGAAAAGTGATGGTTGTCATAGTATTTTACAAGAACGATTATGAAAAATACGTTTTACATTGGATGAAGTTGTATTCTCGCTATTTATCAGAGTATTCATGATGCATCCCGATTTCAATGATTATACAATTGATGAACTTTATGTTATGAAAGAGTTTGTTGAAAAGTTTTGGGACTTATGTATTAGACATGGATATGTAAGCAAAGATATTGATGTAATTCCTGATAAAATGACAACAACATAATTTTACTTTTTAAATATATTTTATAACTACAACATATTTGAGTATTTTTCTTCTCATTTTTACATTTTCTTGCATACACTTTTTAATTCTTGGAAAAACATTTTAGATAAACTTAACAATTTTTATCATTATCTAAAGTCGAATTATGATTAATTACATTTAAAATATTCATTTTAAACATTTTGTAACAAAAAACAAACACCAAACCCCACAAGTGGTTGTATTAATATTTTGACGTCTTTTATAAGAAAATATTTCAAAATTTAATTTTTTATCAGTTGCAAATTTTTTCCATCTTTTATTTTTATAATGTTCTGGAGTTAATCCAAAACTATCAAAAAAATATAAATTTTTCCCATTTTTCCACGCTGCTACCCAATGTTGACCTGGTTTATCGCTAGTATCTGTATTCCATATCCATCCACCTTCTTTAAAATCTATTTTCGGGTAATAATCAGCTGGAAAAACACCTTTGAATTTTTTTTTTATAATTTTATTATTACCCACCAAATTTATTAAATTATCAGTTGTCAAAAACTTTCCCAACATACATTTTATATCCATTTTTTATATATCAAATGTTTGATTTTCTCTTAATGTTTTTCGTCTTGAAAATCTAGAAAAACGATGGGGGGTAGAACTCCCTAAATTTAAAGATGGATCAGGAGTTAATAATGGAGGTATACGTGTAGATGACGATGTCGAAGCAGACGATAGTGGTGATGAAGGAGTAGATAAAATAGGTATTTGTGAACTTTGTCTTCTAGTATTGCTTGCATTAGAATTTATATACATCTCCTTAATTTTATTATTTTTAATATATGAAACTGGCATTCCTTTTCTTTTTAACTCAGGTAAAATAGATCTTAATTCATGTTCTTTGAGATTTAATGTTTTTCTATTAGATATTAAATCATTTACTAAATCAAAGTAGGTAAAATTAAATTTCTTCCCATTTATTTTTAAGTCTTTTTTGTGATGTTGTGCTTTTGACCCCCTCGTTATTATTGGTGTTTTAAAGGGAGTACCACCACCATCTATATTTAAAGTATCACTATCATCCATTATATCATCTGTATCTACAACGTCCTCGTTTTCACTACGTCTTAAATCACTCGCTTTATTCAAAAAATTAATTAAATTTCCTTTTCTTTTATTTTTCTTTCTTTTTTTTAATATATTATATGCTTTTATTACTTCATGTCTTTTTGTATTATTAGTTATCCCATTAATTAAATCATCTTCCTCACGTCTTCTCTTCAATTCTGCTAATAATTTATTTATTTGACTTGTGTCAACAAGACCAAATTTCTCAACACTATCATTTACCATTATTTTTAATTATGTTATAAGCATCTTCTAATAAGTACCCCGTTTGAACATCTTCACATAATAAATGTTTTATATCGTCACTATGTTTTTGTTTTAAACTTCTTAATAACATTTTCTTATGAAATGGATTTATTTCTTCATGCAAAATTATTTTATCATTTAAAATATTTTTTAAAATAAAAATCAAATTTTTAAATATATTCTTATTTTTAATTAATTTTATTCTATTTTCTACTCTAGAATTAATAAATAATTTCAAACTTGGAATAATGTTATTTTTTTCACTTTTTTTCTTTTGTTTTGAAAATTCGACTAATTTGACAATTGCTTTTAAAACCTCTTCATTTAAAATATTTTCTTCACCATCATCATCTTCATCATCATTATCATCGTTATCATCATCAAATTCATATTCATCATCATCAGAATCAGAATCAAATTTTTCTTCATCAAATTTATTTTTTTCTTTAATTAAATTCTCTTCGTCTTTAACAATTTTTTCCGCATTTTCTTTATTATCTTCATTTTCCATATCATATTTTCCCCATTCATTTACATTTTCTTTATCATCCATTATAAATAATTAGGGTTTATTACTGGATCAACGTGTATAATTTGTTTTTTTAATGGAAAATCAATATCAATTACTTTTAAAGTTTTTCTTTTTAAATTTTTTTTCTTTCTCTTTAATTTATATAATTTTTTTGTTCTTCTCATGTTGAATACACAACAATAATAACAAAATTAAAATCGATATTCAAAATATATAGGGATTTTATATCCATAATTCATTTGATTTCTAAATTCTCCAAAAATATCATCGTATGTGCTTCAGTTAATGCTTTTTAAATTAATATCAAATCCAAAATCCCTGTATTCTGACCCGATAAAACTTCGGTGAAACTATCTTGATTAGGAGATAAATCAAACCCGATAATTCCACATTCAGACTTAAATCGTGCGTAATCAAAATTCATTTTTCATTTTTTATTTAAAATTTTCTTTAAATTCCAATATGCTTCTTTTCGACCGTAATACTCATGTGTTACTGCACGGTTAGTACGTGCACAACAATAACGGAAATTCAATAAATTATATAAGTGACAATTGAGTTGATGTGATCCATTAAATCTTGTTGTTTTTGAAAACTATAAAACTCTTGATGGTAAACCCCAGTGAATACATCATAACAGTTGATTGCTTGGGATCCAATAGGAAGAGTTTTTGTAACAACTCTCATATTATTTACAAAATAATGACATTCTTTATTTTCTTGTATCAGTTTATTATTTTTGGCTCTACTCAATTGTTCATTTGGTTTAAACATTCTAGTATTTATCTTAAAATCTTTAAGATGAATATCATAATTTTGAGGATTATCACCAGCTAACCCCATCAAATAATTTGTTTTATCTGCTCTTGCAAATTGAAATTTCAAATCACTAGCTGATGTAATCCATGTTGTTTTACCATAACCATTTATCAAAGTCATATCAAGTTGGTCTATAATTTTGCAAGTCTTATTATTTATAAGCTTACTCGTGCATTTTCCCATTTACATCAGCTCGATCATTATTATTGTATTATCCGCAATTTTATTTACTACATCCATTTTCCACTCCCATCCAATATATCTAGATTTACAGCCCTAAATCGCCACGTGATTCATATGGTGTATATAAAATATTTTTAAATACGAAATTCTATTATACTGATTAGTAATGTTATTTACTAAAACATCATTAATATATAAATTTATATTACACCACATGTTAGTTAGAGGTCTTGGATAAACGCATATGTTTAAATCATTAAATAAAGTCCCACCAGCCATTAATTTTATTCTACCACTCATATCAAAGTCATCAGTTCTCAATAAACCATATTCGGATTTTGACATTATACATTCGAATTTTTTGCATAAGGTTCGTCAGGTTCGGGATTTAAATAAATAGGTCTAAATTCTAAAATGTGTGATTTCGAGGAACTGGTTGAAATAAATTTAAATTACTGCTTACAACATGATCATTTTATCAATTTCATTTTCACTAACGCTTGCCATTTTTTATTATTTTTGTTAGTTAGAAGTTCACACTACCAACAAAAGATATAAAATGAAATGATAATTTTTAATAGCTTATAAATATATATATATTTACAAGAAATTTAATTTATTTCTGCAAAAATTCAATAAATCATCATCAATTCTCTTTCTTTTCTCTTTGGAAAATCTTTTTATTTTCCTTTTCTTTTTCTTTTACAGTATATTCTGATAATTGTTTTTTAATAAATTATTAAGTGCGACATCAGTTAAACCCGTAGGTGGACAAATTCCTTTTTTTTCAGTAATAGAAGTAGATTTATATTTTATATAATTAAAATGTGGATTACAATATTTCATTCCATTACCCTCTAATACATTTTCATAATATTTATACAAATCATTTTTCTTTCTTCATTCATTTTTTCTTCAAATTTTAAGTCCAGAAATATATCTAGTTCTTCGTCGGTGATATAGTTATTATCTGAATCATCGTACTCCAATTCAAATAATATATATTTTGAAAATAGAATCGAAGGAGCTTTTTCATATTCCATTATTTGCATTGATTGCAAATTAAAATTAGCAACAGCATCTAATTTGGCTAATCCTCCATTTAAATATAAAAAATTTTTATGCATTAATAAAAAATTTAATATTATTCGGTTCGTTATTAATATTTTTATACTATCTGGTATACAATTTTTCACATTAGTTAAATCACCAAGATCTGGTATTTTTGTACATTTCACTTGTATTAGTAAAAAAATCATATGGAATAACTGAATAAATATTTAATTTAAATCCTCCTTTTTTGAAATTTTTTGGTTTTAAACTCTTTATTCGATATAAAATTTTATTATTTTTACTAATTCCTGATAAATTAAATGGATATAATATATCTATATCTGGCCAAAAAAAATTTCGAGATAAAGCATGATTATGATTAGGTATTTTAATAGGTCGTAACTTAATTTCCATTTTTTTCAATCAATTTGGCATTCCAACGTTATATTTCCAGAATCAAACGGTATATAGTTGCCCTGATGATCCAACACTTTTATAGTTAAATCTTTAATAAATGAAGAAATTAATTGTTTTTTTATAATTGGAGGGTTGTACACAAACAAGTCGTCTCCACTTTCATCTGCATAATGTAAAGGGACAATACATAACAATTCACTTCTTGAATCACCAACAATTTCACTATCAATTTTATCACAATATATAAACATTTTATTTAACCCAATTGTCTCATCAGGAAGATATGGACAATGAAATAATTTAATTTTTTTTAAAAATTTACGTTCGCTAGAATCAAATCCAGAATCAAATGTATATTTTATTTCTTCTTTATCCAACCCCAACATAAAACTTAATTTTTTTGAAAAAGTCAATTTAAATTCCAAGGTATTATTTCCTGTAGCATAATCAATATATTCTATTTTGTTCATTACGGGTTGTGTCCAAATATAATTTTAAAATCATATTTTTACCATTTTTGATATAAGATTCTTTCCCCTGACCATAGTAACAAGTATATTCATTTGTTAAAATTATATTATTTTTCCATTTTATTATTAAAAAACATTAAAATCGTTTAAATAATCATTTAAAAGCGCTAAAATTTTTTTATTGTTATATATTCCAGATGGTATTTTAATTCTTGGTAAATTAAACTTCAAAATTGGATATAAACTTTTATCTATATTTTTAGTGGTATCATCCGTTTGAATAAAGTATTTTGAAAATTTTAATTCCAAATCACACCAGCATTCATCTTCATTAATATTTTTGCTGTTTTGGATAAAAACATTTAACACAGATATGTATTTTTATTATTTATTGCATCAATTTGACCTGGTAATGTTGTGGTAAAATGATTAATATAATTTTTTCACCATTTTATTATTAACATTACTAATTAATGTAATATTTTTCATTTTTAAACCTTTTTAATTCTTCACGATAAAACTTCCTTGAATTTCCTCACCGTTGTTATCACAAAGCTTATAAGTAACAGGATCCGTCAACAAAACTTTATTTATATAAAAATCTCATTAACCCACTGTCTTAAACTTTCCTTTTCAAAATATTATTTTTAATTCTTGAAATTTGCACTTTATCATTTTTTTAATATATTTAAATTTTTATCCCTTTTTGTTTAAAATATTAGACAGTCTTTTGATGTAATTTATTTTTTTCCACCTAAATAGACATCATATGGTGAAAGATTATCGGAAAGTAATCCACGATGAGGAGATTCGTTATATCTTTCCACAATTAAATGTAAGTATTTTTATAATTAAAATTTTTTTTCACTTCTCGTTTGCAACAAGTCAATAGTTCTTCTAATCATCTGTTTTATTGTTCGTATAAATCTTTCAGCATGAGTAGCTTTAATTTCACGATTATAGGTATTATAAATTGTAAAATTATATTTTTTTGATAATTCTTTTCGAATCCCTTGAAATTCACTTCCCTCGTCCGATACTATTTTTTAGGAAATTCATTTTCTTTCAATAAAATATCTTCAAATTTTTTCATAACATTTTTACTAGATTTATTTTGTAATAAACGAACAAATGCATATCTTGAATAAACATCGACTACACATAACAAATATCGCAAATTATCATTATATCTTGCCAAATCTTTCATTTCAGCTAAATCAATACTCCACAAATCATTTTTTTCCATATATTTATATTTAATCGATTATATTTTTCTTTTTCTTTTGATACAAATTATATATATTTTGTTCATTATCTTCTAAATGTTCACCTTTTAATAATCTTGCGGCTTTTTTTATAAAATCGTCATTAATTAAATTAGTCTTCTTCTTCGTTCTCCTCATCGTCATCATTTACAATCGTTGGAAGAGGATGGTGATAATCAAGCACTGAAAGAAAAATGTCATTATATATTCTTTCGATTTCATCATTTCCATATTTTTATAAATTTCTACAAAATCATATTTCTTTCCCATTTTTCCTCTAAAATTTCATTCATAATTTCACTATGATAAACAACGCAATCATATATTGAAATATCCAATTTATTAGAAAACTCTTTCAACATATAAATAGCTTCAATATCATTATCAATTTCAATGTCATTACCATTTTCAATATCATTTCCATTTTCATTCATTTTTTTTTTTTCTTGGTACAGTTTTCGTCTTTTCTTTTTACTTTTTTTCTTTAACTTCCTTTACTTTGGTTGTTTTCTTCTCTTCTTCACTTTTTAATAAATCACGACAAGATGCAACAAATTCTCGCAATTTTGTGATATAGATTTTAAGTCGTCATCTTTTCTGAAATACACTTTGTAAAATTCATCCGTCCAATCAATCATCGAAATATCATTTAGATTGCTTCGTTTGAAACATTCATCCCACTCATCATTATCATCATCAACACAAATAGTTACACTTTCATCAACAGTACGAGATGATTTTTGTGTTTTTAAAATAAGTTTTCCTGATTCACGTTCCAAAATAACACGTTTTCGTTAGATGAAAACAAAACTTCATACAAATCTTCACCTTCATCTTTATTAGCAATTTTATTCAACACGTTTGCTAATTTTTCACATGCTTGCAAATTCATTTGCAATTCGTCTTTAACACAACCCATCATTGTATGGAGAGTAAACAGATTTTGAAAAAACATAACTTACTAAAACGATTAAAACTGCATACTTTATTTCCAAGGATTGCTTTTCCATTAGTATAACTTTGTAAAACTGTTACCAAATCTCTAAAAGTTTTTTATAAATGGTAAACTCTTGAGCCATTTGTTTTATCTTTTCCTTAAAAACTTATATCGATGTGTTGTTTGAAAGTATATGAAATCAAATGATACAAAACATGAAAAATAAGATGAATATATACCCTACAAAAATCGACAATTTTTATTTTTACAAAAATCAACAAATTTTTTACAAAATTATCAACAAATGTTTTTCATTAATCCCATTCCATTTTGTTATATTAATATATGGTCCCTTAAAAAATATAATTCTTTACCAATATTTTTTCTATATATTTTGTTCATTTATATAAATATTATTATAGTCTCTGAGATATGATTTATATTTTAAAATAAAATTATAAATTTTTTTGATCAGTAATTTTCAACTCGTTATTCTTTGATAAAAGTCAACAATATAATTTTTAGAAAAATTTTTTAAAAATTTTCGTCGAATTGAAACAAATAAATTCCATTAAAATAACAATGAATTAAATTATTCCCATTCATCATCACCACCAATACAGATAGTTCCTTCTTCTAACAAATACGTATTTTCATAAGTTCCTTTATCTCCAGAATTTTCTTTTCTTGGTATTTTATCTTTTTCATAAATCCCTCTTCAATAATATAACAGTGATAACATATATACCATGATAAAATTATTGAAAAAAATAATATTGTAAAAAGAAATGTTATAACCAATTCATTTACAAGCACGTCCATCAAATAAAATTTTTAATTCCTTGATATTTTCTTCCAATATCTTTATCTTGCTATTAAAAAATTCCACTTTCGTTGAATGTATTTTGTTCAATTTAAGAAGAATACAACCAGATTTAAGTAAAAGACAAATGTAGGAATCATCCATTTCTCCGTTCTTATTACTCTTATTGCTCTTTATATAAACATCCAAACATAAATTAAAATAGTAAAAATAATACATAATATAAACAAAAGACAATTATAAATAGTATCACAATCATCATGATTATTTTCCATTTTCATTCAATATTTTTTTTCTTTCTTCTTCTATCAATTTCTCTAACTCCATAATTTTATTTTCTTTTTCTTTTATGATAATATCTTGCTCTTTAATCTTGTGGTTAAGAGTTTCAATATCTAATTTTAAAGCAGTCACTTCTTGAGATTTTTGTATGCAAAAAATAAAATATAATCCCCATAAAATTGTTGTTTATTCACATCCATCATCAATTGAATCGATAGTTATAAAATGTTCATAAGGAAAATTTTTCCAAATAAATTCATGATAAAATGATCATATTCCAAAACATCGATTCTTGCTTTATATGCTAGATTTAAAGTTATTAATTCACCATTTTCTTTTCTAATTTTTTAATCTTGAGACTAATAAATGGTTTTGTTCTTGAACTCTTCCACATTTTTCTGCATCATGTTCATAGTTTTGAATATAATGCAATTTTTTCTTAAAATTTATTTTCTTTTTGAATATCTTTACATAAATTTTTTAATGCAGCAAGCGTAAAACTTTCGTTAACATCATCCATATCAAATAAAAAATTATAATAAATTTTCTTCTTAATACAGTTATGAGTATATATATGTATTAATCGACTACTAAGACATCGTCTTTGTCTTCAAGTTTTTTTAACAATGATTTATTTATATCAATCAATTCATTTTTTTTCACATAAAGATTTATTTACTATTTTCATTTCTTCAATAGTTAGAAATAATGTTTCTTCTCTTTCCACAAAATCTTTATTCTTTTCTTCAGCAATTCGAAGTCTTTCTTGTAAATCCTTTATCTTTTGTTCTGCGATATTTTTTTCCAACACGTAATTTGTGATTTGAACTTGATTACCATAATTTTCAAGCAATATTTCAGCTATAATTTTTTTATCTTTTTCTCTTTCTATAACAGCTTCAAAATATTCGTCAAAAAAGCGTTGAATAGGCTCACGAAATAAATCAAAAAATCTATTCATATACATAATATTCTCACAAAACTCTCTTCATTATCCATATTTAAAATATTTTTATCTTCTCTAATAATTCCTTCACTGTATTTAAACCATGTCTTTTTGTTTACAAATCCAAGCGTTCTCTTTATATATACCAGTATCGTCTATAGATTGCATACATATTTTAAAATAATCATATTTTTCATCATTTTTATGGTAAATTCTATAAAAATATTCGTTGGTCAAAACACTATCTACAAGTAAAAAGTTCTCATCCATTTTTGTTCATGTTTTTATTTGGTTGTTGATCTTTATACGCGGGATCAGAAAACCCAAAAGGTAGATAAATTTGATTTTTTTCATTTTTCTTGAGTGTATTCACGTGCATTTGAGAATAACTTCCAACAATATTAGAGAATTTTAAATCCTCTCCATGCCATTTTTTTAAATCATTATATAAATCAGAAGAAACTAACGAATCGTTTAACAAATCAATATATCCATGAATTAATGAACATAAAGTAACTTCATTTTCTAACACCACTTCTTTTAAAAATGTTTTTCTCTCTCTTTCTTCTTCCTCGTAAGCTTTATTTATTCTTTCCAAAGTTTCTGGAGGGATAGATGCCATTGATATCTTTATATACAATATACAAACCAAAACTTCATGCAACGATACTATTGACATGATTGAATAGTAAATTTCACAACAAATGTTTATAACAACAACCAACCAAGTAAATAAATACTTCGTTATCTACGTTTTTCTTTAAAACAAATCGTGTTCATTTTCTTCATATTTATTCAAGTCGAAAACCACCTCTTCGTTTTTTCTTCATTATACCATGGTGTATTTCTTAAATCATTGTACAATTGTTCATTCTTCAAAATATATCTAATAATCCGAATATAATCATGAATAGAAGAAACCAATTTCTCATTACAAACAATCATATCTTTTAGAAAATCTTTCCTTTTTTTCAGGTATTTTTCCCATTCAGAAAGATATGTTTGTGCTCTTTTAAATTTTGTTCCATATTATATCAATAGAGTTAAGAGAACACACTTAAAATAAAATGGGTAAAAAGTGAAATAGGTAAAATTTATGAATTTTAACTGAATTTAACTGTAGTAAATGTATATATATATATTTTTACCAAATAATTATAAATATATAAGTGAATTATCTTTTAATGAATTTATTATTAACCATATAAATCATATTGAATACGAAAAAAAATAAATAAAAAATTCAAAAAGAATTTAAAAATGGAAAAAAAAAAACACTTTATATTATTACAAAACTATATAAAAGTCTGTAGTGTAAAATTTTAAAATCAAAAATAGATATGGCATATGAACACATCTATAAACTATACAACAAATTACATTATAAATATTGTTTTCTTGTACATCGTGCCAAAGTCATAAAATTAAGTTAATTTGCTTTTCATACACCATTATCAAATGAAGATGCTATCAAGTATCATGCAGAATTTTGTGTAAAAAGAAAATGAAAGAATTAAAGAAAAAGTTGAAGAAGAAATTAAATATATCAGAAGAAGAAAAAGAAAAAAGGAAAAAATAAAAAGAATATACAAGAAAGAACTTAAAGAAATAAAATGAAAAATTCCTATTTAAAACCTCATGTAAATTTTTTTAAAGAGAAAAGAAAATATAGATAGTTTGCTAATAGTAGTATTAAGTATTCATTACTAATAGACAGGTTATAAAACTTAAAATAAAATGTCTATTGCTAGCATAAATGCAATATATGAAATCTATTTTATAATTATTGCTTTTCTTGTAAAACGTGTCAAAAATATAAAAATTCATCATAATTTATACTCATTTCCAAGTCAATTACAACGTATTCATTTTCATTGACAATTGCTGCAGAAAACAAAGAGAAAAAAGAATATTTTGCAAAGAAACTAGAAATAGTTGATGAAAATATAAAGAAACTAAATTCTAATAGAAATAAATAAAATAATAACTATACCCTATGATCACATCTTTAAGCTCTACATCAAATTACATTATAAATATAGTTTAATTGTTCATTTTGTCAAACTCATAATATTAAATTATTGTGTTATGGACGTGCGCCATTAACAACTGAAGATTCTATCAAGCATCACGCAGAGTTTTGTTGTGAAGAAACGAAAATTAAAGAAAAAATTGAAAGAAAATTAATTTATCGAAAAAGAAAAGAAAGAAGGAAAAAAAATAAAAAGCATACAAAGAGAAATAGAAATTAAAAACATGATAGTTTATTGTATCATTAAATTATAAACTTTATTCATTTTCATACTAACATTTAGTGGAGAATAAGCTGATTTATTTTGGAAAAATGGATGAAATTAAAAAAATAGTATTGCAAATGAAAGATATAGAAATTATTTTACAAATATTGTTTTTATTGTAAGAATATCAAAGATATCAAATGGAGGCTTTATATAGTGCTTCATTACCAAAAATCCAACACATTGTGTTTTTCATCATTTGTATGTTTGCTGTAAAAGAAAAAAGAAATAAATTAGAAGAAATTAGTTTTATTGAAGAAGAAAGGAAAGAAAAACAAATGTCATATAAAACATACCATACAAGCAAAATCAATACAGAATACAGAAAATTGTTTTATAAATATTGTTATTATTACAAAATATGTTTGATTACGAAATTTATTTGAGTTTAAATTTATAACACCAACTAGAGCAGAAAGTATTGATTATCATGCAAACGTTTGCTGTAAAGACAAAAAAATTAAAAAGAAAAATTGAAGAAGAAATTCAATCGATAAAGAGAAGAAAAAAGAGGAAATAAAAGATAGATTAAGAAAGAACTTAAAGAAATAAAAAAAACATTATTCCTATTTTTTTTTTCTTTTTTTGAGAAATTTGAATTTTGAATGGAAAATAAAAAGTGATAATTTTCTTGAAAATGAAAGATATAAAAAATTATTTTATAAATATTGTTTTATTTAGTAAAAATGTCAAAATCTCAAAACTTTTAAATAACGCATCATTACCAGTTACCCATCAGTTGTATTTTTTTATCATACATATACTTGCTGTAAAGAAAAGAGAATTACAAAAATTGAAAAAGTTAATTTTATTCATAAAAGAAAAAGTATACAAGGTAAATATGATATTAACAAAACTCAAATGAGAATATATTCATTTTTAATCCAACTTTTGTTGTGTTACAGAAAGAAAATACAAAAAAGAAAAAATGAGATGATAAGGATATAAAAACAAGACTACAAGAAATATCTTTATTTATAAAAACAACAAATATGTTAGTGCAAAAAGAAATTAAAAGAAATAAAAGATATGATTACAAAATTGAGGAAGAAAATGTTTTATTACATTTGAAATTACTTGATAAAATTAATGTGTTAGAAAAAAATAACAATGTTGATGAAAATAATAAAACTGAAAAATCAACATTTGTTACACCTACTGGATTATTTGGAAAATCTACTGCTAAAAAAATCAAATTGATTTACTAAGTAGGAGGAAAATCCATTAGCATTTGATGCATCTTTTCAATCAAGATTTGGTGATGTACCATGGGTTCATTTATTAAAAGAAAAAACCACCAATCATTTGGTGAACCTAGTGGTTTATTTTAAAAACTTTTTTTAATATAACATTTAAATTGTAAAACATGTAATAAATTGTTTTTCTTGATTAAAATTGTTTTGCAATTTTTACATTTTTTCATTTTTACATTTTAAATTTATTTTTTCAATTTTTTCAACTTTTTCATTTTTACAATTTTCATTTTTACAATTTTCTCTATATTTATACTTTTTTATATATCTACTTGTATCATAAATATTCAGTCGCTCAAAGAGAGATGTCTTTCAAAAGTAGAATTAATTCAATTATTCAAGATCTGAAATTTTTTGGAAATATGATGGTCAATATCTTCATAATAGGTCTTCTTCATATTGGATTTCTTTTCTGTCTTCATAAAGCAACAACGTGTTTGGTTCAACCATTAATATGGTGTTTGTGATTAATTTTATCTCAATTTTTTGGTGCATATTTTTAATTTTTAATATTTATTAACATTATGACACTTACTTGTTTATCATCATTTTTTAGAAAGCGTAACAATTTGTATCATGAAATAAGTTGGACTTTGGACTCCATATTATCATTTTTAAAAATTGGACTTTGGACTTTCATCAATGTAATTATTTTATATTGTATTTGAAATATATATTTTTTATAAAATCTTCTTGTTTATATATTTTATATTACTCTATCAATATTCTAATATATATATGTATATATTATCACAGGCTCACCCTTCTCTATTTTGTGTTTACTACCGCTGACTGCCTCAAAACGATCCCCGGTTTTTTATTATAAGATATTATGACTATTTTTAGACATAATACATTTTATAATAAAAAACTTGAACTCACGATGATATATATATATATATATATATTAGTTAACTACTATTTTTCCCCTTTACAATTTCCAGCATGTCGCCTAAATGTACCGACAGCATCATTCCAATGACGAAAAGGTTAACGAAATAGATTCTTTATTCTCGAGCATTTACTGGGGAATTGATGTCCAAAAAGAACACATGATAAGCAATAAGCACCATCTTCTTTTGGTGAGTACTTACAGCCAGGTAAAATCTTTGAGCCATTTCATATTTAAAAGACCTTTTATTGTTTCTCCTCCAAAGGAGGAAAAAGTGTCATTTTCATCAGGTTTTAAAACATTTTAATAGCAGCAAACAAATATCAGACATTTTCAAACCATTAGCTCTTTTGTAGTAGGTGGCGCTACATCAAAATTGTGAATAAAGTTAGGCTTTACCTGTAAAATCTTCAATGGTTGTTCATTAACCCTAGCACAGAAACCTCACTTGTGATTTCTGGTTTTCCATTTTTGAAAAAAAATTACTGATATTCCCAGACTTTTTTTCAGCTTTTGCTTTTTTTGACGGCACTGGGCATATTGGACCAGAAATTGTCCTTTTAATTTTGCTAGGAAAAAAAACTAGAGGAACAAAATGATTAGGTTGGAAACATTGATCTGGTTTAACTATCCCTTTATAACAAAACAAAAGATGAATTGCATCGGCTGATTCTTTAACTATTCTTCTTGGACAAACAAAGAGAGTTGAATATGATTTAGGCTTTCTCTCTCACAATCTGGTAGTAAGTAAAATTTTGTCTCAACACAGAAGAAAGAGCTAAAAATGCAGAACGTGTGACTTATTCAAAAGGCCTTCTTTTGACAAGATCAACACCTACAAAAACCAGAATCTAGACAGTCTTGAGATACTGTCAAAGGTAAATATTCTTTGAGGTGTTGTTGAATTCTTTATGCTGTTCAACAATTGAAATACAAGGATGTTGGCAGTAAAAGTAGCATTCAAAACAACTCAAGTGAATGTTAACTGCCTCAAAATATACAATAAACTGTTATCACCTGCCAAAAGCAATGACTGAACTGTAGATAGGTTGCCCAGATACTTCTGATCTAAATTGAATAAATAAGTCATTGTTCCTATAAGTCCTCCAACAAAATTTAACTAACTGGCCAGGAAATAATCAACATAGCAACTGTAGTTACATGTAGAAGATAATTCAAAGTTCAAATATAAATTCACTATTCGCTGAATTTATGCCAATATTATAATAAAATTAAAGCCCAAGCCGTAGATCTTTGGTATACACTGCATTTAATGAAATCACCTTCATTAAATTTATACAACAGTCCAATAGACATAAACCACATCTCATAGTCGCATAAATTGATATTAATGGTTTGGATGCTTTAAAGCCATGCATACATTTCCTTGTCCTCGTGGCACGATTTGGGGATGTAAATTTCTGCTGAGAAACTCTCTGCTCAATGATGTTTCGTCTTTCAAAGCAATGATAAGGAATCCTCTCTCGACATTTTAGTGCCCACAATATTCCTCATTCAAACGCAATTTAAATTCATTCCAGAGATTTATCATTCTCTTGCGAGTGCGTCAGTCTGAACAGCAGCATACATATGTATTTAACATTGTAGTTTGTAAACGGTGCAAATAAATGCAATGAAACAGATTTTACAAACCACGCTATAGTGAATCACAACGTGATGATCTATCTCTGCCTCAGACACCACGCTTGACTATGTGTTAGCTCAGAAGGCTATCAGTCGAGAATCAGTCAAACCAATCACAATAAAACAAAATTCAAAATGAGCCAATTGTAAGATAGCAATTGGACTCTTATAGGTCCAGCCACCCCTATTATCGGTCAGAGATTATTCCAGACTGTCCACTGATCTGGACGTGACCAATAAAATAGCGTTTCTGGCGTTCATAGACTCCTCTATATGTCCAACCAGTCAAGCCACCCCGCTTATCAGTCAGTTATTCCAGGTCAATTAAAATTCAACTGATCTAGTTTACCAAAAGAATATTCATTGGATTAGTCATTAGTTTCAGCCAATAAATAAAGCTGGATTTTCATCACGAAGTAAATGCGATATTAAAGTAAGAATAATTAATGAATATTTCATTAATATGAATAGGTAATTTTTGAATTTCAAACATCAGTCGCGCGACGGATTTGACATACTCTAGATAAGCCCCTGGCCGTGGCCGCTGGTAAAAGGCAATTCGTGAGACAGCTACAGCAGCCAAAGAGGCTGTTATGTCGACTGCGAAAGAGCAGTTCTCGCCTGAAAACGTAAGCAGTCTTGTTGCCGATCTCGCCCGCTGAGAGTTTAAAGGAGTGGCAAGAAAAGCTAAATCACGTGCATCTAAAAGTTTCAGAATGTCATTGCTATTACATGTTATTTCATCAAAATGGACTACTGGATACTAAGTTTATAAAAGAGTCAATCAATCATGGAATATGGTGACTAACAATAGCATTTTTCAGCAATAGGATAAAGACAAATTTCCCACCTATGATATAGATTTTTGTCCACGTGCAGACACAATTATTTGTTCACTTGGACGAATATAAATTGGTTTGTTTTGAAACAGGCGCTGTAGTAATGCCCCATCAATGCCCTGTTGCCCAGGTGCCAAAGTTGGAGCAACCAAAGATGTATGCATGGACATCAGTATTTCGATATCAACACCTGGAGGAACCTTTCCATCAAATGCCCCCATTACGGTGATATCTACTTGTGCTGCATTCATTCCTCTAGTGAATCTACATCCTGATATCACATGCCCTTTCTCCATTAAATACAGACGCGCTCCCTGACGTGGGACAACAACTGTGGAAGGTCCGTCAAGCAGTACCAAGTCATGCATGAAGGTCCCGAAGGACGTTGTCCTTGAAAATTGTGTCTCTGTACAAAATTTCTGTTATTTGGATAGGTTGAATTTTGTCTTCCGGTTGCAAGCCTGGAAGACGATGCTTGTGATGTTGAAGAAGAAGTTCTTCTTCCAGTAAAAAGACGCCTGACCTCTCTTTCACCAATTTCTTGGGGAGAAATGCGCGAAGACAGTTCGTCCAGTCTTGTAAGAATATTTTCTACAATATTATTTGGAACGCCATTTTCTTCAGCCATTGTTTACTGAAGACCATGTTATGTTGTATGGATGACACAATGTATTATTAATATACGTTTTGCAACCGCTGTCCAGTTTGCCAGTCAGAAATCTCGACGTATGGTTGATTTTCTCAACACATGCTTGTTTTTCTCATGTCACTTATGATTCTCCACTAGTGGTTGGAATTCTCCATACACTTTTGTTATGTTTGGCGTGCCATAACGTACATCGGACTTACAGAAAACAAATTTAAGACTCGACACAGGAACCACACTGCCTCTTTTCGCCACAAAAAACTAAAAAACTCCACCGAACTCAACAAACACATATGGTTTTAAAAATAGCTAACATCATCACAATATCTCATGGAACATCATTGCTACAACAAACCATTGCAACAGCGTAATAAGATGCAACCTATGCCTGAAAGAACAATTCTTCATCACCAACCACAATATCATCACTCAACAAACGTAACGAACTCATCTCCTCTTGTCGCCATATAGACTACAGGCACTTTATCAATTTGTAATCGTACGCACTCAATATATTATGTAATTCTATCTTAATTTTTACCCTAACTTCCTCTTGTATATATAATCTAGCACATGCTTTTGTATTCATTTAATATTATCCCCTGAAGAGTGAGAAATCACGAAACAGGCTTGTCGGGATAAAATTGTAGTTTTTGTGTAATTTTTTCTTCTTATCAATATTTACGCTCTGCTCTTAAGCATCGAGCACTGTACTTACAGAGATTCAAATAAACAAAACTTCCTATACATATATATATGATAATGATAAGGATTCTCTGGATTTGTTTTAAATTTTTATTAAGCTTTCCAACTCGGTGTGAGCCTTCGTCAGAATCTTGATAATATATTATTTACAAAGATTTTGTAGGCGTTTTGGAGCGTCTGATTGGTTGGTTAGTAGTTGAGTTTTATATTATTGATGGTATAAGATGCGTTGTCATGGTTACAGGTGTATCGATTACGTTAATGAAATTCAGTGTTTTATTTTTAGTCATTTGTGTTATTAGTTTGTTGTTTTGGTTTGTCTTTAGTTGTGAATAGATGATGGGATGTCAATATGTCTGTTAATGTGTTTGTTGTCTTTGCTTGCTGTACCATGCCTCTTTGAATTCTCGTGCGTGTTTTGTCTGTGCGCGTCCTAGAAGTTGTGTTTGTCCTAGTCAAATGTGGGTTGGTATCGTAGGTATGTTCTGCTGGTAGTGATTTTTGGGTCTCGTCATTTGATGGCATTCTTGTGTTCAGTGAGTCTTGTTTCAATTTTCTTGGATGTTTGTCCTATGTACTGTTTGGGGCAATCTTTACATGGTATCATGTAGACCGCGTTGGTTGTGTCGAATGTCGTTGTTCGGTCCTTATGTTTAGTGAAGTATGATTTGAGTGTGTGTGTTGGTTTATGTGCGACGTTTATTTTGAATGGTCGGAGTAGTCTTGATGTCATTTCTGATGTTCCGTCTATATATGGTAATGTCACATATTGACATCCCCATCATCTATTCACAACTAAAGACAAAACCAAAACAACAAACTAATAACACAACGACTAAAATAAAACACTCGAATTTCATTAACGTAATCGATACACCTGAAACCATGACAACGCATCTTATACCATCATATAATATCAACTCAACTACTAACCAACCAATCAGACGCTCCAAATGCCTACAAAATCTTTGTAAATAATATATTGTCATATATTCTGACGAGGCTCAAGCTTGCCAGGTTGAAGCTTAATAAAAAATTTAAAACAAATCCAGAGAATCTTATCATTATCATAATGCCTGGGTTGCAATTTTCAAATACATATATATATATATATATATACAAAGTGTATAACAATGTTACTCCTCCGGCTATCACCATAGTAAAATGGTGACTCCTGCTGGGACACAGGACGTACGGTTACACATTGTATGGATTGGCAGTAGTAGAGTCACCAGAGCGCTCAAACCTATATGGGTGAGCAATGCATAAAGCGAATGCGGTGAACGTCTCTTTGGAGACTCTCTACGCAATCGAGACCGCTCAAACTGCGCAAGCGCAGTGAGCGTCTACACACTTATATATATATATATATACTATACAAAATTAATGTACAATGTGCCTCCGGCTATCACCAATATTAAAATGGCGGCTGCAATTGGGACACAGGACGTACGGTTACACATTATGGACTGTAATGTAGAGTCACCACAGTGCTCAAACCTATAAAGGTGAGCTTTGCATATCGCGAACACGGTGAACGTCTCCATATGAGACTCTCTACACAACCCGACAGTGCTCAAACTACGCACGCCCAGTGAGCGTAATATACAAAGTGTATTACAATGTGCCCTCCCGGCTATCACCATATTAAAATGGCGACTCCTGCACTTGGGACACAGGACGAAGTACAAAACTATAGCAATGAGTACGGACATCATATCTCCTGCACTTCGACTCTTTGACGAGCCTGTTGTGGATCGCACTATTTAGCGTCTTCAGTACACGGAAATTGCTCCCCGCGATCAAGATTACGACAAAAAACATGTTAATATAAACACGGAAGAGACTAACATGCTTCTGTGGTTTCACAAAGCCGTCCTTGAGGTTAGGGGTCATGTAGTAACAAGCGCTGACGCTGATTATAATAACGACGACAACGTCGCTCTAGCAAATGGTGGCTGGAGCCTGTTTCAAACGGTTCAGCTCCAAGATAACAACAAGACTGTTGAACAGCTAAATCAGTTTGCTCCAATTGCCAACACTATTATGCAGCTTGTGACGGTATCGAACGATTTGTCCAGGAGCACTGCTACAAGTGCTTTCTGGTACCGCGACACTGGGACTGGTGCACCTGATCCTAATAAGTGTGTGAACAAGAACCAAAAAGCGCTCAGGCAAAGCAGCTGCTGGGTATGCCTAATGTTACTGGTGTGACTGGCGCCCTCTTTCAGAGATCTTACTTTAACTTAGATCTTAACGCAACAGAATTAACTTTAACATTGGGTTTGCTGCTCGCCGTCAGCTTTGCGCCACAATTTAAAGACGATCCTGCTGATCTTCCTCCGACATCGGAGGCTTCGCAAAGACATTGACTCAGCTTTCTTGATGTAAAGTTTACTTTGAACCTTACTCGCGAGCTGCTGAAAACACACTTCATAGAGCAGATATGGTTGGTGCTGGAAAATTTAAGATGAATATCGCTTGGCTTGGGTTTCCTTTCATCAGGCCTTCAATCGAAGTGAGACTCGATAGAAAGCAAGTTGGTCGCTGGATACACACGCATGCTGTATTTCGAGCAAAGTCGTATTACCCAAACGATTTATTTCATCGACAATTGGATCGTGGTTTGTAACAACAAGCGGTAGTGAAGAGCTACCAACTCATTTTTTGTGGCTGTCCAAGACGCTGAACATTTTAACAATCAAGAACAAACTATACATGTATGCTTTGACCATGCTAAAATTTAGTCAAATTTATTTTGAGATCAACACTCAAAGTATCCTGATAAACCGCTTGATGTTGTTCACTGGCAGCAATTACAGCATAGCCTACATGATGTTCAAGACGCTGCGATGAAGTACAGCGATCAGATCAGGCTCAAGTAAGCTTA
Source organism: Xenia sp. Carnegie-2017 (assembly GCF_021976095.1). Classification (NCBI taxonomy): domain Eukaryota; kingdom Metazoa; phylum Cnidaria; class Anthozoa; order Malacalcyonacea; family Xeniidae; genus Xenia; species Xenia sp. Carnegie-2017. The sequence goes on from NW_025813486.1 coordinate 10,551,721, forward strand.
GGAGACTTTGCAAGCCTGTTTCCTTTACCATTTCGATGTAGTCATCATGCCGTGTTTTTAGAAAAAAAGAGGCAAACAGCCTAATTCGAACAGACTTCAACCAAGCTTTTCATGGTGTGGTGAGCAAACGCTAACATGTTCGCTTGGTGGCGAACATTTTGTTTGATGGGATGAACGGTAAAATGGATATAATCGTTTAGGCTGTTAGTCTGATGTGATATGTGATATGTTATTATTTAAGATTAAAAAAAAACAAAATTTTTTCGACTGTTTATCTTCGCAAATTGTTTTGCATGTGCAAAAAATGTCGGACATTGATAATATTCGTTAAAGCTCTCAGACCCGCCATGGAGCGAGTAATCACTCAGGAGTTTAAAGGCGCTGGTATTTATCTTCCTGGGTCAAGAAGTATAGAAGGTGGTGGCTTTATTGGCAATCTTGTTGGAAAACTCATACCTACGGTCACTAAACTCATACCAAAAGTTTTACCGTCTCTAGGCCTAGCAGCTGTATCAGGTGCTATCACCGGCAGCACGCAAAAAGCAGTAGCTGGTAGTGGTATAGTTAGAAGAAGAGGTATCACACCATTTAATGGACCTGAGTATAATAGCATTCTTCTTGGTTTTGGTAGTAGCTCTGGTAAGAAAGGTCGTTCTGGATACACAGTTCACGTTGTTAAACGTTCAAAAGATCAGAAAACTACCTTGGCAAAAGCAGTTAGGGACAAAAGTGGAGTAACTTTGCGAGTTACCAACAGCTCACTTGAAGGTCCTGATATGCTTAGGCTTACTAATACACAGATCAAGCGAATAATGGTGCAAGACCCAAAGGATCTGGAATCGATCTAAAATTGTCTAAGAGTCAGATTACAGCCATGACGCGCGCGCAAAAAGGTGGATTCCTTGGTTCTTTGCTTGCAGATATAGCTGCTCCCATCGTAGCGCCTGTCCTAGGAAAAATCTTTGGATTTGGAACGTCGGGAGAAGGAGTATTTCTCCCCAGGAGTGACGCGGGTGAGGAAGTGGAAGCCGCTATCAAACAAAGATATCAATCGTATGGTAAATGGTAATCTAAAAGCAGTAGCTAAAGGCTTTAGGGGGGTGTTCTCAAAAGACATGCTTCCTAAAGAGCCTCTTAAAGCTGAAGAAAGTGTTATAAGCAACTTACAAGACTTTCTCGATGGAGGTGGGACTCACTGGGTTTGCACCTTTGCTGATGAGTTCTATGTAGATTACTTTGACAGCTTCTGCCTTCCACCACCTGACATAGTTAAAAAGTGGATGGAACGGTCAAAACTTGTTGTTCGCTATTCTTGCAACGAGATACAGGATTGGCGCTCCATTATGTGTGGGTGGTACTGCCTACAAACACAACACAAAGTCAAGTGAAAATGACGGTCGCGTTTCGTATGCGTTGCAAAAGACTGCAACCAGTTATAAGTGGTATAGTTGTAACTGTATAGGTGTATGTGGTAGTGCTGTTTCTAGGTTTCTTTCCCAAAGTGAATCTCGTCGTAATGTAGGAAAAATAATCGTTTCTAACGGAAGCGTTGAGGAACGCCTCGCAGATTCGTACTACAGCCCTGCGGGGTACTGGCGCGGCCGTGCTGCTATTCCAAGGCTGGATAAAGAGGAGGGCGTCGGCAAGGATGTGGCTCATGAATGACTAATAAAACAGGCCATCTGGCAGATCTACTTGCCCGCACCAGCGCGAAGTGCTATCCCCAGACCTAAGTTTGAAATCAGCACCACGAATGAGGTCCACCAGGCCGATCTCTTGTATCTCCCTCACGATCGAGTTGGAAGACGCACATTCAAATACGCATTGACGGTCGTCAACATAGCAAGTAGGTGTAAGGAGGCCCAGGCGATCACAGACAAGACAGCGACCCAAGTTGGGAAGGCGTTAGAGTCTATTTATGCCCGTGGGCCTCTTCGATGGCCTAAAGTTTTACAAGTCGACCCTAGCTCGGAGTTCCGCGTGGCTGTGCAAAAAGCTTGTGATAAAAATGGTGTTACGATTCGACGGGGTAGGGTCGGGGTTCATAGAGATCAGGGAATCGTAGAAAGATTCAACCGAACTTTGGCGGAGCGATTGTTCCGTTACCAGTATCATTGCGAGCTGGCTGAGCCCGGAACTCGGAACAAAGAATGGTCATCAAGACTACCTGAGGTGATTAAAGCGCTCAATAATGAAACTTCCCGATTGAAAGGCGAAAAGCTCTCCCTTGCGATTCGGAAGAAGAGCGTCAAGGCCAAACCCGCTGCGCCGGCGCTTCATCCAGTTGGTTTCGAAGAGCAACGCTAGCCATTGGATGTTATGGTGCGGTATTTGTATGCGCCTGGCGAACTCGAGGGTGGCGAAAGGCGTAGGGCGACCAATCCTATCTGGAGTGTGACCTCGCACCAGATCGAGCGGGCAGTGGTTGAGGACGTGAAGCCCGTGTTGTATTATTTTAGCGATGGGCCCAAGCGCGCGTTTGTGCGCGAGGAGCTCCAAAGGGTGCCCATTGATACCGAAACACCGCCGGCTTAGCCGTGGAAGGCATTTATTTCTGTAAGTCTAATGTAATGATGATTAGTCCAATGTGATATTCACCTGCGCACCGGCTTCCCTATGACCGTATGATAGGGTAGAGATCCCATCGGCCGCGATCCAGTGCTTCGTGTCCAGCGGGCTCAACGATGTCTTGCTGACATGCTCACCGAAGATCTGATGCCCGCGACTGCGCAGCATATCCATACCATGGCGGAATCGCTTTGCTTCGAAGAGCGCCTCTTTCTACTGGGCATGACTGATATGCTTTTTCATGAGGGCCTTTTTAACACCTTTGGCTTCTTCCGGAAATGGATGTTTTTCCGGATTTAGGGCTCCATCCATGGGCTTTGATCGAAGCGGAGTGCCATGTGGATCTTTTGCAGGCGCACGCCAAGCTGCAGATAGAGCTGCAGATTCCAATAGTGCAGGACGTATCGGATCTTGTCGCGCAGATTGGGAACCAGCCTTTCGACTTCGTGAGACGCACCCCCATACATATCTTTGAGGAGATTTCGTTTATAATTCGACATCCACGCGTTGTCGACCTTCAGGCGTTCTGGCGCTAACGGATATGAATTGTGCTAGTCGTGCAGCTCTTCTGGGTACTCTAGATCGACATCGAGAATGTAACCCTTCTATGCATCTACAGGCTGGTTCAGGGCCGCCTTCTCATACTCTTCGGCGACCTACTCGAACACGCCTGTCGGCAGCGGCTGCGACATCGCCCAGCCGTACAAGTTGTTGGCGTCGTAGTACTGGATCCAGCTTTGGGGCTTCTTCGAATCGTAGACTGGCACTTTGGTATTGTTGGCCATGGCGAAGCGCCTGCTGGCCATGCTGATGCCGCCGTACAAACCCTTCTCGATGAAGAGATGCATGTTGATGTTGGCGAGCAGCTCGAGCTCTACCCCTGTGTGCTTGAGGAGAGCGTCCCAGCTTAGGTCCGGGCTCGTGTAATAGTGGGCCGGGTCTAGCAGGTATCGCTCGAGGCACAGCTTTCGGAAGTTCTCGAAGACGTCAGCGAGGAGGAGGACATTGCTCAGAAGGTAGAGGTCGTGGTAGTCGCCGAGACTTGTCTACCGAAGGCGTCCCAGACCTTTTTTCCGTGGGTATAGTCGTCATTGGTAATGCCTTCATCGGAGAGCTCCTCGTCGGGAGAGCCTCCTCGTCGAATCGTGGCCAGCCGTCCATGTACTCGTAGGGGTAGATCCCCTTCCGGAGCAAGAGGGTACGCCTCTGGAGAATCGGCTCGCAGTCTACTGTGATGCGCTTGTCTTGCGGGTCGCTGGCTTTCACCAGGTCATCCTGGCTTGAGAGCATTACCTGGACGGTGTCAATGAATCGGAGCTGGCCGCTACTGAAAGAGATGTATTTCTTAGGGTTGTTGGGGATGCAGGTGACCTTCCCTTCAGTCTCTGCGATAGTCTGCATGATGAGATGGCTGTCGTAGCCCCGCAGGTTGTGAAAGACAACCGGTATGGTTGTCGTCTTTGGGCTAAGGCGCAACTTCAGGTTGGACTCATTGTAGGCCGCACCTTGGTACTTGCCATTAATTTGGCAGTGAACTCAAACGGAATCGCCTTCGAGGGGCTTGATGCAGACGTGGCAATTTGTGGCTTTCTTGTGGCTTCCCCAGTCTTTTTCTGTCATGTGCATAGGCTCGGGGTTAGCCAACACCGTCTTGATCTTACGTTCCTCTTCTTGGAGCGCTTCCAGGAAATGCTTAGCCGCGTCAGGCCCTCGGTAAAGCTGCGGCGGCTGCGTTTCCCCGTCGGAACGGACGACTATTAACGAGTAGCTGCATGCCTCGTGCCAGGAGGGTTGCTGGGTTCCGCTCTTTTTACGGTTAAGCGCGGGGCCCTCAATTTTGCAGACCAGACTCTCAAAGTCGGAGTAGATTAGGAAGGGCGCTATGAGCTGCTTGTAGTTCTCAAAGCAGATTTTGTCGTTTTTTTCTGGGGTTGGCATTCTGATAGCAACCGCAGCCTTGTTGATGCCTCGACATTCAGACTTGTGCTCTTCCAGCAAATCCTGCCTGGTGAAGCCGTGAAGACAATGCTTACAGAAAAGAGGTGATGGTGGCCACTCTGGTTCAGAAGGCGGTTGAAGTCCTTGACCCGCGCGGGGGGGGGGTGGGGCGGCAGTCATTGGCTCCAGCCGTTGTATTGGGTTTGACCTTCGCCGTAATTATGCTAGCATAATTACAAGAAGTATGTACGAGAAAAAGGGCTTGGGCGCTTAGATTTATGTATACTCCTTCTCAAACTGTGAGGTGCGCCAGAAATGACGCTTTCCCAAGTTGAAGTGCGCCAGCGGCAACACTCTTTAAAGGTGAAATGCGCCAGCAGCAACGCTCTGTATACTACTTTTGATGGGGACATAGCCTCACCAACATTAAGGGATAGTGATGGGCACACTGTGCATTGAAGCCATTTATAGAATTCCTTCGAAGGTGGAATTTTCCAAAGTTCATCATCTTCAACACAGCTTATGCCAAAAATACCATTCAAGCAAGGTTTATCTCGACTTTCACTATCTACGTTCAAATCCTCTGGTTGCAAATGAAAATATAATTATTCTTCTATTAAGTCGCCCATATAATTAGTATGTTTCAGGAAATTTTCGCAGATTTTTGGGTGAAATTTAAAGACTCCATTCACTAATTCCATTGGCTTTGGAAACTCCTCTTTATTCCATGGAAAAATGATAACTTGGATTGGTTCGTCGGTGTCACTATCTGAACATTGCAGTCCTTTAAGTGCAAGAAAACACAGCCAATCTCAAAAAAATCACGCTAGTTAACTGACTCATAAAACTACACATTTCTCGAAAAGAAAACCTGTTTTCTTTCTAGACCAGGTTCAGTGGAACCATTGTATATGAAAATTTTTCAACAGATTTGTTCAGATGAACTTAAACACTCCCTCCTAATCTGATCTTTACAACTATCTAAAGCAGGTGGGAGAGGTTAAGCTCATCAGACCACATCTAGTAAACAAATCGCATAAATGGGTACACTGACCAGACCATGGTTGAGGTAAGTAGATCCTGCTGCTAGAGAAAATGACATGCAAGATTTCTTTATTTGTAGTTGTAGTCTAGAACCATAATACAACATTTAGTTATTTCATAGATTTAGTATTTTTAGTATTTATTATTTTCTTTTCTCACATGTGGTACTCACTTCAACAACAGCCTATTCTCAGATCTGTTCCGGGAATATTTATTGAGGTGAGGATGTGTATTCATGTATTCAGTTGTGTTTGACTGACTTAATTAGACAGTAAATTGCTTAGATCTTGTATGATCCTAGAAGATTTTGTAGGATCCTGAATAAGATAAATTTAAACTTAACTAAAAATTTCACCAAGGTTGACGTGAGAAGCTCAGGTGCTAAACATTATAACAAATTATAGTACTTCCATATTGTATTTTCACAAGTTTAACTGAAAGCATATGCTCTTTCAAGACAAACCAGCCACAGTTATGCAATTATTCCATTGGATAATCAAATTTCAAATATCAAGAAGTCTTCATTTTTTGTGTTTAGTAGTAACCAAAATGCAACAGAGCATAAAAAATAAAATTTTGAATTTTATGTGCAAATAAGCACAACTATGGAGAAATTTGTTACAGTGAAACTGAGAGTTCGGATACAAAACTGAGAGCCCAAACATAGTACTGATATGTAGTTTATGAGTGACTGATACATAACAAAACCTCAAAACCAATGAACCAATTGGTTAGGACATAAGATAGTACTATTGAATATAATCAGTTTTAAATTCTACAAACTGTAATCTGCTCATATTTCTCATAAATTAATGACAACTTAATGAATTAAGAATGCTTAATGCCTAAATCGCCAAGTTCCTAAATATTGTGGATTGTTGCAATTTTGATTGTAAGAAAAGTGACAGACTACATTACTATACATGAGAAAAATTTCTATTTCAAGGATCTTGCAACACAATAGCTATTATGTAATACAACAATAGGAGAAATGCAAAAGTCCATCTGAGTAAGAATATAAGTATGATATAATAAGTGCATTTATGACTCACCACAGTTGATGTCAAGACGAACTAATTCACTTTTCATATAAGTCAAAATCTCAAGAGATCTAATTAATCCTTGTATTGTTTCAGCATCTCCAGCAAGAGGATCCAATCCATACGGGTGGATCACACCACAATTCCACATTGATGGAAAAGGTCGAATGACATAAGCATCATCTCTGTTGTTGTAGTAACAATACCTAAATAAATATTATGGCTGTAAATATGCCTCTTTTTATAACAAATAGTTTTACTAAATGTTTCAAAATCCAAATCACTTTGAATTATACGAAAAGTCCTAATTCGAAAAATATATTTGTAACAATCTCCCAAATGTGAATGCTTTCATTAAAGCTCTCACCATCTCACCAACCAGAGGCGGCTATACCCACAGTTATTGGCTTATTTCAAAAAAGATAAATTACATATAACTTACCAAGATTCCGGATATTCTTTCTCCGATGCCTTGGAAGCCCACGTGGCCAAAGGATACTCGTTAGAAATATCTGATTTTACATCAAGATCAAAGTGTTTCACAATATAACTTTTCCAAAAACTTTTCGTGCTCAACATCCTCTAAATAAAAAATGAAGTAGAATCGAAGTACTTTCGGTTTACATTGAAAGAATCTCCGCTCACCTTCCAAGCTTTACACACCAACATACAACGAATAACATCTTTGAAAGGCAGATGTAGCAAAATGCAGCGATAAATTTCTAATGGCAATATGATGTTTGGGTGGAACATGATTATACATGAATCGAGGAAAAACACAAAACTGACCAAAAAGATTCACGTTAACGGTAAACGTAAACCTGAAAGTTCAGAGAAAGCTGGAGTCAATAATTAATAATTATTAATTCCGTGTCTGTCACATTTTAAGGAGTAAACAGTTTGAAGATCCATTGAACTGAATGTAACTGGGAGAACACTTCCCGCCAAAATTTAAAGGACGCAATATGAGCAATGTCACTGAGCTGCCAATAAATGGAGAGCGAAGTTGCGCCATGCAGGATTTTATAAACGATCATTTTTCAGGCTTAATTTTCTAGGATTATTTCAATTTTCTTTTGATACTTCATAAATTAATTTTCAAGAACTTTTCTAAGAGAGAAAACACTAACTAAACTACACTTTTGGAACACATAAGTTATTTCAGACGCGTAGTTGTTGCATTGAAATTAGTATCAACAAGAGCATTAACAAAAACATACTTTTCATGACACTTCTTGAAAGCGAAACTAAAGTTTCAACATATATCATTCATACATTATTTTTTATATCAAGACTCTGAAATAACTCAATCCAAGATTGTCAACAATATAACCAATTAGATTAATTGATGTCTTTAACTTAAGACATCTTCAGATTAATTGATGATGTCTTTAACTTAAGAAATCTTCAGATGTCTTAAGTTAAAGACGAAACGTTATTAATAAATCCTTCTCTATTTTGATATTGTGATGGCTTTTTTAAAAGTATTATATTGGGCTATTATGTTCATATTGAAAATTCGCTTTCCGCCTGGCAAATCTCTGGCCACGATTTTAAATAACCAAGTTTGTGAAATAATTATTAATTTTGCAAAATTTCAATTCAAAAAAATGATTAAACCTAACATTGCACAATGCCCAGTAAAAAGTACAATGTGTTTTGGTATATGCAATGTTAATGACGTAATTTTTACCACGTTACGTGGTTGTATACTTTCCAGATCAGGTTTTGGCTCAGCATTTTTCACTTCCAAGGAAAAGCGTCGTTAAAGCGATAAAGAAGGTTCGAACTTATCAAAAGTAGCTGAACATTCGCCTAAGCCATTCCAAAGCAAATCCTACAACCTTCACTAAAGGGAACAAACTGAGGAAATGCAGACCAGCCCACAAATTTTTTTTTATTTCCATCTATAAAGCGTTCCGGTCGGAATTCCTCGCTGTTCTCCCAAACCTTTGGATTGGGGTGGACTTGATAGAAATTGGCAAGAAGAGGAAAATCCTTTTTAATCGTGAAACCATTTAATACTGTATTTTTAGTTGCACTACGACTTGTCATTGGAAGCACGGTTATATAACGTAAAACTTCGCAAACTGTCGCTTCTAACAACGGCATATTTGAAGCATCTTTTAAAGACGGAAGTTGATCACGGCAAACCACGTCGTCTACTTGCTCCTGAATTTTCTTCTGCAAATCAGGTTGCAAAATCATGATGAGCATAAACCAATCCATAGTCGTTGAGACTGTATTTGTACCGCCTATTAAAGCATTCGGAATTACGTAGCTCACAACAGTCATGTGGTTTTTTTCTTTGCTGTCGACTGATGCTCTCAATTGTTTCTTCTTGTTAATAGTAAATATCCTACAGCTCTTTTGTTAAGTTAATTAAACGCTGTTTAATTAAATGCTCCATGTTCTCTAATGGTGAGCAAATGGTGTGGTTGCATAAATGGTTGCAAACACAGCCACAAATAAAGAAACTGACATGCTTTGAAAGACAAAACATGCCTTCAAGTGGTGAAAACATAATTCTTCTAATAGAAAATCACAAAGTCCCTCCCAAATTTATGAAATCATTGAATTGAATATCTAGCATTACAATGTAGCACGTATAGCTGGTTCCAAAAAATTGCCGAAAAAACGCTGTAGCCTGTATACTCTCAACGTACAATGGTGTGTGTTTTGGGGAATACTTTTATAGTGAATTTTATTATGCAAAATACGCAGTAGCCTGTATACTGATGAAGTACTTACAATACAAGCAACCACACTCAATAGCCAATAAATCCCCGCTATTTGAGTGAAAATAGAATCATATAATTATATGTTTGTAAATGTAGATCGTCCAGGTTGGTAAAGTCCTGAGAAGGACTGTTTTTGTTGTTGTTGACTGACGTTTCGACAACCTTAGCGGTATTCATCTTCAGGTTCAAATGAGGAGTAAGCGTCAGGCTAGCCGTATTTGTTATCTTGTTCTTACTTCATTGTATTGTGAGTACAGGAAACGTGTATTGTCATTGTGAATTAGTGTAAAAAGAAATGTTTTTAGTTGTGAAGTGTGATTTAGGTGTGAAGTTTTTCGTTGTAATGTGTGGGTTTCAATTGTGTATTGTCATTGTGAATTACTGTTAAGGGTAATGTTTTTAGTTGATCGTTTGTTTTTATTGTAAATAAGTCGTTTGTAAGGTGCCGGTAATTGCTGTGATCTGTTCAGGGGGGTTTGTTCCAAGTTGGTATACCAACTTTCTAATGTAAGCCGTTGTCTATAGTCAGTACTGTAAGTAATACATTTTGCCGAGTCCCACTCAATGTTGTGCTTTGCGATTCGGAGATATTCGGCAATGTGATTAGTTTTGTCTTGTTTCTTAGTAGCTAGTTGGTGTTCAGTAAGTCTTATGTTTAAGTTCCTGCCGGTTTCCCCGATGAAGGAGGCGTGGCAGTCGCAGCAGTTTATTTTGTAAACTGCACCTTGTCGTTCGTTGGGTTGTTCTTTGTCCTTTATGTTCGTTAGTACTTGTCGTAACGTAATTAATTTATGTGCGACACGTATGTTGTATGGTCGTAAGATACGCGAGAAAGTCCCAGACGTACCTTTGATGTAAGGTATCGTTGCTGTTGTCACTGAGATGTTCGTTTCGTTGGGTTTGTAAGTGCTGATAAAGTCAGAGTTATAGTTGTTTTTGTCAAAAACACGTTTGAGATAGTTGTTTTTGTTGTGTAGAGCGTCCGGTGAATCACATATGATTTGTGCACGTCTTGTTAATGTTCTGATTGTGGTGGCTTTGTGTGATGTAGGGTTGTAAGATGTGGAGGAATGGGGCTTAGTAATTCAAGTAAATTTAAAAAAACTAGAGCTGGACACCATATTCCACCAATTGTTTTTTAGGCTTACCCTCATGAGCCTGAGCTCTGTATCGTTTAGCACCTAACGGAATACATCAAGCGAACAGAGAATTTACGAAGTGAAGAGTGTTAAAAACTTTTCCTAAGTTATACGAAACCGTGCAACCTGTCTCACGTGAGACAATATTGCTGTGGTGCAAGACAGTGTTATCAGCAGCTGGTATTTACAAAGGAATTTGGCTGTCACAGTACCAAAGCAACCTCTAGGTCTTGTGTAGGTCATAAATTAGGGGACATCAATCAGAATATTGAGTCGGTTGGCTGGTCAAATGCCACTACTTTTCAGACATTCTACCATAAACCCATCAAAACTTCATTTAATCTTGGCTCGATAATTCTGACACCGGTAGACAATAATTAATATGTTTTGTTAACCTTTAATATGATATTTAACCTTGACTGCTGGAATTGTTGTTTTTTCTTTCAATGAAAAAATTTAAGTCTGATTATATCGTTCACTGTAAAATCTCATACAACTTGATACGACCTAGGCTTATGACGTAGTAAAATTTAAAAATTAAACGAGACTTACCTTAAGTTGAAGTTTAATTTGAATTCTACGAGTTATCAGCCGGGAGTGGTAGAGTTGTATGACCGAACCCATTGCTCTACAATCACTCCCACCCAACTCTTCTACTCGATCAATGATCTCAGACTTCCTTTGAAATGTGGCTAACTTGCGCATGCGTATGCTCTCTCATACAACATTCCCACTCCCGGCTGATGACTCGTAGAATTCAAATTAAACTTCAACTTAAGGAAAGTCTCGATTAACTTTTAAATTCTATTTCGCATTTACAAATTACATGACGGATTGGGATAAAACACAGATACGGATGACACGGATACGGATGAGGGGATAAAACACGTATCCGATAGCACTGATACGGGATAAAACACGGCCTGCTTGAAATCTAGTTACATTCAAGCGGCGATGTTTAGCAAAAATAGCATGAAAACGTTTGCATCAATATTGTATGTTTTTGTTGAACTTGTTCCATGTGGGCAAATTGTGGGAAAGTAAAACCAAAATGTCAGGCAACAGAGCTCGGAAAAAGTGTAATTTGTATGTGAATAGCTTGCGTACAAGCTCTCAGACCGCGACAAAGATTGCGACAACAAGAGATTGTTGCCTGCACAACGTCTAGACTGGCTGTAGAAGTCGAGCGTTTTAGCAGTTAGCTACATAGCAAAGGGAAGTGCTTTATGTATCTCTCGTCCGCCAAAAGTTGCTAGGTAGAGTAGGCCAGCCTTAGGCCCATATCTTGGTGAGCAGCATATCTGAGTGCTTCCTGTTGAAGCATATGTATTGTAAATCATCTTGAATAAAGTACTTCAAGACAAGTCTAGCAACTTTCATATGTAATGATTGCGTAATATGAATATCGAAAGAAATTCTTACAATCGTGGCTATTTTGCACTTACTGTCAAAAGTTTTCTTATTTCGGCTAAATTTTTCATTTTTCGGGGTAAACTTTCCGTGCAATAAGCCTGAAACAGAGAGAAAAAAAAGAGAAAGATAAATTGCAAATAACGTCTTTTGCTCTACGGCTATCTGCGGCTAGAGATAGAAACATCTAGCAATGTGTAAACAAGAAATAGCGTCATTTTTTCACAAAAAACTGACAAATTTTGACAGAGATATACATTATGTGTAAACACCCTCAAAACTCTAGCGGAATTCAAATGGATCACTTTAAAGGCAGTCAAATTCTTCCGTAATTTTTTCGCTTTGGAGTGGTGAGTCATAATGTTTGCACCAGTTTCAAATGCTGCAATTTATATGAGCCAAATGAATTTAAAACAAAAAAAATGAGGAATTTTATCTCATTTTCTTTTTAATGTATTCTGCGCATGTAAAATTCAACGTTTGAAACTAGCTTAAAATTAGACTATGATTTATTTCAATCAGCCCACATATTTCAATCCTTCTATGTAAAGTTCAGAACAATATCATTATTCAATTATTTATAAGACAATTGCTTCGCAGGAAAAATTAGTGGACTTGCGTGAAAAATTAGTTACTTCATGAGTAACAATCGTTTGTCAAATCTACATGGAACATAATGTACACGGAACATTTGCTAAGAATTTCCTTAAAAAGTTTTCTTTGAGGGCTCTATTGTTCAGTTTCTTTTATTATAATAAACGTACTTAAAAGTAGTTAGGTTAGAAAAATTCTCAAGAATGAATGAAAATATTAACAGAATGAGAAAAAGGTCAAATGCGTGGTTTAATGAAAGGCCATTGAGTTTGACTCGCGGATGAAATGAATATTCGTATTCCTATCATGCACTGCATAAAAACCCTAAATGCAAGTAATGCAAAGGGTATTTCCAAACTGAACATCGTATTGAATAAAAAAACTTGAAATTGCAGTAAATTTAGTTTGTGTGAATTTTAAGAGCTTTTTATTTTGAAAAGAGAATTTATTAACTTGAATAAGATTTGTGAACTGACAATTTAGCACATCTACCAATATTTTCTAAAATCATATTTATATAAAATGTTTCTTAATAAAGTGAATGGTTTGAACCTGAGAGTATCGTTGGATGCTTGAAGATGTAGATCGATAAAGTTAGTAGAGTCCTGAGAAGGATTTTTGGTGTTGATGTTGACTGACGTTTCGACAAACTTTGCAATTGTTGACTAACGTTTGGAAAACCTAATAGCGGTAAGGTTATCGTAACATCAGTCAACATCAACCGTCTTCCTCAGGACTCTACTAACCTGGAGAAATCTCTATCCTAGAATCTGCATCTACAAACATGTAAAATATATGTGTTAATGATTTCCATAGAAAATATAACTAACTTTCCACTAACTTTCTGATACGTCCAAATGACTTTTTAATTTCTTTCTTATAATTTGGCAATTTTTGTTGCAGAGCTTTTTAAAAACGTTTTTTAATGATTTAAAACTGTAAACTATTTTTACAATTACACTTTCTTCTACAAACTCGACTCTAGTAAATTATCCTTGTCCTTTGTCTTTTGTGAGTGGTCATTACAGTCATCCTCTCTGCTTTGTGCAATCCGTTCTGCAAGCACTTGCTGAAACGTTTCTGGTAGAAATAAGACTAAAATACTGCTGGACAGTAGTAGGATGCCCGTGATAATGTAAGGTATTACAATTGATGTCTTTTTACCCTACAATGGAAACACATTATACTTTTCTGAGATGAATTCCTTGTTTGATATGCTTGCATAGCATAGCTAAAAATTTTTAATGTGGTTCCGATATGATCAATGAATATCATTTTGATAAGCCTTTTCGCTTTACTCACACAATCAAATAAAACACACTAACTCCCACCTCATACCATCTTATCTCATATTTGCTATCACGTTTTCATCCCACCATGTAATTTAATATTATGTAAATAGGTATTATATTTATATCCCTTAATACTTGTAATTTAATAATGTCGGATGATGTCTTGAGAGTCAAGACGAAACGTTACACTTCTAAATAAATATTTCTTTTTATATGTTATTTTGTAATAAATGGCGCTTTTAAAAGCACTTTGCTGGGCTCTGATATTTATATTAAGAAAACACACTGAATTAATTTGGATGATTACAGCATCAGCCGTTAGCAAAGCAAGCCGTATGAAAAACAAAATTTTGTACGTACGACAAAGAAAAGCTGTGGAGCAGCCATGGCACCAAGACGACACCAAAACATAGCCACCCCAAAACCAATATTCCTGAAAAAAGTTTAAATAACTTATTTTTTACAAAACAAAGCACTTTTAGACTAGGCTGTTGGCATCATGCTACAAATTGTGCAAAAAATACTTACAAAAAGTAAATAACAATGAGAACGTATAAATATGACAAAGTTACCTTACTTAACAAGTTTTTCGCCATTTATCAATTCTTTTGTCACAAGGTAAATTCTATGATTAATTACATGCAATGAACTCGAACTCGAGCAACGTTAAAGTGCCGACTAGTAGCAAAAAATATCAGCGTTATTAAAAACAGGTTCCATTTCTGGCGGTTTAATTTTTAAAGTGGGATTTCAGTGAGCTTTTGCCTTTGTGGCATAAAGTCTTGGTCTAGCCAAATTTTGAATTCTTTCAGGTAATTGTTATGTATATTTTACATTGGCGAGTCCCTCACTTGACGTCACACAAAAAGTCATTATAGAATTATCTGTTTACGACAATGTCTAACAAAAATTACGCTTTTATCAAATTGAACCCGCCATAAAAATGGAAAAAGTTGACCAAACTAAAAAAACCTTTTTTCGCTGATACACTAAAATTACACATGCATAAACTTAATGCAACAAATAATTTTTTTGGCATGAAGGGGCACTTTAAAACACTCTTAAAGTGCCCACGTTAAACTCGTCTTTTTAATTACGTTGATGATCTTTATCTACAATAAGAAGTTTAACAATTGCAAAAAATGAAATTTCAAAAGAACTATTTTATTATATGATATTTGCTTTCGCGAGCCTTGTGTTAATGGAGTTAGCATTTCACCCGTCTTCAATATGTTACCTGAGTATGGTTGAATAAATCTCAGCCGTGTACAATATCATAACATTAATGCAGTTCAGTGGTCTTCAATATGTTACCTGAGAATGGTTGGATAAAGCTCTGCCGTGTACAAAATCATAACATTAATGCAAGTCCCTGAAAGAGATTTTCCTCCAAGCGCTGCTATTGTTCGAATTAAGTTTACATTTTTCGAATCTACAAAAAACAGCTTGACGTCTAAAAATCCACATGTTCTCTAAATCATCCAAATGCATACATGTAGATTTCGAGATTAATCATGTTTATAAAATAGCCTTTTAAAAACACGAGCACTGATCATTGAATAATAAATATACTGAAATGATAATTCAATTAAGAATGCCCTGTCATTGGATGAAGCCAGCATACGTATAAAATCCTCTAACCCCCCCTGAAATAATGCATATTTTCTTGGCGATAAAAAAGCGAATATTTTCGCGCAATTTTTTGTTTTTGTCAGATAATATTTCAGAAACTAAACAATCTTTTTAGTTACTTGAGAAAAAAATATAATGCCTCTACTATATTTTCTCGTGAAAGGAATGTAATATGAAAAAATGTTTTATGCAGTGCGGAATGTTTTATGCAGTGTAAGAATGTTTTATGTAGTGTAAGAATGTTTTATGTTGTGAAGAATGTTTTATGTAGTAAAGTTTTATGTAGTGAAGAATGTTTTATGTAGTAAAGTTTTATGTAGTGAAGAATGTTTTATGTAGTAAAGAATGTATTATGCAGTGAAAGAATGTCATATGAAAGAATGTTTTAATTTCAAACACCGCACTGCCTCTACTATAGCTAAATATTGAAGGTGTTGAACAAAAAAGGGCGAAATTGCGATATAAAAGTGCCTATTTTTAGAAAAGGTTACAAAGGACTGGCACTACCCACAAAACACGGCTTCAATCCTCCCCTTCCACTCCCCAAGTTATTATTCCAATACATTTAAAAATCCAATGGCATTATAAAGTTTTCACGAATTATTTCTTGACTAAGCACAATTTTGTTGTCGTACTACGAAGCGCCATAATGATAAATATAACACCTCAATTATATATTTAAGAAACTATTCCTAGAGACTCGACTTTGTATTGCTTCCAGACTGAAATAGAAATATGTTAGATAATCCTCTGATTTTACATTGATTTAATCGAATATTTCTTTTAGATATTATAATGTTAATACTTTACTGGTACAAATCTGTAGATTAATAATAAACATAAGTTTGTTTAACTATTAAGCGTCTTAAATAGCGTTAAAATTATGCCAAAAATGCGCGATGTTGTGTTGTTGGATGTGAAAATGATGAAAGATATCCAAACAAGTTTAAAGTCAGATCGCATGCCAGTACAACTAATTCTTTTTCAGATTTACTCGGAATGCATCCAAAAGGCCTGTTTGGATTGCAAACATATCAAAAGGACGCGAGAACTTAAATCCTGGTAGTGGAACTTTTGTCTGAGCAAATTACTTTGTTGATGGAAGACCAACTCCAGAAAACCCAAATCCCACTCTCTTCCTTACTCTAACAGAAGAAAAGGTTGGGCACACACCTACTAAGAAAGACGGTCTCAGCAACTATCTAGAGATGATTTACCTGGAACCTGTGGTGAAGTTAATTAACAACAGGATCAAGAAACAGGTGATAAAGATGAATATGAGTTTCTTAGTGTAACGCAATTACAAAAGAAAGGATGAAGCCAGATCATGTTTTTGGAGAAGTGATTAAAGAAAGAATGAGTCATTTCTACACCGGTTTGCCTAATACAGAAACATTTTAACTCCTTATTAACTGTACTCTAAAGCTATTAATATGATGCACTGGAAGAGAGAAAGGCAGGTGCAAAAAGAAAAGACAAAAGTAGGTAAAATGTTTCAACTGAAAAGCAAGTTTCAAACTTACGAGGATGCTGATATAACATCTCCTCCATTAAAGCCAGGCCCTTGGAGAAAACTCACACTTGATGATGGATTCTTGGTAACATTAATAAAATTTAGACTTGGTCTTCTTGTGGATGATTTATCATTTCGGTTCAAAATCTCTAAAGCACTTGTTCCTGAGATATGTGCAACGTTTGTCCATTTGAGGTCGAAAGAATTCGGGTGGTTATTAAAATGGCCAAGGAAATGGCAAATAAAGCCGCAATTACCTGAATGTTTTAGAAGAGTGTATTCCAATGTTAGATGCCTAATTTCAGTGCACTGAGGTGTTCACAGAAACTCCTAGTGCTCTGGATGTGCAAGCTACACTGTGATCAGAATATATTAGCATCACACAACAGTAAAGTTTTCAATTGCTGTTACCCCAAATGGTTACCCATCTTATTTCTCTCCTTGTTATGGTGGACGTACAACTGACAGGCTCATAGTGCAAGTGTACAAACAGTTAAAGCACTAAAATCGTCGTAGCTCTCCATCCATTAAGAAAAAATCTAAATAATAAAAAATGCTTACAAAGAGCGAATAAGAATAACCAAGAAAAAATGCACTTCGCATTTTTTATTGTTAAACATATAATTCTCAAAAATAAACAGAAAGATAGCGCGTGTATATGATTGAGGTGTTATATTTATTATCATGGCGCTTCGTAGTACCATAACAAAACAGTGCGCAAGTCAAGAAATATTTCACAAAAACAAAAGAAAACTTCACGAAATCTAGAAAAACATCTTAACTTTCCAAAAATATTTTTTCCTTCTTAACCAAGAAATCAAAAACTTGTCTTATTTTCCAATATCGCAGAACAACAGACCGTTTGTGTAGTGATTTAATAGTAATTTCTGTTACGTTTAGTACATTGAAACCTCCTTAACCTCCGTAACCTTTATAACCTCCCCTGACAATGCTTGCCAAACCGTCAAAATGGCGTCAAAATCCGTAAAAAGGTCTATTGGAGCATTACACATAATTTATGAAAAAGCATAAGTTAAAAATAATCCATTGCAAGCGGCCGTTTACTTCTTTCATGAATTAATTACTCGCAAATAGTGAAGCTTTCCAAGTCGATATGTTTCTTGATGGTTAATGCTCGTGCTCCAAATTAAAGCAATTTCTTCAGTATAAACACAAGTTAATAACTAGACTACCTATATTATAAATAAAGTTGAGTTACCCTTATTTAAGCCAGCAATCACAGCGCATGTTACCAAAGCAACAGTACAATTAGGTAATATAACCAGCAACGGTTTTCGCCGTCCAAACCTTTATAAAAAATATACGAGTGGGAAAAACTACTTCTGACACAACAAGTAGCTCGATGAACGAGATAATTTTTATATTTAGAATAACAAATATGCCATTTTTGTCCCCAAAACTAAGAAACACTCTGTGCTTGAAGAGATTATAAATAAGACTAGAGATGGCATTGAGTACGCAAGCTAGGAGGGAAGGGATAGGGTTAGTGTTAGGGTTAACGTTTGGGTTAGAGTAAGTGTTTTTGCTCTTTAGTACCAACATCAGCAAATTTTATCGAATTTAAATCGTTAGTAAATGCTTTAAGCGAGCTGTTATTATCATTATATGTTGGTTATATAATCTGTAGGTCTTGTATGTTTTAATTAAACTATACGCGATATCATGTTGTTCTTGCTTATTTTTCTGCTTTAACAACACACATATTCATATGTTTTAACTTTTTTTAACATTTTTTTCCGTTGTGGGTGAAAAGTAGAACATTTTGAAGTCTTTAAAACTTGAATTAGAGACGAAAAAGCTTTTGCAGCAAGCAACACTCACGACTTACTGAATAAATAAGTATGAATAATTTATCAAATATAAATATTAGAGCCCAAAAAATAATTTTAAACATAGTCAAAACAATATGGTTTTATGAAATTTATTAAAAGTGACGTTTCGTCTTTACTCAAGACGTCTTCAGACTAATTAGGAAGTTAACAAGAATATAGATATATATAGAGCTATTTATATAGTTTGAGGTATCAGATTACTGTGAATGTGTAAGTGTGATGTAATGTATTGTGTGATGTAAGTGCGATGTAAGTGTGATGTATTGTTAGGGTGAGGTGTTGAGACTAGAAAAGCTTAAGAGGGATGGAGCTGCCTTGGGGGTTAAGTGAAGGTTTTAGTTTGGAAATGAGGAGGCTTTCGTGGATCATGAGGTCAAATGTGTCGGAGCAGGATGAGACGATTTTAAAATCGCCTGGCGAAGCAAGGTAGTTGGAGGAGTTACTATGAGAAAGAATACTTGACATTAATGGGTTAGTATAGCGTTTTCCAGTCAAAGGAGAGATCCCCAAGTGTTCCGAGATTCTGGTGTGTAAGTGGCGTGTGGTTTGACCCACATACGACGCGGAACAGCATCGATACGTGTATAAATCAACAACACCAGATCTCAGAGACTTGGGAATTATATCCTTAACGGGAAAAAATGAAGATATTCGTGTGAGGGTATAAGTAACTCCTCCAATCACCCTGCTTCGCCAGACGATTTTAAAATCATCTCATCCTGCTCCGACACATTCGACTTCATGGTCCACGAAAGCCTCCTTATCTCCAAACTAAAACCTTCACTTAACACCCAAAGCAGCTCCATCCCTCTTAAGCTTTTCTAGTCTCAACACCTCACCCTAACAATACATCACACTTACATTACACTTACATCACACAATACATCACATCACACTTACACATTCACAGTAATCTGATACTTCAAACTATGTAAATAACTCTATATTTATCTATATTCTTGTTAACTTCCTAATTAGTCTGAAGATGTCTTGAGTAAAGACGAAACGTCACTCTTTTAATAAATTTCATAAAACCATATTGTTTTTGACTATGTTTAAAATTATTTGTTGGGCTCTAATATTTATATTGAGAATCCATTTCCCGCCTGGCACTTCATTGGCAACAATTTATCAAATAAGTATAAAAGCCCAACAAACAACTTTTGCAAAATACGAGTGGTTTCAATTATCTAAAATAATGATATAAAACATAGTTCAAAAAATTGCTTGTGATAAAATTTACTATAATATTTTAAGGATGATAGATACAAAGAAGTCAAAGTATCATAATCAGTCACGGTAGCTAACATCTGGGACTTTATTTTGCTCCCTCAAAAATGCATTCCCTTTTTTGTTTTATGAATATAATGCAATTTGCAAAGACAACTCTAGGTATAGTATATAATCTATATGCTTGTGTCCGTTGTCACAAATTCAGAAGCAAAATGAAACAAAATGAAACTCGTCAATGTGAATCAACTCAAACCTTAAAATGATTTGTTAAGCTTATGCACAATGTAACATACTTGCTATCTACATATATTTATATAACGACAAAGTCGGTAAATATTTTCTTGTGTATAGGATAAAGGGGAGATTTTTTAGGCGATTCTATAATATAAAATAGTGTGCCACTATTTTCGTCGATCACAACTAGTTTTTTATAATACGGTATATACTGCTTTCCATCGGCTCCAATTAACTCACAGCATAGCTACTTATATAATATAACTTCTTGGTAGAGATAATCAATTACTGTGCGGCATACCGCACCATATCACACAATCATAAGCAAAATAATGCTTACCTTGGAAGGGACCACAACAAAGATGAAACCATCAAAACGTCAATGACTTGACCAAAAATAAAGTTGAAATATTTGTTTCCAAACAAGAAAGATATATTAAATGATAAACCGTAGAACGTAATCGTTATGCTGAACCTGTGCAAAACAAAAATAAATACTTCGTTTAGTGAAAGTATGGGGAATTTACAAAAGGTACACCTTATGGGTGACTGGCTACTGTATATATATATTTGATCACTGGCTGTCATTAGCAGTTTCATCGTTCTTATTGGTCAGAAAAAAACAACAATTGACTGCATGGCCGCCAATATGGCAATCACAAGCGTAATAAGACATGCGTAACACGAAAAAATTCAATGAAATGGCTCTACTGTGGTACAGTGTTAACTAACATCAGAAATGATCACCTCATAAAAACGCACGCGAGTAGTAGATCCAGTGATAGTCAAAGAAAATTACCGCAGCTCTCTTGTTAACTCAATATAATTTTACGAATATTAATATTTGATTTATGAATATCTGTATGAATATTGAACAGTATTTTGAGATACGTGCTAGCCAACAACTCCTGCTGATCTTTTATATCACAGACATTTGTGTTTATAGTGCACTCACCAAACAATAGTCAAAATAAGAGATGTCATGCGCAATGAAGGTTCTCGATAGATGTCGAGTATGCTGGCTGTATCTTTTGTTTTGGAACTGTTTATTTCTCTCACAGATTGTTCTTTCACGTTTTGAAACGTCTCCTCTGGAAAATCGAGTCTATTTGCCTTTGTAATTCTGCGAACGACTCTTCTAGCTTTTATAAAATGGCCATGCAACATGTTCCAACGTACTGACTCTGGTATAAACCTGAAAAGTTACATTATGACTGTAAATTAATGTCATGCAACATTAAGAAGTGTAGCAGTGAAAACATTGCATGTGTAACTTCAAAACTTTACAGAATAATTTCTTTAAAATTGAATTGAACGATGTTCTTTGTTCTCAATTGAAAAACAAGATGTTATGAGAACTCTCATATAGGTGCACCCCTAAGCCTTCGGTCTCTTGCTTGGTTTGATCTGCTCTCAAATTCTCCCAGAGGTATCTTCGACATGCATAAACCTGTAAAGATTTCGTTATAATTGTACTAATGATGTACCATAAAGAAAACATCTGCATGAATGGTACAACAGATAGCACCAGTTGAAGATATCTCCAATCTTTGATGATGAAGGCAAGTACTCCCAAACAAAGGCCTCCAATATTGGCTATTAGACCACACAATGCACCAATATGGCTGCGATATCTTGTCGGAAAAAGCTCCATGGCAAGTACCACACTGGAGCTCTGAAGACCCTGCATGGAGAATAATCAAATCAATATGGCCGATCTTTATAGCCGAGCTAATTTTATTCATGTCACTTTCAATGAACGTAGTTGTGTCCATTTGGCATTTGTTCGCACATTTTCCAGATTTAAAATTGTAATCACAAAAAAGCTCATCATATTACTTAGTGTATAACTAACACGATTTGCGCTAAAAAACAATTTTGCTTCAGTTTGTGGAGATTACTTAATCAAAAAGACGTTTGTGTTAGTACATTTACAAAAATATATGTCTTTTTGTCTTCTATGAAAGTTATGCCGAATTGCTACCCATTAAAAGACAACACGTGTAAATGCATGACCAAACACTTATTCAAAATAAACGTGAAAAAATATTCAATATTGATGTTCATGTTAAAAATTTGTGTTAAAATAGTGTTACCAATATCCAAGTAAACAATGGAGAATACACCGTTACCTGCATGCTTAAACCAAGAAAAAATCGAAAGATAGCGAAAGCAATATAATTTCTGAAGATAAAGATGGCGACGTTCAGAACTCCTGCCGCTAATAAAGTAAAAGCGATGACAGGTCTTCTGCCAAACTTGTCCGCAATGACACCAAAGAAAATTCCACCCAATGTAACGCCAGTGAAGTAAATTGTTGTTGACAAGTCCACTTTGTATGCATCATCACACACCAGGTCAAACTGACTTAAATTATAAAAGAAAACTAAAGCCTGGTTCACATATGACTGAGACATGACTGAGGCATTATTAAGCCAAGCCTGAGATGCTTGCTGATCTTGTGTCCGAGGCAGGACTGAGGCATGCCTGCGATGCTTTTCAATGACATAATTCAAATCGCCGATAACTCACAAAAATTTAGCGGAAGTTTGAATTTGACAAAATAGTGCTTCGAAATTTGAAAATAGCGTTACTATTTAGCAAATTATGCGAGTTTTTGGCTATTGCAATGTGCAGTAGCACCAATATACGAAAGTATTAATGTACAGCGTTTATACAGGGTGTACAGAAAAAACTTCGAACCCGCACAAATAGTTATATAAAATCTGCATAAGACAATTTAGGCTATGTTTCCACGAGAACGGATATGTTTTCGCCCGCTCAAAAACTTGCAAGGGCGACGTTGTTTACACAGGTCGTTTAAAACTCGAGCGTTTACGCTTACCGTTTACACACTATTCAGCTTTCAAGTACTTCCTAATTCTAAATTAATGGATAAGAAACGGTTCGTGGTTCGTTTTTGAGACACTTTTATGATAGCTTGTGCACACACCCGCGCATGTGTAGTACATTTCACTTAAAACATAGTGTTAGTGTTGTTTATAGTTCATTCGAAAAGGACCGCAAAAATCAGGGGCATAGTGAGGGGTATGGATCGAATCCGATCGAAAAAACAACTGGATTGTGTTTACACAGTACTGCCAAAATATTCATCCGCACAAGTTTTTTATTTGCACGCTTTTACAGCAGCACGAATATTCGTTGAAATACATGTTAAAAAATTAGTACGGATGCGTATTGTAGTGTAAACGGAAGGGTTAACGACGCCAGTTTTTGAGCGGACGAAAACTTATCCGGTCTCGTGTAAACATAGCCTTAGTTTGCAAAAGATATTTGTTCAGCCTGGTCAATTAAGTCACACTTTTTTCTATGTTCGTAGCAACTTATGGAAAATATGACTCTATTTATGTGGATGGTGTGGCTGTTTTAACTCAGTTAATGCCGCTTTGATGTTACACTTACAAAGTTTTGGCGTAATAAATTTAAGATGATATTCAGCGTGTATAAAGTACTTTTAATTTGTTTTACTGTATAAAGAGTTTAAAACCATATGAAATCCAAGAGGCACAGAACTGTGATATTGATATTTGTGATACTTGTGGTATTATTGATAAAATCACAATGCATTTACAAACAATTTTATTTTATTGTACGTTCTTTTGGGACACCCTGTATTGAGGCTCCCTGAGGATCAATAATTGCTTAATCATGTTAATTCCAAATGTCCACAAATTTCAAAGATGATCATAGGCTTTGTTTACATTAGACCGAAATTAAGTAAAACCGGAATGAAAATCGGAATTGGTTGGATGTTTACATGGGACCGGCACGAAATCACGACAAATCTAAATTCGCGTAATGCCTCTTTTGAAGACTAATTTTACGCTCGCTAGTCATTTTGCTTTTGTAATTTGCTTTGTGCGCATGTGTTGATGCCATTTCAGACCGGTCTGAACTTTAGGCTGGGTTTACACAGTAACGGATACGTTTTAATCCGGATAAAATCTGTGACCCTTCGTTTACACGGATCTGCTTGGATCCGTCCATGTTTTGTATCGCCCAAGTTGTACAATTTTGTACCTGAAAAATTGAGGTACATTTCTGTGCCGGTACAGTTCCATTCTATATCAGTTACAGTGTGAACGGTTTAACCAGATAGGTATTTTACCGTTTTCAGGTGTATTTGACTACGAGACAAAACAGTGTGTCAGTGCTCAATTAAGATTTTAACTTTTATACTGCATTTTCCAACATGAGAGAGATTCCTATGAGCATTTTTGCATTCATTTTTGGTGCTGTGGCGACGTTGAACGTTGTTTATGAACTGGCGTTGGTAAATTATCGAGGGCAAAGACGAAGGTAAAGGCTTGATAAACAGAAGATGAGCAATATGTCGTTCTTTGCATCTAAATTACAGCATGTGTTTTGAATTTACGGTAGAAAATAAATAATGCAGTATTGTAATCCATACATATTATGTTTAAATGTACAAAAATTACTAACTTGTACCCTCATGAGTTTGCTTCAGTTATTTTCAAAACGACGTTTAATACTCTTTTTTAAGTTATGCTACATTGCTGACACAGTCGTCCATCGTTACAGAGATGAAAATAAGAAGTAAAAGAAAGGCAAAAGGATGTTGGGTGAGACTTGGGAGAACATCTCTGTGGTGGGAAAATTTCTTTTCCGGTGCTGTAGTAGGTCGTGAATGGAGAGAGAACTTCAGGATGTCACAAGACAATTTCATGAAACTGTGAAACGAAATCATAATCCCATTTCAAAAGGAAGTCATGAATATGCAAGTTCCTACATCTGTTGAGAAGCAAGTTGCTATGACTTTATTCTATCTTGCTGATGAAGGAAGATTATGAAAAGTTGCAAATGCATTTGGCGTTTCTAGATCAACTGTATCGTTGGTTATTAGAAGAGCATGTTTTGAATATTGTATTAGGTCCTGAGTACATCAAATTACCTCAGACAGAACATAATGTTTTTGAAGCAGTCTCAAATTCTTATGAAAACCAAAGCTTTCCACAATGCATTGGTGCTGTAGAGGCATTCATATCTTCATCAAACAACCAGCCAACAATGCAAGTGATTTTAATGTGCAAGCTATTGCAGACTTCAAGTATTGTTTTCTAGATGTTGTGGTCAAATGGCCTGGGAGTGTGTATGATTCGAGGATATTTTGTAATTCAAAAGTAAATGAGATGTTAAGAGAAGGTGCAATTCCCAGCTTGCCAGAAGTCTTATTACCAGGCACTGAACCTGTTGGAATTTGCATTCTTGGAGATCCAGCATATCCTTTACTCCTTTACTTGATTAAAGAATCCCCTGGTGTGGCCGCGTAAAATTCTTTTCTTCTGACACAAACGGTTTTCTCCTCTTAGTAACGGTAAACCAGTGAGCTCAAACTTTTATTTTTCTTATATATGTACCGGTTCAGTGTAAACATAACAAATCCGTCACAAATTTCATCCGGATTAAAACGTATCCGTTACCATGTAAACGCAGCCTTAATTTGAGTTTACATTGATGCCGGTTTCAATTCATACCGCTCTGAACTCAGTCGGATCAGTTCAGCAGGAGGTTTGACTTCAGACTGCTCTGAGTCATTTTCGTAACGGTCCCATGTAAACATCTACTATAAATAATATTATGACCGACACGAGCTGGTAGCGGTTTGACTTTGTTCCGGTCTCATGTAAACAGGACCTTAGTTTTTTTAAATACCCTATTCAGGGTGTATAAAAGAATGAGCACGTTTAGAAATCAATGTACTGTTATAATTTTATTGCCAATCACTATATGCAAAGCACACTGGTGTATTAAGTACCTCGCGTTGATTAACATTTAATTGATTTAAATATATTGGTTAAGTAAGCAAATTGTAAGAAATCGGTTGTAACTTCATTTTGCTGTCCTAAACATACTTTATGTAATTTAATTTTTGTTTTGGATAACTGCTTAAATAAACATACTCTTCGAAGCGACAGAAACAATTTGGTATCTTAATATCCTTTCATTTAATAGCCGGACATTTTAAGTTAGCTATACAAAATAAGACAAATACTACCGGCTGAACGGCGATTCCATTCAAAGTATGTTTTTTTGTTTTAGCTATTTGTTAATGAATTTCTTTGGATTTGTCAACAACAACAGGTTCAATAACGAATAAATGCAAGCTTCTGACCTCAGAGATAATTGTTCTTTCATTGTCTTTCATGATGTAAATCCAACCATTTGTACACGGTGTCTTGTTCGAGTTATTCGTACCCTCAAACATATGGCAGCTATCGCGTTCTTTGTTGTTACTTTGAGTGTTGAATGGTATAAAATCGCTGACATTTTTATTAGCATCAAGCTTACAATGGTGCTCCGTCTTTGCTCCATAAAATATCATGGAGAAATGAGCAGATAACATAATCATTAAATTAACGCTTATCAAAGAGAACATAAACACTTGAAACTTCCCTGGATCTCCTATTGCTCGTATCAAATTCTCCATGTTGTATATGTTATTCTTTTAGCAAGCTTAAAGCAAATTTGCGAAGTGTCAGTGAACTGGAAGCTCAGTAGTGGCAGTGGTAAATGGTAAACAATACACGCTGCAATCAAACTTTATGACCCTGGCATACACGTGACTACGAACGTGGTGAAAACAGCACTCATGCAGCTCAGACAAACAAACCAAAGAAGTTACATAAGTATTATATTACATTAACGCACATGTGGAGAAGGTAAAGCGCTTTTTTTCTGTATTTTTATTTTGCGAACTAAAGAACAATGATCAAGCAGTAATAATAAATTGGTTTTGTATGTTTTAGTAAGAAACGGCTCTTAAATTTCCTTTGCATTTTCACGCGTGTCTACTAAGTTTGCCCCAATGATGCTTGGCTGCTCATTTTACTGCTCTGTGCTCGCTTTCAAGGGCGAAACTAGAACGGTAATTGGGGGTAAATATTCATATATTCAGCTCTGCCCTGCTGACTTCTTTTGAAACTTATATCGCAAACAAAAGAAATCAGCAGAGCTGAGCTGATTATATCAATATATACCCCCTCCCCCTATAATTAACGTTCTAGTTTCGCCCCTGTTTGCTTTAGCCAAGATATATGCTTGGGTTGGGGTTCTTGTAAAACAGTTTCTCGTTAGTCGTTACCCTGATCGCAAAACAACAATAATTATAAACCATGATTAACATCTCGATCAAAATTGACTTTTGACGACGGATTAGTATTTCTGCATAGGCTCAGTCGTATAAATTGTTTTAAATAGTTTTCCATTGCCTATTCGTTCTGTACGAAACTTGCAAAGACGTTTATTGACGATTTATTCTCGCTTTAAAGCGAGATACTTACTTGAAGCACAGCTCGAAAGTTCTACTTCAAACATTCGTACGAATATTTCAATGTCGTTTTCTAGTTCGCATACTTAAATGATAATTATCTGCCGGATTGGTCAATATTTTTTTTATTGTTATGTTAACCAATTAGATCATTTTTCGTTACTTCAAACATGCATAATTGCATAAATAAAGTAAATATGTCTGCTGTCTTTGATTTCCATCCGAAGGAAAAGCAAAGAGTATTTCGTCTTCAATCGATCAATCTTTAAGGGTAGCGAGAATTCATGTTAGATGAATCCCAAGCACATATCTCCACCGTAGTGAGCCGAGTCAAATGAGCCGGGCAAAATTGGACAGGAGACACGCTTGAAATGCAGTGCAAAAATTAATGAGACGTTTTTACGAACACATGGAAAACCGAGTTAACTTAACTGCGTGATAATTATGCTTTTTGTTTGTATGACAAAAATATGCGAAAAAAACACTTTTTTTGTCCACATGATCGCTAATATTATCATACTTTATATAACTTCTTCGATTTGTCATTTGCTTGTTCGAGTGAATTCAGTTTTTACTACGTGCGTGGATACGTGTATTGTGCTAGGTAAATTTATTGGCTATTTATGTACTGAGCTGCTTGTTTTTGGACTGTCAAAAAAAAACTATAGAGAATGCCAAATATCTCATTAAATCCTTCAATAAATTTAATGCTAACTTTAGAGCATTACTCTGAAGTTAGCATTAAATTTATGAGAGCTAACTTTAAGGCTAACTTTAATGAAAACGTCTGATGCTATTGTATGGCTTACAATTTTCACCACCGTTTGCCCTTTTTTTTTTAAAAATGTTTGGGAATAGACATGTCTATATGTTAGTTTTAAACAGCTGCGCACCAATTAGAATCATTTAGACTGAGCTGATAACTATTTTTGCATGATGAACTGTTCCCATTATCAAAACAAAAGCTATATTTTATCAAGTTTCTTCTCACTCCATTTGTTATATAATGCGTGTTGAAGAGGAACAAGATTCCCTTCCACGTTCGACAAATGAGACATTTTGTACAAAAGACTAAGCCTTCAAAACAGCTTTCAAATGCTGGATTCAAACTACGTCACTTTTAATCTGATTTTCTCCGCATCAATAATTACTTGCTTCAAATTTTATCATACCAAGGTTCACTGACCGAACGGCAATTCGTTCACCTTTCATGCAATAGTCGCTGAACTTTTTCTAGTCAGTAAAATACATCAACATTTACTCAATTTTGTTGTAAATTCTATTCTACATATTTCTGATTAGTCCAAAAGACCAGTAAATTCTTTCTAAATTTGGCAACTTTCAAAAACCTATTTTAATGATTATTAAAATGCAAATTATTTTTCCAATTGCAATTTCATTCACAAATTCGACTCCAGTAAATTATCCCTGTCCTTTGTCTTTTGTGATTGGTCTTTACAGTCATCCTCTCCTTTTTGTCCAAACCGTTCTGCTAGCACTTGCTGAAAAGTTTCTGGTAGAAATAACACTAAAATACTGCTGAACAGTAGTAGGATGCCGGTGATAATGTAAGGTATTACAATAGATGTCGTTTTACCCTACAATGGAAACACATACATTTCTGAGCTAAAAATATGTTTGATGTGTTTGCATAACATATAACTAAAATTGTTAAGTGTGGTTCTGATATGATCAACATTTTCATTTGATCAGTGTTGTCAGCTCTCTCACCCAATTATTTAAAACATGAAGTGAACTAATGAATCGATTTAAATCCTTATGCAAGCTTCTTCCCTCAGTAAAGCAAGCTAGCTGTGTGAAAAACAAAAATACGGTCATACGTACAACAAAGAAAAGTTGTGGAGCAACCATGGCACCAAGACGACACCAAAACATAGCCACCCCAAAACCAATATTCCTGAAAAAAATTTAAATGACGTATTTTTTAGTAAACCAATTTTGTTAGCATAACGCACGATTCTAGGAATCAGAATAGGCTGTTGGCATCCTGCTTTGAATCATTCAAAAACTGGCTACAAATGTTAAATAATAAATATGACGAAAGTAAATCATATTTAACTGTTCTTTTTTCACATTAGTGGACTATCGTAAATTATTTCAATGTTTATATGTGCCATTTTTAATTGATGAATTTATAATTGAGTTGAGATCTTTAGAAGTGAATCCAATGATGGCTTTAGGTTAAAATAAATAGGGAGGGCTGAGACTTAGCAATGCAGGCAAAGTGACGCCTTTTTGGCGGGGAGGGTTAAGATTACAAATATGTCTGTGTACAATTTCATCTTTGGAAATTCGCTGCCAATCTTTTAGTTTCTTACTGAACAATAGTGAAACAGAAAGATGCGAAAGTGATCTTCCAAGACTGGTGGAGGCAAACTGGGAGCAGATAGGAGTAAAACAGGGTAAAGGAGACACTAAGGCAATAAATTTGAGCAACCTTAAAACACTGAGTTGACAGCTAATAGATAGCTAAATGAAACTGATTTTTATTTTTCGTTTCACGTGCCCTTTTTCCTCACGTCGATAATCTTCTTTTACAATGAGAAGTA
Organism: Xenia sp. Carnegie-2017; assembly: GCF_021976095.1. Classification (NCBI taxonomy): domain Eukaryota; kingdom Metazoa; phylum Cnidaria; class Anthozoa; order Malacalcyonacea; family Xeniidae; genus Xenia; species Xenia sp. Carnegie-2017. The sequence continues at coordinate 10,581,831 of NW_025813486.1, forward strand.
TAACAATTACAGAAAATGAAATTTCAAAGAAACGATTTGACTATATGTGATTGCCTACGATCTGATAGCTATTTTGTTTAGCTTTCCCTAGTTTTATCTCAATGAACAGCTCAGCATCTTTTTGTAAAAATCATATATAAATATTGTTTTTAATACGATACCTGAGTATGGTAGGATAAAGCTCTGCTGTGTACAATATCATGACAATGATAAGAGTCCCTGAAAGAGATTTTCCTCCAAGCGCTGCAATCGTTCGAATCAAGTTTACATTTTTCGAATCTGAAAAATAAATCGTCTAAAAATCTGAAAATTATCCAAATGCATAAATCTAGATTTCAAGCTTTTCCTCCATATAATTAAACTTATTGCATAATCAAATCACGCATTATGTATTTGTTTAATCGACAATTTCTACTTGATCAACTTTTTTCGCTGAAACCTTTCCTTTAGTTTTGGAACCAGTTGTGCGCGTAAAAAAATTTATGGTCAAACATGCATTAAAAATAATCCATGATACACATTGCAAGTTACATTACGCCTTTCATGTATTAATTGTGGACAGATAGTTACATTTTCCAAGTGGAAAAATTCTTTTTCTTAATGTTTCTCTTGATGGTAATTGCTCGTGCTCCAAAAACAATTTTTTAGGCATAAACATATACCTGTTTGTATACATTACAACTAAATGTTGTCTAAACACATTACAACTAAAAACATCACACCTAAATCACACATCACAACTAAAAATAAAAGTATTTCACTTCACACTAATTCACAATGACAATACACATTTCCTCTACACACAATACAATGACGTAAGAACCAGATAACAAATACGGCTAACCTGATGTTTACTCCTCATTTGACTCTGAAGATGACTACCGCTAAGGTTGTCGAAACGTCAGTCAACAACAACAAAAACAGTCCTTCTCAGGACTATACCAACCTGGACGATCTACATTTACAAACATGTAACGATACTCCCGGGTTCAAACCATTTACTTCATAAACATATACGTTAATGGCTATACTACTTCTACTGTATACGAAGTAGAGTTACCTGTATTTGTACCAGCGATCAAAGCGCATGTTACCAAAGCAACAGTACAAAAAGCTAACATAACGAGCAATGGTTTTCGCCTTCCAAATCTGTACAAACAATATTTGCGAGGGAAAAATTGCTTATGAACATGATAAATACATAAAATCAAATGAAAATGCAATGTATAAAGATTAACAAGTAGATTATTTTATTCCGAAATGATGTAACATTCTAGTGCCGTTGTAACTATCACAAATCCAAATGAAACTAAATCTAAACAAAATTGGACCTAAAACATTAACCTTATATGTAAAAGGATAACATTTACGTGCCTTGTAGTAAAGCCTTACGGCATTTTGTCAAGCGCAAGGAACATGGGAAATTTTTTGGTCGAATGTAATAACATATCCAGTGCTAACATTTTTATGTATGACGCTATTAGTTCATAATCCAGTATATATACTGCTCTATTTTGACTTAAATTAACCCATCAGCATACTTATGACTTTATAGAAATTAATCACGATGCGGCACATCATCACCATATCAAAACATCATAAGGGGAATGCTTACCTTGGAAGGGACCATAACAGAGATGAAATCATCAATACGTCAAGGACTTGACCAAAAATAAAATTGAAATATTTGTTTCCAAACAGGAAAGAAATGTTAAAGGATAAACCATAGAAAGTAATCGTTATGCTGAACCTAAGGAACATGAACAAGAATAAATACTTCGTACAGTGTTAATTAGTTGATGCCACATGCCAGTAACAGATCCAGAAATACTCAAAGAAAATTACGTTAAATACATATAATTTTTTACCTAACAATGCTGCTGTTTTATGAATATTGAATACTAAAATTTAACCGATCGAACTGTTTAGAGGTATTTTATGCAACACACATTTATGTTTAATGCACTTACCAAACAACAGTCAAAATAAGAGATATCGTGCGCAAGGAAGGTTCCCTATAGACGTCGAGTATGCTGGCTGTATTTTTTGTTTTGAGAATGCTAATTTCTTTCTCTGATTGTTCTTTAACGTTTTGAAACGTCTCCTCTGGAAAATCGAGTCTATTTGCCTTTGTAATTCTGCGAACAACTCTTTCAGCTTTTCTAAAATGGCCATGTAACATGTTCCAACGTACTGACTCTGGTATAAACCTGAAAAGTTACGTTATAACTGTAAATGCAACATTATGTATGTCATGCAATAATAACAAGTGTAGCAGTGAAAACATTGCATGCGTAAATTCAAACACTTAAAAATTACTACAATCATTTTCTTTATTCTCATATTTATTGACCATGCAAGAATTTTCAGCATTAACCATGTTTTAAGAGTATAATAACACCAATGGAGTGGAGCACGTGTGCTGATTGGTCTGCTGCTGATTTTGCATTAGACTGTGCAAACCAATCTGCTCTCAAGCAATTTTATCAATCAAAGAGAATTTCCAAGTCAATCATAAATGCATGATAGAGTTGAAAAAATTAAAACTTTTGTTTTTAATTTATCTGTTTCGCATTACTGTTATTTTCTTATAATATGAATCCTGAATGTAAAAGATGTAATATAATAAAAAAGATGTTTCTCGTGTTTGCACTGGCTAATGAAAAAATTTGAGAGGTCCGCTCTGATATGCTTTTGCGTTCTGTCGAAGGTTTCTTTAAGTTGCATAAGCTTATGCAAGCACAGTAAACATCTTTTCTTTCTTAACTATCATACACATGTCATGAAGATAGACCTGGTTCTCTGCAACCAAAACGTGGTATTAAAGCAACTGTAAAAAATACTCATAAACCATAACCTACATGGTACTCACGAAGCGCAATCAGTGCTTGTAAGCGATAACATTACGACTCGTAAGCCCTTTAGGACATGCATGTTTTTGAACCATTAAACAGTACTTGTGAATCTTAAAACTTGGTGCTTTATACCATACCACATTACTTGCTAAACAAAATGCATGCTCGTGAATCATAACATAGTAATGGTTAACCATATCTCATTTCCATAAATTATAACTAGTATTTGTGAGCTCTGACATTGTACTCAAGACCTCAAATATGGTATTTGAGGACCATAATAGGGTATTTATGAACTACATCATAGTGCCTGTACAATACAGCTAGCTTATCATGAACCAGGCACTTGCATAGCATAATAATGTGAATTAGAAGACTTGAATAACTCTTGCAAGCTTAAATAAACTAATTTGATTTTGTTATTATTGTACTAATATTATACCATAAAGAAAACATCTGCATGAATGGTACAACAGATAGCACCAGTTGAAGATATCTCCAATCTTTGATGATGAAGGCAAGCACTCCCAAACAAAGGCCTCCAATATTGGCTATTAGACCACACAGTGCACCAATATGGCTGCGATATCTTGTCGGAAAAAGTTCCATAGCAAGAACTACACTGGAGCTCTGAAGACCCTGCATGGAGTAAAATCAAATCCATATGAATAATCTCTATATAGCAAAGCTAACTTTAGACTTTATTCATATTTTTTCATGGTTTGTGTTCATCTGGCATTCGTTCTCACGCTTTGCTCTTTAACAATTGTAATTACAAACAAGATCATGCTATGAGTTGATGTACACGATTCGCGTTGAAAATATTTTGTTTCAGGTTTGTGGAGCTTACTTATTCAAAAAGACGTCTGTGTCATTCCTTGTGAAAAAAGACGTATCCGGCTGTTTGCATTAAATAAACGTTATGTTAAAATCGCCAGCCATTAGTAGAAAACACGTGCAAATGACCAAAAACTTGTGCAAAACTAAAATCCTTTTTTAATTTACTCTAATAATAAATTATTAAAAAACTATTGCATTCAAGTCTCTGTCATTTTTCGCTGCGGCGTTTGGTCGGGGTAAATTCAACAATACATAAGGCCTGCAAAAATAGTTTTTACGCAGCATAATGTTGTTTCGTACCCCTGAGTCATCAACTTCAATAGGTCATTAGTTGTACCATGTCAGGCTGATTTCTTTCAAAAATGAAGTTTAGAAAGTAGCAACGCATTATCAACATATATGCATATAGTCCCCACCCTTAATTAAAATAACATTGGCAATAGTGATATTAGGGAACGTGTTGTTCACAGTTTCCATTTCTCATAATTTCAACAGCAAGAATTTCTGGAAAAAAAACTGTTTGTAAATTGGCTATCCCAGATTAATTTACCTAATTGGTTTTCTTTTCTCTTAGTCAAGGTAATGCATGGGAATTTCATAGTTACAAGACGATGCATAGAAATTACATAGTTATACCTGCATGTTCAGACCAAGAAAAAATCGAAAGATAGCGAAAGCAATATAATATCTGAATATAAAGATGGCGATGTTCAGTATTCCTGCCGCTAATAAAGTAAAAGCGATGACAGGTTTTCTGCCAAACTTGTCAGCAATGACACCAAAGAAGATTCCACCCAATGTAACACCAGTGAAATAAATTGTTGTAGACAAGTCCACTTTGTATGCATCATCACACACCAGGTCAAACTGTTTCAAATGATAACAACAAAAATTAGCGACGATTCAAAGTAGCTTAATTAAAATAATTTTGATTGGATGCGTCATAAGTCGGAGTCTTGTTGTAAAGTTTTGAGTGGTTTGTTAAGTCATTACAACAATAATTTCCATTGCCCAAACACCGACAACCTACTGAAGAACAAACCGATGTCATTTACAAAAAACCCTATAAGAGAATGCGATTGGAGTTTAATCGGTAAAACAGGCAGATGTTTCCAGACATGAAAGAAAGAGCACATGAGGAATGTCGAATTGGGACACATTCGGGGACTATGCATCGCTGTTCATGCTTGCGAAAATAACCATATCATTCAAATAAGTGCCATTTAAAATTTGCATGACTCAGCAGTAATTGATTGTCGATGAGTCAATTTGTATTATCATACTCTTGCGGTGATTAACAATTGATTAATTGATTTAATATATTGGTTAAGTTAGCAAATTGTAAGAAGTCGGTTGCAACTTCATCTTGCTGTTCTAAATAAATCCTATGTATATAAATTTGTGTTTTGGATAATTGTTCAAGTAAATTAAACATACTTTTCGTAAAGACAGGAACAATTTGCATAAAATCCTTTAATTTAGTGGCCGAACATTTTATTACACCTTTTGCCTTTCATTAAACAAACTTCGATTTTTGGTAACACAATGTCACAGCTTCAAAAACTTAAATTATAATTTAATTAAGCATTACGTGAAATAAAATATGCCTTAAATCATATTCTATAGTAACGATTTTGCAAGAAAACTGAAATTCGATAAAAATACAATAAGAATATATCGAACATTCAAAAATTGTGAATGTAATTACTTGTGAATACATGGAACTTTCATAGAGAGAAGAAGGGATGCTCAATAAAACCACTTTTTTCTGATTTTTATGTTAAACATTATGAAATTACAGCCGATTTAAGTTGAGCGTTGAAGGGAAATGCTTTTGTCACGTTCGTTGAAGCCGTTGAAAAGTGACGTTCCCTTGCACAGAGTACCATTGCTAACGTTTCAGATCTTGGAGATGAATTTCACGGGCTGTTATTTAAATTTCTTAAATGCATACTGACTCTGCTAAGAAAATAAGCTATATACTGTTGGCAAATCTGTAAAACGCTGCATTGACGAGTTTAAAAGTTAAATATCAACAACGTATTATCAAAAGCACATCGTTCCGTTTGATAGATAATAATAAAACACTTAGAACGTATATTTATGTCGCCTGTTTTCAATTGCTTTTGGCAGGTGTATGACTGATGACCTACTTTAAAAACACGCAGCCAAAGCTAAATGGGCATGCTATTGTTGTTCAAATGCGCAAAACTATGACATTTCTCAGAAAGTCGACCATTCTTTCGTCAATGCGAACTCCCGTAGTGTCTTCACATGTAATTGAATTTATAATTTTTGATTGTTTGATGTGTTTGTATTGAATTTCCACATTTGATTAACGAATTTCAGGTTTTATATACGATCGCTATAATTTTCGCTGTTGAATATGGAAATAAATGATGGATTATAACGATAGTGTATTCTTGAAGCTGCCACATTGTGTTAACGAAATTAGAGTTTTGCTAAATACAGGCAAATGTGTATACAGAATGACACATACACTAAATATGATTCTTTTGTTTTAGTTATTTGTTAATAAATTTGTTTGAATTTGTCAACAACTAGACTTTTAACAGACGACAGAATGCAAGCTTGCTAACCTCAGAGATAATTGTTCTTTCATTGTCTTTCATGATGTAAGTCCAACCATTTTTACACGGTATCCTTTTTGAGTTATTCATACTCTCAAACATTTGGCAGCTATCGCGTTCTTTGTTGTTACTTTCAGCGTTGAATGGTATAAAATCGCTGACATTTTCAGCAACATCAAGCTTACAGTGGTGCTCCGTCTTTGCTCCATAAAATATCATGGTGAAATGTGTAGATAACATTATCATTAAATTAACGCTTATCAAAGAGAAGATAAACACTTGCAACTTTCCTGGATTTCCCATCGCTCGTATCAAATTTTCCATGTTGTACATGTTGCTTTTTTAGCAAGCTAAAAGATAAGGATATGTGAAGTTCTTTGTTATGAAAGCACAGACTTAGCGTCCACATGCACGTAGCCGAATAAAAAAGTCTTTAATCTTCCTCACGTAGCCGGATATGAAAGTCTTTTCGATTGTCTAACGGAGCTGGATATGTCTTTGATTGTTTACAAGGTCTGCACGTTGCCGGACGTTAAGATCATCGACCGTCTGGACGAAGCCGGTTGTGAGAGTTTTTATCTTCCAGACGTAGTTAAATATTGTTTAAAGTAGATTTTATATTTATAATCTAGCTAGAGTTATGATTTATGAGTCTACTAAAGTCACTTAACCCTTTACTGCTGGAAGTTTTTGCCATGGATTTCCATCATGTTCATAGATTGTTGCTCTGAAGCAACATTGCGCAGTAAGGGTTGAGCAGCATATATCAAAAGCTATTTTGATTCCTTACTTAGAATACATAAACAGCAGTCATTTTAAATAAAATCTTACCGGGAAGAGAAGACATTAATGACTGGAGTTCAAAAGACTACCATGTACTTTTCGCGCGGGAAGATCAATAAATTGAAAATTAAATCCTGATTTCCTGCTAGGGACTATAATGTGTTGAGCTGGTGACAATATCTTCCTGCAAGTACCAATGATGTTCAATATAACCCTAGGTTATAAACTTGAATGGAAATATAATAAACCAAATTTTAAATTTGAGTGGTGAATGCTCCTTGATACGTAATATTTTATTAACAATCTCAACCTACAGTAGATTTAAAACTTCATGAATACACTACGAATCCACGTATAAGGTTTGAGAATTCTTGATATCATGCAAAAACTAATTTCATTGGAAAATATAAAAAGGAAATACCATATACTGATAATTCTATCATCATACAATGACAGTGCCGTCTCGCAAAACATTGAAATTATCGTTAGGTGACGTAATATTTTTTGACAACTCTAAACAAAAAATGTATTATGACAGAATTTTGCTTAAAAGTTATTGAGCAATGGCTTTTATAACATAACATGCTTAACATATGCGTGATGTTCACACCTGTCAAAAAGCTTCCAAATTTCGTGCCCTGTAACATGGTCGACAACAAACTTGAGCTTGTATAAAACAGTTTTGTCTGCAATTGATATGTTAAAAATGTACCTCTTTAAGAATGGTTTATTAAACTTTACACAAGTTGGATCTCAATTTACACAGGCTGAGACCGGACAACAACTTTTAAGGCCACTTTTCAAAAAATTACTTTAGTCTAGCTAGTGTTTTTAATATACAAAACAGAAAAAACACCATACCTGAAAAAACAAAACTGAAACGATTAAAACGATTTAGGATTTTACGAGAGGCTTGAGAATCAACTTTTAGCAGAGCAACCATGCAATATATTAAGAAATTACATGGTTGCCTCGGGATCTTATGTTATCACAGGGACGTTTATTGACGTATTTTCCTCAATTACAGGGATGAGGGATATTTAGTTCTAATTATCCCTCATCAATATATTCATCAGGAGCGTTTAGACTAAATATCCCTCATCAATAATAAAATAATACGCCTTGTTTTCACACTTTATTTTCATCATGTAGATATTGCTTAAGCTTACATCTTCACTTTTCCACTACTGAATCATTTACATTTCTGCTAAATGAAAAAGGTCAATAGCACGATGTCAGGTCCTTTGAAACTACAATACTTCGAGGGCAAGTTTACCAAGGCAAAAGTCTTCTTGCTCGACTGTTGTTACATCGTTATTTCTTTAGATTCAGACACGAGTAAATATTTCGCCCTATAGTTCAAAATCACCAAACGTGCGTTATTGTGAATGCCCTCGTTTTGTGTGATTATGTATGGAGACTATACATACATGGTGTATCAAAAAAAAACAAACTGGACAGATAGGAAAACTTTGCTAAAGTTGTCAGCGCATCAAATAATATTTATTTACAGAGCAATGTCGAAAGCAAATAAAAAAATTTATATAATGCCTAAAAATTAAAAGCTGCCTTAATGAAGAATGAAAATATTTAGTAGGTGAACACATATAACTTTTATCTAAATGAATTCAACCGATTTGCTACTTTTTATATGCTTTAAAGCTGAAAACTGACATCAAAAACAAATCACCTTTTCTCAATGTGTGGTTGCACAGACTTGTCGATAACATATTTAATACCATGGCTGCCTCAATTTCTATTTTTCTAGTAAGACAAAATAACAACGTGTTTAGCTGATTAGAACTCTCTTATTTATTTTTAAAAGTTGTATTACAAGTAATGTAATGTCTGTTATGACTTTTAAAGATGCAGTTTTTTCGTCTCACAAATCGAGAATCTTAGTGAATAAAGCGTATGGTTCATAAATTATTTTCCTTCTGTCCTATGGACAAAGAGCAATCTCGCAAATTAAGACGAAATTGAAATGTGAGTATTGAATAACGTAATAACGTACTAATAAAATTTTTGTGAACACTCATTAAATTATTAGTTAGCAAAAGCAAAACAAGGACGCTAGTTGAGGGTTGTGAATATTCATCTATTTACCTTTGACGATTGTATTTTTTTATATTTGAATTATCAGTATACAAATAAATTACGATTAAACCGATCATTGATTAGCTTTATTAGTTTGGATATTTTGTTCATGAATTGACCTCGTTCATATTTTATACTTAAAAGTGCACTTTGTGATAAAGAGAGCTGAGTGTTGTAAGCATTTATACTAGAGATTGTTTGAGATTTAACATCAACAAAAACTATAAAACATCTTACATGACAAATCATTTAAATGAGATAAGAACAAAGCAATATACATTTTATATTTCTACAGCAATCACAGAATCTAAACTGTTATTTGGTGCGTACAGTTTTTAGTTTATTATTCTAGCGAAGATTAATACTCCCTGAAGGATTAGAAACACTTTTCTTGTGATTCTGTTGGTCTTGGCCACATGGATCGTGTGTTGGCCAATTACCGTTGATGCTGCCATCAAAGAAATAATAAAAAGTACTGGCTGTCAGGTCGGGGCCAACAGAAAGCCATCGGATGGACGAAGGAACGATTTTATTACATGCAGAAGCAATTTTTTTTGATATTTTGACATGATATATCTCCATCTTTCTTTGTTACCAAATTTCCTGTTCCAGGTTGACAAACGATCCAATCATTAATATTTGACGTCACAGGAAACTCATTTCCTATGTCTTTTCATAGCTTCCAATCCACTGCTCCAAATGACGTTTTGTTGAGTGGAGAAGTCTTTGAAACTGGGACGGTAGCCCAACTAGCAGGCCAGCTAGGTCGGGGAGTTACAGCATTGCTAGCTGATGTAAAACTTTGGTAGTTTGTGAAGGTGTAACTATAAACTAGGGTCCAGCCTCCTCCCTGTGTCTCCATGTCGCAATACACTTCAAACGTCCGATTCGTTACGTCGATCCAGTAGACTCCAGATATTGCAGATGGGTATTTTGTTAAAATATCTTTGCATGACTTTCCTGTTTTAGATGGTAATTTATCTATAAAAACGACAAACAGCTGTTGAGATGCGTCTTAATAGGACGAGTAAAACATATGAAATCAAGAGCAAATTCAGGATACACATACTGTGACTGTTTTTGATTTAGTTGTTGCCTAAAGATTGCAATGGAAACTCTGAATAGTAAAATTCTTAGGGGTTGTTTATATGGAAGCCGAGCTGGCCCGCTTACCGACATAGCCCGTTTTTTTCATGTAAACACTCAAATGCCGGGCCAGCCTATTTGCCAAGCTAAATTTTAACTACATTACCAGAAATGTGGGAGATAATGGCGGATAAGAAAGCTATTTTTTTAAAATGGCGTCTGTTTTTTATTAGTAAAAGAGTGGTGAAAATTTTAAAGTTAAAATTAGACTTGCTAATATAGCAAATTACCAAGCTGCCACACTCAATAAATTTTGTAAAACTGCCAAACATCATAAATAACCTATAAATGATGATAGAAAACGAAGTTTGCATACTTCCCTTATATGTGACGAAAACGTTTATTTGCAGCTTGTGTTTTTATTGCGATTATATGAGTATCCCGAAAATCGTTAGCGAACTCAGGGAAATAGTTCCAAAAGAATACTTTTAGAATAGCTCCCCGATAGAATACTTCCAAAAGCTCTTAAACTTTCGATAAATTTGCTTGAGTAGAATAGTGAATAAGATTGTCGAGTATGAAAATTAATTTGTAGGGAGAACAATTTGTATCAAAAATCACATTAAAAATAAATAACTGTTTAAAGAGAGAACAGCACGAACGTTGTTTAACTGTTGTAGTGCTATTGTAAAGGCTATGAGATACAACAGTACATACCGCCATTTTCTCTCAACTTCTCCTTATCGGCATGTACCTAAAGTAAAAGATGCTAAAGTAATCAATGACTTGATATTACAGTCTTTAAAACTGTACAAACTGATCTTTAAAACCTTTCTCTGGGTATCAAACAATTCGTAAAAACACCATGTTTTATAATTGCATTTTTCATAGCTCTGTGGTCGTTTGCTGACCAATTGACAATTGACATTTTCCACCAATGTATCTTTTTGAAAGTTAATCCTAGCACACATTGGCTCTTGTAAACATTTCAATGAACATGAAAAGTGTGATGGGTACGTGGCTTCAAACAAGACATCTTGAATCAGTTTACATGTCCCTAAAAAATTTGTAAATACAATTGTATGAATATTGTCAATGGAAGTTATGGAACGTTGTGCAGCGAGCACTATATTTTTCACTGATTACATGAAGCCGGGTAGCCTGGATTCAGCCAAGCGTTAAATCATTTTGGCGAATGGAAAAGATTAAATACTTCACAACAAAAAAACTTATTTGAGCAATTTCTCTATGCTCTGACTTTCTAATTTCTTAAAACCTTTACAATGAAAACAAATAATTTAGCCTGATTTGAAGATTACAGCTAAAAAGACTTCACTGTAAAAACGGATAAGTTAAAAGGAAAATTGTTCACCTCAGATTCATTTAACCACTTTAACCAATATGGTTATGGTTACTGTAACCAATTATATGGTTATTTTAACCAATCGTTCTTTACAGTGTTATGACACCTAAAAAACGGTTGTAACTTTTGCACTTAAATTTTTGCCTCCTTTCAATAACTCAAAATCATTTCACGCCTCTTTGAATCCCGCTTACCGGGCTTACGTGCTCAGCCCTTAGCATATTGTTGACAAGACAACAACAATGGAGCTGAGCAAGCATCATTGCTGCAGAAATATACAATATCGACAATATTTATATCAAAATTTTTTTTTGCAGACACGGAAAAGGACAAAAATGTCCTTTCTAAGATTCGAGTGAACTCTAAAATGACTTTTTTTCCTCAAAAATTTGCTCGATAACTTAACGAAAACTCCCCCATATTAACAGCAGCTGTACAATCATAAAGTTTGAATATGATAATGAAAATGTTGTTTATATTGGTCCTTACTCCTTGGTAACTGTAATGTTCATATATGACATGAAGACAATGCTCTAACTCATTAACTCCATACGTTATTCTATATCTAATTTTTAATATTTATAGCTTGTACTTTTAACGCCTCCTTTTGTAAACTTGACTTCTTTGAGTTTTCTCGTATGTTAGTTGAGCTTTACATGGTCATTGTTTCTTGTTTAGAAGAACTCAGTAATTGTTTCTCGGAAGCAATTGTGGCTCGTAGAGGGCTAAGTCGTTGCTAAGTACGTTTCCTGTTTTAAAACTTTCAACATTGACATAAAACATCGCAAAGTATAAAACAATAATGACTTTCATTTTTTTGTAATTCCAGCTTTTTGTGTCTTTGGCAGTCATTCGAGAAAAGAAGTTGCAGTTATAATAAATCCCACCCACAAAATTGTTGTAAAAATCACCAACTATATAGTTTATCCTCATTATCTTGATCATTTTTCAAAAACCTTGGTGCACCAAGCATATCGATCGTTACTGTCATATAATATTTTAATTTTGAAATAAAAAAATGTTTTTGTATTGAGCAATGTATACTTTGTATAAACAGTGTACACTTTAAACACAGAAAATTTTAACGCCTAATTTCAAACATCGACGATTGTATAACATGTAGTTTTGCTGCACTTTCCAAATTTCCCATCTTTGTCAAATCCTGTATTTTTTAAGTTATATATTTTCAAATAAAAAAATAGCAACAACTACAGTTGTATAAGCAGTTGAATATGATACATCACAAAAAACAAAAATCTTTTAAGCATTGATGAAAATATTACAAAATATGAAACGCCAACTAACCATTTTTTAGCAAACGCAGCTTTGTCCTCTCTGTAGGTTTGCCACACTTTTGCATCGTTGCTATGATTGATGGAATTGCACTTAAGAAAAAGTATACACATAGAATGTTAAACATATTTGAAGACGAAATAATAAATATCTTTAAAGGCACAGGTATATATAGATAGCTTCACCAAGTGGGAGACGTCAGACTTCTGCTTATTTATATTTGTCATTTATAATATGATTCTTTTTTACCTTATGCATTATTAAGCTGTTATTAGCAAGGCGTGATGTCTTCACTGAGAAATTTAGAAACTTCTTTTGCAAACCTCATCCTACATAGTCGATCTAAACAGAAAGACCTCGCTTCGATATTTATCTGTAAAAAACCGATCGAGCAAGGTTGATAACTTGCAGGATATATCAGTACGTTTGCCTCAGGGAATTTACTTCCTTTTCTCACAATGAGCTGCTGGTCTATCAAGAAAAGTAATAAACGTTCACAAAATACATGATATCACCTGAAATTACGTTTGCCACGCAAAATATACATTAAACATGTCAGGCAACGTTTGCATTAGTAAAAACCATTTCGTACAAACTTTCGTACCACAAATAAATAACAATTTTTTTTAGGAATATTTTTGCTTCAATGACCCAATATACAGAACTTTAATTTACTTTATTTAGAATAGTAAGGCTTGGTGATATATATCTATCAGTTATAAATTTAGTTTAGCTTCATTAACTATTAATGACTTTACTTAGAGTGTTAATTTATGCCATTATCTTGTTCTTTTAATTAACTCAATTCAACTTCAAATTGCCACAAGCAGTTTGAAGTCGAATGGAGTTAATTAAAAGAACAAGTACAGCCGCTACAAGGGCCATTTAATATTCTAATTTTGACATGCTATACACAATTGTTGAATTTTCTTATTTCTTAACATGCAAAAAAGTTTTTAGTTATAGCTTTAGTTTTTTATTTCATTGATAGATTTAATTTTCCCTTTCAAGATTTTCAGTTAATAAAATACGATTTTCAGTTTTAACAAGAAAAAACTTTAAAGAATATTCCTTCAATCAGGCGCATGTTCTTTGTACGGAAGTTTAATTATAATATAACTTTAATAACATATGCAAAACACGTGCTGTGATTGGTCGATTCCAAAATTAAATTTAACATTTACTAAACAGTTTCTGTGTTTGGATAGCCTGTTCTAAACCACAATATAGAGATCTACAGTAGGTCCCACTTCGTGTGCATTTGGCTACTGATATTTAATTAGAGTACTGGCTGCAGTTAGCCATTCCTTCATTCCTATAGGTGAAAAAAGCTGACTGGCTGCCACTATGATGGTTGCATGCGTAATGAGATATGCGTGGCAAAAAAAAATTCACTGGAGTGGCTCTACTGCATATTCACTATACTGAGATCTAAATACGCGAGATTTAAGATAGAGCGAAGAAAAGCGCGCTGTTCACCGCTTTTTTAACCCGATCAACATTCCCAAGTGTTTGGAACAGGCCTTCTAAACGTATGAAACCGTTCAGTAAACAATTTACATAATGACAACCAGAGGGTAATGTAGTAATTTTTATTTAATCAAACGAAAATAAGAAAGCAAATTCTCCCAAGCGAACAAAGCCGTAAAATTTAGTAAAGAACGAAGTGTAAACTTCAAATACGTAGATTCGTCAGTTTCATTATGAGGAAAAATCAAATCTAGCAAACAATGATCTTAGCAATCCACCTCTGGATAAAGTAAAGATTTCCTTTACATATTTAATTCTACACATTACACAAAATCATACTAATAGCCAGGCGAATAAGTGAAGAAAATTGAGTAAAAACTTACCATATCTAAGGGCAAATTCATTTTATAATAGAATTGTAGTTAAACAACTTTAAAACCATCTGAATAAGTCGGCGAGCAACAATGTTCTTGAGAAGACCGACTAATAGTTTTTACTGACATCGTTATGTTTGTTTTGAGAAGCGCTATGAGTTTTGAATAATTCTGCAGGAATGTTGTATTGGTTGCATGTATTGTCTGACAAATAATGTCCAGAAAACGAAAAAATATACCGTTTGAAGTTGATGTGAGTATTTCACCGTCGAAAGCGCAAAAACTCTACATCAAATAAAACATTTATTGGGTGCATTTTTCAGTGCAGCGAAAAGAGTCCACGTGAATCGATGATTAGGTTTAGTGACACGTCCAAAAATCTATCTACAAAGCTGCAAAGCAACGTGAGGATAAGAAAGTTATTGCAATGATCGATTCTTTTGGGGAAGACTTTCCCTTGCCAAAGTACGAGTGTCATCAAAGATGTTATAAAAAAAATACTCACGGCAAGTTAAAAGTCAAAAAGCCAATACGTGAGTGACAGCAAGAGTCAACAAGAAAAACAGATCGAAGAGGTATAATTCGCGAAATTCTCTTTATCAGTAAGACGCTAAATATAATTAAAACTTACAGTTGATTAAGTAACTTGTGTAAAAATATGTAGGTAAGATATTGGCAGATCACGAGTGTTTTGTGAATGGAAGAAAAAAAACCAACAAAAGGTGGAAGTGGTAATGAGCAAATGGAAAAATGCGAGGCTGACAATGGTGCACGACCTTTGAAGGATGCTGCTCTATCATTCGATTTTCCACATTTGCAAACAGAAGTTGGGGGTTCAGAATGGCAGACAATCTTAGCAAAGGAGTATTTTTATCACAGATCGTGTTATAGGGAAATCTGCAAAAAGCGCAAGACAAAAGCAGTGTTTTCAAGCAATGCTAAAACCGTTTTTCAGGAGCTATCTGCAGTCATCGAAGAGAAGGTAATCCTTGGGTGTGAAGTTTGGCGAATGGTGGATTTAACTAAGAAATCTTTGGAAATTGCAGAACGTTTATTTGGTGCTGAACATCAGCTTAGCTCACCAAAAGTACAAAAGCTTAAAGATAAGATCCAGAAATATTTCGGTTCAAAAGTTGGGTTTTGGTGTCCAAAGTACGGCAGTGAGTATTTGTTTAATAACAATGTTGAAAAGAGGCAGTTAGTTGAAGTAGCTGTTAAGGCAAAGGTTTTGATCTATAAATGGGACGACTTATCGCTGGAGGAGAAAGCGATGCAAGTTGCCCATGAAATACGTAAACAATTATTGGAAACTCCCAGTACTTTTAGAAGTTGGCCACCACCAGAGCACGAGCTTCTGTCCAAAGAAACAGAAATTCCAATATGTTTGTATTTTTGTAAAATTCCAATGTTAAGAGCATCTTTTTTGGAAGGAATCCTCACTAATAAATCAACGAAACCCGCAAAGGTGATGCGTTTAGTGTCTTTAATTGGACAAGATCTGATCTACCACGCCAACAATGGTTGGAAAAAAATCAAAGCATACAAACTTTCCTTTCTGCATCAAAAGAAAGACTGGCTCCAAAATAGTTATCAACTGGACACAAATGTTTGGCCTTGGGATGTTTTATGATGATGTGCTTATTCTTGAAATTTCTCTGGCAATGGAACATTCAAAAGACCAAGTTCACAGGTCCTTCTCTTCAGCCATTATTCAGCCTTCTCAATTCGTCACTTTTGTTTGAGATAACAACAAAATCAATCCCGAAAATCTCAAAGGGCTTAGTTTGCACTGTACGAATGGCATTGTCATCCAGCCATCAATTTTGTAATAAATGAGCCCCAGCCCTCTTCTGTAGACGCCTTAGTGTCTCCACAGTCATGTATGAAAAGAAAAACGAAAAAGTTCGAACCTCTTTTAACAGAGATACCTTCGTACGTTCATGTGAAGCGCAAAAACACAGAAGCCACGACTACCATTTAGCTACGCATGCACACAGACGAAGTAAAACTCTCGTAATATTTTGATACGCTTTGGATCATCGCCAGAACACAAGTCAATCAAACAAATTTTGAGCAGCAGATACCTAGTTGGTTAAGCTTTAATTTTTTGTTGAGCGACAACGACAGCAACAGCTACCATAAAATTGGATACCTGCCGTCGATTAACTAAACTCCAACGTCCCATGATACTGTTTTGGAACTCCTCCGTCAATCAAACGTGAAGGCAGAAAAACTTGGTTTGATCGAAACAGATGTGGTGCTAGAAATGGCAATATACGCTAAGGCTGTGGAAGTTAAGACGAATCCAAGGTACATAGATCTTAAGCTGTTGGTTATTTGTGGCTTGGCGGTTTCATACAATGTGTATATTCATTGCTGTTATTGGAAAGAGGTTTGCTGATGCTGGTCTTCGCGACATCGTAATCGAGGCAAATCTTTTTGGTGAATCTTCCGTTGACCACATGCTTAAAGGAAAGCATTATAACAACGCAATCCGAATCCTAAAATACCTGTACGACGCTTTCAAAAGACTCATGATTGATAGTTTTAAACAATCAAAAAACGACCAAACAGAGCAGACGAATGAGCTTTTTGAAAAATTAGTCAACTCAATTGAGTTAGAAAAATTCCTTTCCTCTCCAACAAAGCAACTCTTAGAAAACCTTAGCCGACATCACGCCAATCTGCTCGATGAGTTACAAAATTATGAAGATTCTGTCTTAAATGGTTCTTTGTATTTCACAATTTCACGACATCTATAAGGCTGGCGTAATATTTAATCAAATTTTCTTTAGCGTCTGAGTCCACATTTCAATGTTTGCAAGAGATTTCCAAAAATGCAAATACTGTTAAAAGCAGATGCCATGTTTTTGCTGCCTGTATAGAAGCTATGGTGCAGTAAAAAAATATCTCATGGAATTGAAAAATACGCGCCGGTCGATGTTAGCAATGAAATTTACGCTAAAATTAAAAATAATCTAAATAGAGAAATTTTTTATTATAATTGACAAGTGATAGTATAGCTTCTCTTGCAATTAGGAACACATGGACTCGCGAGCTTTTCAAAGACTTCGAATTACAATCGGACTTTTAATCTCTTCAAAAAAACTCAGCTCGTGATGTTTTTCAAAGTTGCACAAAATGTTGCGCTTTTACCAACACAAAACAATTATTTGAAGTATATGCCTCCCCTCTCCAATTGCAACTGATAAACTTAAATATATGATTAACATAGAGAAAGAAGATTCAGGGGGCTTGTGGAGCAGTGCCCTCGTTTGGTGTGATTATGTATGGAGACTATATATACATGTTGTTTATCAAAAAATCAAACCATTATATTTATTTAGAAAGCAATGTCGAAAGCAAATAAACAAAATTATATAATGCCTAAAAATTAAAAAGCTGCCTTAATGAAGAATGAAAATTTTTAGTACGTGAACACATATAACTTTTATCTAAATGAATTTAACTGATTCGCTACTTTTCTATTTGCTTCAAAGCTGAAAACTGACATCAAAAACAAATCACCTTTTCTCATTGAGTGGTTGCACAGACTTGTCGATAACATATTTAATACCATGGCTGCCTCAATTTCTATTTTTCTAGTAAGACAAAATAACAACGTGCTTAGCTGATTAGAATTCTCTTATTTATTTTGAAAAGTTGTATTACAAGTAATGTAACGTCTGTTATGACTTTTAAAGATGCAGTTTTTTCGTCTCACAAATCGAGAATGTTAGTGAATAAAGCGTATAGTTCATAAATTATTTTCTCAAATCAATATCTCCAACTTTGGACGTAAAAATATATAATAAATTTTTGGTCACCCATGTCGACTAGCCTAACGTCTTGAGTGGAAAACTCAAGACAAACGTATCCACAATAAATATCTAAAATTGCAAGAAAAGTAAAATGCCTATGGTATTATCTTAGGCTCTTCATTTTATAAAGTCTATAATAGGTACACTAATATGACATTATAGCTAGACAAAGACTAGTAAAGGTGCAACATACAGCAGCCAGTATGTTTAATGTTACCGTTTGCTCTAAAGCTCTTGTCACAGTAATAATCAATAAATTTGCTGCTCATTTCCATTTCGTGATTTAATAATTATTTTATTAGCACTAGCCTCATTTTCTTCGAATTTCTTGTTGTTAAAATTTACAAACTTATCGATAGGCGACATGCACCACAGTATTAAATAGAAATTCACGCTTCAAAAGATTTCGTATGAATTCGTACGCATTTGTTATGGCAGGAGCTTAACATTGTCTTCCACAATATTTTGAAGTCTTTTCGATAAAACTGTTTCGATAAAAACGATTTTTCACTAACGTGGCTAAGTTATAAATAAACACGTAAGAATAAAAACTCGTGTTGTATCACGTTTTCACTCAATATTCATTTGCCTTAAAAGCACAACAAAAACGGGGAAGTTTAAAAATTGTCTACAAAAACAAAGAGCATTTTGTCTTTGCCCAATGAAATCTTGACTTTAGTCAAATGTCATGAAGAAGTTAAGGAAAATTTACATAAGAAAGGTGAATAACAACAAGTTGCTGAAGGAAACAGACACAAAAGCTATGATAAAAACATATCTGCATCCGTAAGTTTCGTTCAAACAAAGTTTCCTTTCAAACAGTCAACAAGGCAAGAAAAAGAAATTTGGTGAAGTTAAAAAATCATAGGCAAATAATGCATCTAGCATTTATTTTGGTCACATCATTTTTTCTGATCATTTGCGTCAAAGCACAGACCAAGGTAAGCATAGCTTAATAACATGTGATGAGTATATGAATGTGTAAGAATATTTAAATAACGATGGAGAAATATGAACAAAACTCATCTTTATTAACTTTTGATTTGTTTCATGTTGCTTTTTTATAACTACCTAAATTGGTAGAGATACAACCATGTCGATCTTCCAGTAAACAGTCAAACATATGCACAAGCTACGAAGCGTTTGTTGTGTTTTAACTGTTTCTTTCAACCATTTTTAATCCACAAGACTTTCAAAGAATCAGAATTTACTACCGCAAAATCGAACTTTCGTTGCATTGAGCATTGTCTGAATTTTGTAGGAATCAAATTATCATATGTATACAAAATGTTGGCCAAATCAGTATCAAACATACAGAGTTGCACTTCAGCTTTGTGACAGAGGATATTGGAGGACTTATGGTCATCGCAAAACAAAGTACAGTCATCCAGCAGGTAATTAATTGGAGGTCTTTAATTTCAAGCACAATATCTTTCAACCTTTGTTTTATTTCATATGTCGATCACGAACGAAAACACGAAAGTCGTGCGAAGATATTTTAACAAAACATCAATCAGCAATCTCTGAGTCTACATGATCCAAACAAAAAATAATAAGCCGTTCACAGTATATTGCGACATGAAGACACAGAGAGGAGGCTGGACACTAGTTTATAGCTACACTTTTACAAACTACAAAAGCTTTACGTCTGGTTGCAATGCTGTAATCCCTAGACCTAACTGGCCTGCTAGTGGTGTAACAGTTCCAGTTTCAAAAACTCCTCCACTAAGCAAATCGTTATTTGGAGCAATGGATTGGAATCTTTGGAAGGAAATTGGAAGCGAGTTCATGGTGACGTCAAACATTAATCATTGGATTGTTTGTGAACCTGGAACTGGAAGTTTGGTGGCAAAGAAAAATGGAGTTATTTTATGTCGAAATGTAAAGAATACTCCTTCTGCCTGTAAAAACAGGGCTCCTTCGTCCATCCGCTGGCTTTCAACTGGCCCGACTTAAAAGACAGTACTCATTTTTATTTTTTTGAAGGCAGCACAAGCACATATTGGCCTACACACAATCCATGTGGCACCAACCAAGGTAATCAAAAGAAAGGTGTTTCTGATCTTCAAGGAAACATTTATATTTGATAGATGTAACAGTAATTACCATTACTTTAATCTCGTAAATTTGTTTTCTGTAAGCAGTCTATTAAACGATAAACTGAAACAAGTAGAATCAAATCTCAGCATATCAGTAAATGTGTAGTTTACTTTTAAAAATTAATGAAATATATTCCAAGAAAGACATCTTGCTACCTCAAGATATAAGTTTTGTGAATACTCCCCTTCAGAACATTTTCAAACTTTCATTTAATAAAAATTAATGCCCAACATAAAGCTTTAATTATAGCCATTGAGATAAATCAAGTTCTAAAAAGGTTGTAAAAATAAATTATTTGAAACTCATCCCGCCAAACTCCTAATAATATACTCAAAGACAATAGTCTTCACTTTGTAGCACAAAAAAAAGCAATTAAGTGTAATATCTACAAGGTTTTGTTTGGTTGCCCCCAAAAAAATAACCTAATCTAGTGAGCCTGCAATGTATTTGAGAGCAATAGTAGATACTTTTTACGAAACGGTAAGTTAGATCTAAACTATACACACGTGTTTGAACGGAAACCTTTGTACTTGGTAATTGATACTAAGGCCATGTCCACACGTATACGGATTTATAAAAGTACGGAGATCTTTTCCTACGCTTCTGAAAAGATTTGCGTCCACACGTAGCGTATTTGAATCGTTTTCACCTGTCCACACGTATACTCAAAAACGGAGGAAATTCAATACTTGTAAGCACTAAGCATGCGTATTTACGTGTAATAAGTGATTCTTCAAGCTTTTGCAGCATCAAATTGCAATATGTATTATTTAGATTTATTAACGTCTCTTTTGTATCGTGGGGCGCTCAATTATTGACGTCATTGTTTTCAAAACCTCCGTTTTCGGATCCATCAAATGGATTAGTCAAGTACTTTGAAAGTATGACAAATCCACCAGCACACGACTGATACGAGCACGGATTAACGACTGTCACAGACGAATCAACTATTACATCAAACAACAAGAACAAAGGCTGAACAAAGTGAAAGAACTCATATTAACGACAGTAAGTGATACTTTACTTTCTACGATACAAACTATTGCAGAGAAACGAGCAAACAAGACAGAGACACAACACCAAATCAAACAACAACAAAAACTTGAACGTTTAAAACAAACTAAAACACGTACAAGACACAAACATGATGATAACTGGGTGAGGAATATTTCTTGCCGCTCATTAGATGAAACTGAAACGCGACTACTATCTTACGGAGTAAAACATTCCATAACACCTAGACGAATCACGACTGAGACGATAGTATCAAGTGTCGAGGCTGTCCTAGCGTATAAAAGAGACTTGTCAGGGACAACCAAAGACGAGATCAGAAGCAGGATAGCCTCCACTTTACAATCGTCCTCTATACGTGACAACAACTTGACAAAAGACGAACAACAAGCACTCAAAGGACTAAAACACGACAAAAACATCGTCATTTTACCAGCAGACAAAGGAAGCGTGACTGTGGTCATGGACAGAAATGATTATTTCGACAAAATGGACACCCTTGTTAACGACAGACAAACGTACAAACAACTTAAACGAGACCCAACACCATCACTAGTACGCAAACTTAACAGCAAGATCTTCTCTATGAGAAAATCTAACATTATAACTGAACGTATTTACTATCGACTCAGATGCTCAGTACCACGACCACCCAGACTATACGAACAACCAAAACTTCACAAACCACAAATACCCATGCGACCAATTGTATCATTCTGTGGTTCGCCTACTTAAGAACTTTCAAAGTACTTGACTGACATACTGCAACCACTTAGAAACAAATCAAAACACAAGCTACAATCCACTGAAACTTTCATTAAAAAACTGTGCACTATACAAATACCGGACAACTATATAGTAGTGTCTTTTGATGTGAAATCTATATACAAATGTCTTTTGATGTGAAATCACTCTTCACCAGTATTCCACTTAATCTGGCACTTACTTGTACTAAAACCCTCATTACAAACACCACGGACGTACTGCCATTACTGACAGAAGACATTATGGAGCTACTGGAACTCTGCCTCATCTCGACTTACTTCCAGTACAAAGGTACACACTACAAACGATTACATGGGACAGCAATGGGCTCACCCGTTTCTGTTATAGTTGCTGAAATTGTAATGCAATCTATAGAGGAACAGGCGCTCACGACTTATAAACATGCAATACCTTTTTGGTCTCGCTACGTAAATGACACAATAACAGCACTACATGCAGACGAGATTGATGACTTTCACACTCACATCAACAAACAGAACAGCCACATACAATTTACAAAAGATGTCGAAGGAAACGGAACTCTTACTTTTCTCGTTTGTTTGGTAAAACATGACAATCAAAAACTACGAACAACAGTTTATTGCAAACCAACACATACTGATCGACTACTAGACCAATCATCTTACAACCCTACATCACACAAAGCCACAACAATCAGAACATTAACAAGACTTGCACAAATCATATGTGATTCACCGGATGCTCTACACAAAGAAAACAACTATCTCAAACGAGTTTTTGACAAAAACAACTATAACTCTGAGTTTATCAAACACAACACTTACAAACCCAACGAACGCAACGAAACGAACAACTCAGTGGCAACAGCAACGATAGCTTACATCAATGGTACGTCTTAGACTATCTTGCGTATCTTGCGACCATACAACATACGTGTCGCACATAAACCAATCACAACGTTACGACAAGCACTAATGAACATAAAAGAGAAAGAACAACCCAACGAACGGCAAGGTGCAGTTTACAAAATAAACTGCTCCGACTGCCACGCCTCCTATATCGGGGAAACTGGCAGGAATTTAAACATAAGACTTAATGAACACAAACGAGCTACTAAGAAACAAGACAAAACTAATCACATTGCCGAACATCACCGAATCACAAAGCACAACATTGACTGGGATTCGGCAAAATGCATCACTTACAGTACTGACTATAGACAACGGCTTACATTAGAAAGTTGGTATACCAACTTGGAACAAACCCCCCTGAACAGATCACAGCAATTACCGGCACCTTACAAACGACTTATTCACAATACAAACAAACGATCAACTAAAAACATTACACTTCACACTAATTCCCAATGAAAATACACAATTGACATCCACACATTACAACTAAACACGTCACACCTAAATCACACATCACAACAAAAATAAAATATTTCACTTCACACTAATCCACAATGACAATACACATTTCCTGTACACACAATACAATGACGTAATAACCAGATAACAAATACGGCTAACCTGGCGTTTACTCCTCATTTGACTCTGAAGATGACTACCGCTAAGGTTGTCGAAACGTTAGTCAACAACAACAAAAACAGTCCTTCTCAGGACTTTATTAACCTAGACGATCATCATTTACAAACATATAAATACGGCTAACCTGACGTTAAAGGCCGATCTCCACTTCGACCGTATCGTAGCGTAAAGTAGTAAAACGTAACGACGAGCCAGCGCACTGTCACTATCACTGAGGACGATTGATATCGAACGCGTCCAAAGTTTTAATACGCGTATCAAAACCAGAGTTCGCCGACTGTCAACATTTTTGAAACAAATTCGTAGTACGTTTGATTTGAACCAATGAAATAACAAGTTTTCTACTCAAGTTAGCTTGTTTTTTTTTTCAAAATGGAGTCGTTTGAGGAATGGCAAGACAATATAAACGAATTTTCCAGAGAAAAAGAAAACTCAGAGGCATCTGAGGCGGAATCTTTCAATAGAAGTAACAGCTAATCTACTGCCCGCGCTATAAATGTACAAGAACCTCCATTTTTGATTAACTTAATCTAAGAAGTGCGAAAATACCCTAGCATCTGGAACGTTTCGTCAAAGTTGCATAAAGACAAACCAAGGAAACTGGAAACATTGCGACGAATTTCTACTGCTTTGTGTGTACCTGGTATGTTATGTTAACAATATACATTGCTTAAAATTTTGGAACCTAAAAGAACAAGATACCTAGTTTTCATAAGCACAAAATCCTTAAATTTATAAAACAGGTAAAACTCTAATAAAATACAGTAGCCATTTATGTAATCACTACAGTTCTTGGTCCAGCTTTTGCAATTGAAGTGTGTCCTACATTTACTATTGAGTGTGAAAATTGTATTGCTATTAACTGCCACTTGTTGGGTATAAATTTATGTCTATTTAAATGTGTTTGATTAGAAATATCTAGTTATGTGGGTTTTGCTTTATTTTATTCAATACTTCAGCTTACAAAACTTATACAACAGAGCCATTATGAATAAAAACAAGCAAGCAGTACATATTACACCTTTTATTTATTAAAACAATATATTATTCAAATGTGATACTCACCCATGCAATTATCACAGTGACATGACACTGATCATCAATATGCCTGTTAATTAAGAAATGATAGTATTAAATGAGCTTTATATGGAAGTTGATATTCATTGATAAGAATAAATATGTCCCTTTTGCAACATTAAATATTAAATTTGGTGTAGCTCACTATTTTTTGCTGCATTGTACCTGTAACCATCCTTATATTGCAATTTCCTTATCATACTCTTCTTACATTTGGTATATGGTGCAAACCATTCCCATCCTAAGAAGGTCTTGTCTGGTGTTAGACTGTAAGAAATACTAATGCATTCCTTCTTATTGGGGTTAAAACTGAGTCAATTCGCATGGGCCATAGCTAGAGAACTAAATTGGGAGAGGGGAGGTTTGT
Source organism: Xenia sp. Carnegie-2017 (assembly GCF_021976095.1). Classification (NCBI taxonomy): domain Eukaryota; kingdom Metazoa; phylum Cnidaria; class Anthozoa; order Malacalcyonacea; family Xeniidae; genus Xenia; species Xenia sp. Carnegie-2017. The sequence continues at coordinate 10,607,259 of NW_025813486.1, forward strand.
TTTTTCATAGATTTATTTGAGCTTGACTGATTTCTTTAGAAAGCCAAATCATTTTCAAAAGAAATCAGTCTAACGCTACTGAATATAAGAATAAACACACCTCCCCCCATTTATTGTTTTAGCTATGGCTCTGCAATTGGCTACTAAACAACTATGTTTATGAAGGGCATAACATCTTCTAACAAATGCACTGAACAAAGTTTAATATACAGGTTTTTATGTTTCTAAAACTAGAGAATGTAGTTTGTAGAGAGTTTGACAGGCTGAAGGATAATTATAGAAGATGCATTAAAAAGCGAGAGTTGGCGACACGATCAGGGAGTGGGGCAAGTAAGAAATTGCCAACTTGTGAATATTTCGTTGAGTTGTCCTTTTTGTGTGATGTGATGAGGATAGAGCATTTACATTATTTTCACCAATCACTGTGGACAATTCCCATGCAAAACCAGAAATTTCAGACTCAGAACCTCTTCAAAAGACTCGGTAAAGGCGATCAGATCAGATTGACGATCTTTTGGCCTTAAGCCTTGCCAATAATATAGCATATGCTAAAAATGGTGATTCAAAAAAGACAACTAACCCAGAAGACCAGGACATTCTTTTCTGTTCCAGTTTGGTTACTACCTTTAGGAATTTGACTTGAAAGAAAAACAAATTGGCTAAGATCAAAGTATTGCAAGTTCTTGCTGAGTTTGAAGATGATGACGAAATGTAACAGAATGTTTTTTCCATAAACTTTTTCAAGAAATTTATTGTTACAAATAACTTTACGTTTACATGCGTTAACTACCACGTTATGTTATAAAAACAGTGGCAAAAGTAATAAATGTTTCTTTGATTTAGTTAAACGTTGTTTTGAAAAGAATCTACTGTAGCATGTACTGCGTTCCACTGCCAGCGTACTTGTCCTTTTGGGGACATGAAGTAGTTTTTAAAATCTTCTCTAACAAGCTTTGCATCACGAGAGTAGTTGTTTGACCCAGCGTTGCTGACATCTCTTAAACCCTTATCTGATTGTGTCACTTTTCTCCATTCTCCAAGACCTCTTCCGTTTTCTGTGTCGTTGTCCACGAAACCAGCTGGACAGTATTTTGTGCTGTGCGAAAAAGAACTTCCAGCCATAAGATAATTGTGCAGAGCGATTACTGCTTTTGTAGCTTGAATAACCATTTCAACTCTGGCGTGAATTGGTCGACGAAATACCCGAAATCGCGCTGCTACAATTCCAAACGCATTTTCAATTACCCTCCTCGCTCGAGACAACCGATAATTGAATACCCGCTCAGATATTCCCAGAGCTTCTCTAGGGTACGGTTTCATGATATTTTGCTGTAACTGAAACGCCTCATCTGCCACTATGACGAATGGATAGCATTTTTGAGTGGAAGGGAATGCCTCGGGCCTAGGGATGCCTAGACTGTTTTTCTTAATTGATTCACCCATTGTACTGTAAGAAAATACACCACCGTCACTATTCCGTCCTGAGTCACCAATATCAACCAATGTGAACTGGTAGTTTGCATTGCAAATAGCCATTAAAACAATAGAATGGGTTTTCTTATAATTAAAGAACATCGATCCAGAGTTAGCTGGTGCCTGCATCATGACGTGTTTTCCATCAAGCGCACCAATGCAGTGTGGAAAATTCCATTTACTTTCAAACCCCTGTGCTATGCACTTCCACTCTGCCTCATTGCTTGGACATTTCATGAATACCAATGACAGTACTTTCCACAGTACTTCACATGTTGAAAAGATGATTCGTCCAACAGTGTTTGGGCTCATTCGAAAGTTCATCGCTATGGTTGTTTGAGAATCTACTGTAGTTAGATACCTGAGTGTTACACAAAGTCGCTGACTAGGCCCTATACATTCCCAAGTTATGCAAGACCTCTGTATCTCTGGAGCAATCATAGTCAAAAGTTCTTCATATTGAACAGGAGTCATACGAAAATATTTGAAAAAAAATTCTTCATCAAATAAACGTAAATCTTGGACTAATAAATAGAATTCTCTTTTAGTTTTGCGTTCTTCAAATATTTTTCGTACCCATACTAACTTTTTATTTTTATTTCCTTAAGTCATCCTTCTTTTTAACAAGAAAAGAAGAAGTGTGTTTTTACTGACAACTGCCATGTTATGATTATAATCAAAATTTGCGCCATGCTTCGTTTCTGTACGGTTCGTCAACACCACAAAAGTGGAGAATGTAACACGTATATGTATACGATACGCTACGTCGCGTTTCGCTACGTTACGGTACGGTACGCTCGAAGTGGAGATCGGCCTTAACTCCTCATTTGACTCTGAAGATGACTACCGCTAAGGTTGTCGAAACGTCAGTCAACAACAACAAAAACAGTCCTTCTCAGGACTATACCAACCTGGACGATCGACATTTACAAACATGTAGCAAATTGTTAATGTTGAACAAGTGGACATGAATATTATTACGAAGCAAGTGACATAATAATTTTAGAAATAATAAAAAGTTGAAATTGGATTTCATAAAATAGAGACGTTGTCGTGGTGACAAATCTAAAAATCATTTTTAACATCGCAAATACAATAGTGAATGGTAAAAGTAATAAGTTACTAGTTCTTAAAAGAATGCGTCTGCTAAATGAAAATTAAAAATCTACCAATATTTATTATGCCAAGAAAGAGTGTACATCATCCAAAAAGGGAGATGACGCTCAAAACAGGAATAAATTGAAAACATCATCCTTTTGCCAAAAGAGGACGGGATTAGTTAACTTAATTAGAACAAACTCCATGACGCGTAACTGAAAGAATGAACGGCATGATGATGATTCTAATGAACGGCATGATGAATGATGAATGATGAATGATGAATGATGAATGATGAAAGAATGAACGGCATGATGATGATGATTCTTAATGATTCTAAAGTTGTCGTCCGAATAAGAATCAGCACAATGGGAGTTGTTTAAGAAATGTTTACCAATCGCGGAGTCACATGAAACTAAATTATTTTTCTTACAATCACGTTTTGGTTGTTGTCTTAAGGGGACCGTTCTATTTCTGATTGAAGTTGGTACATGCTGTTTCATCCTATCATTTAACCTTTGAGACGTTCTACCTACATAGCGAGCATCACACTCACATTTTTATTCATACATTACATTGCTTAAAACTTCCGCCGGTAGAGATTCTTTGGGCCCCTCCCGCTCATTTTTTGTGATAAACTTTTCTCATCCACAAAAAATGAGCAGGATAATTCGTGTTGCTTGATTTCACAACATTTCTTTTAGAACTATTGGGTTGGTGCTTTTTAGTTAAAACAGTTCTTTCAAGAACTATTAACTTATTACTTCTACCATTCACCACGGTATTTGCGATCTTTAAAACGATTTTCAAATTGGATTATCTGAGTAGTTATGGTGCAGGTATGGTTCCGGAAGTAAACGAAGCTCTTACCCGTATCCATTAGTTTCCAGTCTTAGGAAGTAAACAGGGCGCGTGCATGTAAACTGGAAACCACGTAAAATGAACGAAGGTTGCTACTGGATGACATATTAATTGAAACACGATAAAACTTAATTAAAATTGTCAATTGTTTTCTATTCTTAAAGCAATATTAGATCCGTTTTCTTGTTTCCTTTGCAAATATAGAAAAGGGGAACACGTTAAAATTTTATTGAGTTAAAGTTATTTGGTAATTTTTGTCTAACTAAAACGAAAATGGCTTTAAAAGTTGACATTGAGCAAGCAAAGGAAGTGAAGGAATCGTCCTTCGAATTTGAAGATGAGAGCAATGTTTTAGATGAAAGCCAAAGCAATATACAAAATGAATATTTAAAGTGCTATGCTACTGAAATTGGTTTTAAAATATACGAACATGTGGCAAAAGACTGTGACGGTTGTCGTGTTGATCAACCATCTCAAAGGCGACATGAATGTTTGATGATGCCGAATGATGAAAGGGTATCGATTTACTTTGATGATGCAGTATCAGAAATCGATGAGGAAGAAGTCATGAAATCCTTTGATAGTTTACAAGACATGACTCCGATAGTAAATGGGCTAGAATTTATCAAGTACACTTGCAATGATTAGAGAAAAATATTTTTGACAGAAAAAAAGAACAAATTAGAACATGAGACGTTGATATTCTTAAATAAATTTTATTGATATATAATATTTTTAATTAAAAAAACTAGCAACGGCCACTCTGAAATAAAAAGAAATCAATCTTACTGACTGTTCTACTGTATCAATTTTCAAAAGATAAAGAATTATAAAAATAAATACTGAAAAAAATCTTCTAAGAAGCTGTCTACTTCTTTGTCAAAACATCTAGAGTATAAAGCAATGGACATTACATAAAAAAACGACTACAACATTTAGCAAGCATATAAATTATTTCACTTACAAGCAAATAGGACATTTGAATGGCAAGCATTCAATCAGTCTTTCCTCCACCAGAGGTGGACTTCATGCCCGCAGCTTGGTGGGCAAATTACCCATAAGTGACAGTGTTCACACTGGCCTAAAACAATGAACAAAATCACAACTTAAATTTTCTAAAGTCATATCTAACATTGAGATAGAATTTAAATTCTAATGAAATACACGAAGAGTGCTTTCAGACATTTTATTGGATGCTTTTAATAAATTAGATAATACTTCTTGTCACGTTAAGTTTCGAAAAAATGTTTTTATTTGACAGAGAACAGTACATTATCGTCACTACCGCTGAAAACGCCATTTTATTTTGTCAATTGTTTCATTTCCTTTATTATGATAACCTATCACATTCAACATTCCCCTGCTAAGTTCGTTTCCGGTTTACACGCGCGCGCCCTGTTTACTTCCTAAGACTGGAAACTAATTGACACGAGTAAGAGCTTTGTTTACTTCTGGGACCATACCTGCACCATAACTACTTTCCTGTGCCAGGTAAATGTAACATTTCTGAGAAATGACACTTGCCCTCAAATTTAACACTTTTAACAAACATGATGCAATTCATGGCTTTGTGTATAACATCAACACTTTTGAAGTGCCAATATTACAGTAATTAATAGTTTCTATTGGATAACTGTTTAACATTTGTCTAATATTTGTCAACCTAAAGAGCGAAGAAGCAACAGTTGCGTAGCTTTTTTTAGTTTTAAAGTAATAGCCCAAATAAAAATAGGTTGCTATACTAGCAAATTCATGGCATAAGTAAAACTCGGTTGATGTGTATAAAAATGTTAACACAAACTACAAAAATATGATATCAAAAATTGACAAAATAGGGAAGGAGTCTTTGGACAAATACCACTGAACATACATTAATGATCATACAGAAAAAAAATCCTGGTAAAATTCTGGTAAAAAAAGAAAACATTTTCATTTGTTAGTTCCTCAACTGACAACTTTGTTTGACTGCCTGGAAATCAAAGCAAGATTTTGGTCTAATACTTGATGTGATGTTATAGATGAAAAATATCGAATACACACATGCAATAAAAATCATAACTCATTCGTCTCATAATAGACAATGGAATCTCATCACACAATAAATGTTAAATACTAGCACAATCACTCAACAATCTTTTAAGTTGCTGCTTAAACAGTAACTTGTTTCAGCTAAGATAAAGTTTGTCTAACAAATCGTTGAAATTGGTTAAAAAAACCATTCTAATATTTTAACAATAATTACATGTTGGATTTATACTTTAATAATAGCAATCACTGATATAGATACAACACAGATACAACAAAGATACATTGTCAGGAAAATGCGCAAATTATTTATGTATACACAAAGCGAATGACAATATCAGATTTATTTAAACATATAATATATATAATGCAGTTTACTGGTATACATGTTAGCTTAGAAATTGTTCAATAAACACAATACAAATAAGCTTACTTAACTGAATAGTATAGGGCAGCTAAAATACATAGAACATCATGCTTTATTACTAGTTGAATTCAACGAATTGCCTAGCAAAACACACAAATATTTCAGGTGTGCAAAGGACTAAGAAAAAGAAAAATTCTATTATGCAGCTTTGAGAGAAGAGTTCTTGTGCGATGTATGTATGAAAGATGTAGAAGTATACACAACAAACGTTGGTCCAAACATTTACGCAATATTATCACGAAACATTTATGTGAACTTTGTTTATACTCTAAAATTGTTGCTTATGACTTCATACAACAATCACAATAATTCCATAAAAAGTCTTATATTTTGAATCTTTTCTTCGAGCTGTGAGGAAGAAGTCTTTGATTTCGTGAATTTTTTAGGCTTCGGTGAAAAGAAGACAGGGTCAACAAATAACAATAGGAAACTTGTAGAAGGTGAAAACATGACTTACCATTTTGTTGACAGGCACAAAGAAGTTGGCCTAAAATGAAATGAGAAATTATTTCAAAACCTATGCCACCTAAAATAAGAACCTGTTGTCTAGTTTCGAATGATTAAGGTTGACAAAAAAAACCAATCAAGGGAATGATTATAATGGATTGAAACTCACCTGCTAATTGAACAACGACGATGTAAAAAGACGGTGAATGAGAATGAACAAAGCAGTCAGGCCTTCTTTAGTTGATCTATGAGCCCACAAAATGGGGAATAATTACTGTAGCCGTGCTTGGTGTAGGATCTACTTTATTAAGGGTTATTTTATTAACCCTTTTTGAAAGTGGTGCAGCCAGCTAATTATTTTTTTTATTAGTTAAATTTTAAAGCAATAGTCAAACTTGACTTCTTTAGAAATCATTTTTACCGTGAGTGAGCTGTGAACACACAGTTAACAAGCACGTTGGGCATGCAGCGACCATTGCGACTTTTACCGTGGCGTCTATTGAACATGGCGGAGATTTCTGTTTGTTACAGATACAGACATCACTTAAACTTTTTATTTTAGTCTTGATTATAGCTACTAATAGATAAATATTTACTTAGTACAAACTTCTATGTGGAGAAAAGAGAACAAGCGAGTTAAAACACGCCAATATAATCATAGCCCATTATGCGTATATCGTGGACAATCTTATTCTGTGCATTTTGGTTGTGCATTAGGGTTCCAGTTTGTAGCTCCTACTGTGCCTATTTGATAAGTTATATAAAAACTGAAAGATTCCACTGTTAATTCACTATATATTGCCCTCGTTTTCCAAGGCATAATCTATAAATTCGTGACTCATATTCATTTCTGCCCCCCGCCCACAAATCTACAGCTGGGAGGGCCATTCCCCTCCCCCCGCGCCAATGGCCATTAGAATGTGCAAAAAAGCTTTGGCATAAAAATATAGGTAAGGCAAACTCAAATGAACAAAATAGGATATCGATCGTAAGGCATATCGGCTGCACGTAGTCAGTAATGATATTTCTTGCAATTTACATTAAACAAATCAGCCCATTCTTAGTTTATCGTCTTTGTCTTTTTTAGGCTTAATTATGGTGTCTACTTTTGGTCTTTAGTGTAAGAAATAAAAATATAATATACAAAATACAAACGTGACTATACATAGCTTCATGCGAGGCTCTTGATTAGTACTGAATACATAAATGATTGTGACAATAAGAAAGAGAAATAAAAAAAGTTTGTGAAAATGTCTGATTCATAACTGTGTAAAACATTTAAAATAATTTATTAGTTCATTTGCTTTATCAGAGAAAATCATGAACTGGGAATCATGTGCAAGACCTTTGAACGTCTTAAGAATTGAACAAAGTATTATGTCTGCGTTTAAAGGAAAGCTTTAAAAATTAAGTGATCCTAATTGTCAAAGATTATTGTTGCTTGCTCTGCAGTGTTTATTCTGAAGGACGCATTTTGACGTACGACTCAGTCCTTTAAATGAGAGATATTTGTTAACTTTGATGTTAAAAAAAAACTAAATAGAGCCTTGTATAGAAAAACAAGACTTTGGATAAATTAATGGATTAACATATACAAGTATATCTATTCCACATCTTTACTGAAGTAAGAAATCTTGAAGTAGGTTTGAGGTCTATACGGCTACAAGGGCAGCAAGTGACAAAATCTTCGTTTGAGTGTTTGAATGTGAAAAAAACTAAATGATCATAAGCTGAGACTCAGAAAAAAGTGTTTCAAATTGCGGATATGATTGAGTTTCAAATAGCCTTGCCAGGGAACTAGGGTCAGTAGCGGATTACTAAATACGGGGCCTGTAGGCTAAGACAAAGTCGTGGGCCTTTAAGCGAAATCTATTCTTCTCATCCAGTTCAGTTTTCCTTTGCTTTTTCACTTCGTGTTTGTAACTCCCTAGGGTAAAAAATGGGTTAAAGATCATTTTAAATTTGAAACAAAATTTCAAAAATCATTGACATGGTCAAGGGATATGGGAAAAGCCATGCAATATTACATGAGTTCTGAACATTGCGCATTTGATCTGTCGATAGTACGGAAGCCATTTTTCCTCTGCATTCAATTGCTCCTACGAATTTTCATCAGCATTAACCCACATTCAGCTGGCCTGGACTAACAAAAATGTCCAAATCCTAATAATGTCTAGATAAAACGGGCCTCTCGAAAGCCCGGGCCTGTAGGCTTAAGCCTTCTTACCATATTGGATAATTCCCCCTGTCTAGGGTGTAGCCTTGATGGAATTGGGCGATAAAACTTTAATCCTGCAGTTTGTGTTGACTCTTTAGATAAAACGCCTATTTATAGTTTCAGATTTAAAGATAACTTATGGAATAGGAAACTGAAAAATTACTTAAGCACTCCATATAATGCAACAAATGTTTTGCTGACATTAAACCTTTTACAATGGAAAAGTTTAAAAAATATATATTTACAGCGTTTTCAAAATGAGGGAACTAGATGCATAAAACATTGATATAAGAGTTTTTACTACTTTCTTCTCAAAATTTCTGTTCTAATGTCGGTTATGCCATAAATACATCAATGTTGACGGAATGCATATAAAACTAGGAAAAATGCTACAACCTACGTTATATTTGTAATTATATACTTATGACGGGACACACACAACACAAACTCACACAAATTATTAAACGTACTGTACTGACAAAGAGGTCAAATTTATATTTAGCCCTTTCAAGGTAAAATCTTATTTCTTGTTTCCAAATCCACTTCCTGAACTCTGTAAATCTATGGTAGTTTATCAATTGAAAAATACTGAAAAAGTTAGAAACGCATTCATAGCTTGCCTTGTGATCGTAATTATTTTCTTTTTTTTACACGTAATAAATTTCAAAGCAGAAAATTTCAGAGATACGATCATAAAAGATCACTCTGCATGTATTTTTCAACTATGTCTTTGTTATATCCTCGTTTTGACAACTTATTATAAACGCTTCGGAAAAACCTTTTGCATTCGCATCATTTATAGACTCAAAGATTGTATAAAAACCATTCATTTCTATGTTCCAAAACATAGCGCCGTAGTTGTAGTCTTTGTAAAAACTGCTATCTAACATACAAACACTTTTGTTGAATATGGAAAACACAGTCCCTATTGGATGAGTCCAATAATAAAGATATCTAGGAAAACAAAAATTGAGATCTTTATAATACAGGTAAGGGAATCTTTCATCAAAAAATTTATCGTAAATCTCTTTACTTGTGTTGGTGCTATGCCTCCTGCAAATGACATCTTCAATAAAATAGAATCTCGCATAAAGATGCCCCATTGAACGTTGCAACTCTTCAATAAAATTTTTTACTGGAGATGGGACCGCAACTTCACTGAGCACGAAGTCTATTATGGTGATGCTAAAAGGAACCTAAAATAAATAAGAAATTAAACAACGTCAGCAGAAAATGAGATAAAAAGAGAAATTTCATTAAAGAGGACGATAAATATAATAAACAGAAAAATTCAAATTGGTTAAACCTTAAATCCTTCCATGTGATGCAAAGTATAAATGAAGACTTCGCCATCTTTCCTGTCATGAGATTCGTTATAAATCAGTTGAAGACGAAATATATCCTCAAATTGTACACCAAATATGTAGTTAACCATGGCGTTTGCAAAATCAACTCTTCTTCTAAGGTTAGCCTTAAGGGAAACCATTAAAATAGCTTTATGTGGCTTGCTCACATTGTTTGAAAGATTTTCTTCATTGTTGAGATTCACTTCGAACTTGCGAATCATTTTATCTTGATCTTGGGGAACAAGACTCAAAGGAAGACCATATACTGCAGGTTCTCTGTTTTCTGAAGGCTTTAGGAGTTTACAGAAGCGAAGTATTCTGTCGCTTTCAAGTCGATGTAAGGAAGTTGTCACTGATAAAACTTCACTACACTCACTGATCGGAATTTTATTAAGAGCACAAACTTTTATGTGATAGGTGGTTGCTGGTTCAAGATTTGAAAGAACAACTGTTGGTTTTTTTGCATTATTCCATTCTTGTTCGATGTGTGGCCACGTATCTAAGCTTTTGTTATCGGTATAGAAGATTTTGTAACTTTTTGCAAACTCTATGTTCGTTTTTTCCTCATCCCAAGTAATCTTTAAGGAGTTCTGGCTTGTTTCTAGGACTTCCAGGTTTTTCGGCTTCGAACTACAGCTCAAATTATTGTTTACAAGCTCACCGTTTACATACAGAGAAACAAAAGCACCAGTTTCACCATGGCCACCCAAAGGTAAAGATTCTTTTATAACAAGAAATTTGAACTCATCATTTTTTTCATTAAATGATTTTAAATTTTTAAAGATTTGTATGGCATCACGGATTTTCTTTGCCTCACAAATCTTGCCTATTTTAAAATTGTCATTTTCCGCGGTGCCGGTGCATAGCTCATTGTCATTTTCCATTAAAGGATAGTTTTTACTTTGGTGAGCATCCATGTCAAGTAGTTGGTGATCTTCTACCCAAGAAGTCTTGAGAGTAAAGGAAACGATATATTTAATTTTGGGATCCATCAAGAGATCGTTGATACTATCCAGACTGCCATAAGAGGTTTCGTCAAACTTATCTAATATATGTTGAAATGGTTTTACGTCATCCTTTCTATCTTCCAACCACGCTTCCAAGGATCGACGAGAGAAAGGAGACTCTTCTTTTTCTTTTATAAGTAAAGCAAGCTCTTGCTCTTTATTGCTGTCTCCTCTTACCTTAGGAAGAACTGAAAGCAGTTTTTCTTCAAAACTGGATCTGTAGTGCTCAACATTTCCAAGAAATTTAGTAATCTGCTTCTTCAATTGTGGAAAGTTACAACAGATATTGTTATGAAGAAGATCATTACATTCTTCTTTTAAGGATATTATTTTTTGAAGTAATTCAGACGTTTGAGTTATCAAATTTGCGCTTATTCCACTTGCTATTTTCTGAAAACCTTTATCCATCTTACTCAGTGGGTATAAATATACTTGAATAGGAACTGCTTTCTCTCCTTTTTCGCCAATGAGCGAGGGTAATTCTTTGTAGACTTTAACAGCTTCCTCGAAGTTAGTTGGACTCTTGTTCAGACGAAAGTCTCCATACATTTTGCATCTCATACTCTCTTTGTACTTCTTTTGTTTTTCAGTGATATCAACAGAGCCATGACCACCAATCTCTACTCCTGGTAGAGATTGCACTAAAATCTTCATATTTCCATTCACTTCTTCTTCCAATTCACCCTCGGACACTTCATTTTGAAACACAAAGAAAGCCTTCGCACCGTACAAAATGCCAACCACAACATCAGTAGCTTCAACTGTATCAAGTACATCGGGATAGTCAGTTTGATCTTTACCAAGATGCTCCATCGTCAGCTGCTTTACTTCTGTAGTTGTTTCATAGTGTAACACCACACGGGAATGTCGCTTGGACGTCTTTGCATCGCTCAAATATTTAGCAGAACCTTCTACATTCACCAACCCTGTCAGGAAACTAAGCTTAAGACCTGCTTCTATGTTTAGGGCACTTGTTTTGTCATCGATCGAATTTTCTACAAAGACGTCATTATTTGTATATGGTTGAGGATGGGTGCTAAGACATTCGTTTAAATGTTTATATGACCATAAAGTCTTTCCCATAACCAGTTTCTCAGAACGGCGATCATAAAGCATTCCCAACTGGAATGGGCGGCCAAGGGCAGGTATTTCGTCTTTCGCCATCATACTAAAAGAGAAAATAGCACTATTTTAGATATAAATGATGTTTACTGTGTTTGCACAGGCGTATGCAAACTGAGGACACCTTTGGGAGAACTCGAAAGCTGATCAATGGAATCTCAAGACCGAAGTCGAGGATGGTACCTTCTCAAGATTTTCACAAACGTTTCAGAGGATTGCATAAGCCAGTGCAAACGTAAAATACATCTTATATTTCATTTATAAAATAACAATAATGCGAAGCAAGCAAAACGTTTTAATATTCTTCTGACGCGTATTCATGATTGATTTGCAAATTCTCTTTGATTGATTGATTGAGCTCACATTGTTTTGCACAGGCTAATGCAAACACAGCTTTAGACCAATCAGCGCACGTGTTTCATTGTATTTATTTAATAATCACTGTTGCTTTTCACAATGTAAGCATTGTCAGCTCAGATTGGTCAACTACATTAAGATGATTCTTTATATCGGCAATTATAAAGTCATATGTACACATAATAGTTTCTACAATTATGGATGCCATTAAAAGCCGGTTTTAAAACAAATCAAATAACAGCAATGTTAACAACAGTTTCTAAAAACTATTTCAAAGCTTTTAAACGAAAAGGTTGCGAAAAGCAATAAAGAGTGGCGAAGCTGGTTTCGAACACATTTGCAGCATATTTAAACGAGACGAGCCTGAATAAACCGCCTGGAAAAAACAAATTATCGAAGGTTTAAAAAATGTTTTATATTGATATGTTTAAATAATGCTATATAAAACAATTATTGAAATTTTTTTGCATAATGTCAAAAATTATTCAGACCTCGGTCAATGTTGTCCGCATCAGTTTCACTTTAGCAGTTTACATTGATCTCAGTCTGAATAATTCTTCATATCATTCTCAACCTCATCCAATAATTACTTAATATGGTCGTTTTAAATTTACAATAAATTATGCACTGCTGGTTTGTATTGCACTTTGCATACATTTGTTAAAATAAAAAAAATCAGAGGTTTAAGTTGCATTTGCGTGCTATATTACTTAACATTTTTCAGCCACAACTTCTTTCCAATCACATTTTATTTGGTTTATTGATTGTTGTAGATCTGCTACAAAAACACCTGTTTATTAAAATTGTGGAGTGATGTAATATAAAGAAACAATTAAGCTATAAGGAAGTTGTGTTGTGCCGTAAAATTCATATTTCCACCAACAAAATCGACGGCAATATAATCTTGAAGTGACTACATGCTATTTAGTCACACCCAACAGTAAAACGATAAAAGGAAGATTTTGATTGGTTGAAGGCTTTGTGTCAGTCGCGTGTGATTTGTAAAATTTTGCGACTTGGCCTGAAAATTCAAACTTGTACTTTTATAAGTTTGTGCTTACTTTTAGTTGCCCAAGTACTATTTTTCTAATTTATACGCAACTAGCAAATATACCTAGCTATAATTCTTGTAAAAGTATTAGCAGTGTCTTATGGCATTTCAAATGGTGACATGTTAAAATCATAATATGCATATTAACTAAGATCTTCGATTTTCAAACGAGAGTAAAACTGAGTCCTTTGAACGTAGAAAATGAGTTCGTAAAATTTTTAGGTCGTTTTGCATGGTTGGTTTGTATGATGAGTTGGAAAAATTGAATGGTTTTGTCAGTTTTTTCATAAATTATATTTAAAGAATTAAAATGCACGCCTGTATTTTACACTTCATGACAGATTTCTTGTCTAATAGATATTTCGCGGCTGAAAAAATGTACTAAGACTTTTTGCTTAATCGCTATGACGAGAATTTACTCAAGTTTTCTTTCGACACAATCAAGTAAGTTTACATACAGTCTTTATTGTCAAAGCGCTTTGTCGGCATACAAAAACATTGTTAAAGTGTTCTTCAAACATACCTTGCTATGATTTAAGTTAACAGTTCAACAATACAATCTGAATTTTGTTTTTAGCTTTTCCAAACTGCTGTAATATTTAGAAACCAAAATATGTAATATTTCCAAGTTAGGAGCAACGCGTTAGATGTAATAATTGCGTGTAATCAAAATATTTGCTTATTATTGGTTTTTAAATAACAAAATTAACATCACAATTGTGACGTTTGAACACGTGATGGCAGACGTTATCTGTAAAACAACAAATGGGTAATCGGGAATGGAAAACCTTGAGTGATAAAAGCCAAAATCTTTAAGGAATATGCTTGTATTTAGCTTTTTATTAGTATTGTCTTATGGCATTACAAATGGTGGCATATCAAAGTCATAATATGCATATTAACTAAGATTTTCGATTTTCATACAAGAGCAAAAATGAGTCCATTCATTCTTTTATAGCTATCTATACATTTATGTTTAAAGAAATGTTAATTGTTGACAAGAAACGACAATTATCAATACAGCATTTGTGTACCATTAGCTATATTTATCAACAAAGAACAATATTGGAACAGGCAAACGAATATAAGAAGCTTAGTATTGGGCAAATTTTGAGAGGAGCATAAATTAATGAGAACTGATCTTAAGCCAATGTAAAATTTATATATTATTCTTTTAATTTCTTGAACGTAGAAAATGAATTCGTGACATTTTTTGGTCGTTTCGCATGGTTGGTTTGTATGATGAGTTGGCGAAATTGAATGGTTTTGTCAGTTTTTTCATAAATGATTGCGTGTAATCAAAATAATTGCTTATTATTGGTTTTTAAAGAACAAAATTAACATCACAATTGTGACGTTTGAACACGTAATGGCAGACGTTATCTGTAAAACAACAAATGGGTAATCGGGAATGGAAAACCTTGAGTGATAAAAGCCTAAATCTGTCAGGAATATGCCTGTAATTAGCCCTTTATTAGTATTGTCTTATGGCATTACAAATGGTGGCATGCCAAAGTCATAATATGCATATTAACTAAGATTTTAGATTTTCATACGAGAGCAAAACTGAGTCCATTCATTCTTTTATAATTATCTATACAATTATGTTTAAAGAACTATTAATTGTTAACAAGAAACGACGATTATCAATATAGCATTTATGTACCAATAGCTTTATATAGCAACAAAGAACAATATTGCAAAAGGCAAACGAATATAAGAAGCTTAGTATTGGGCAAATTTTGAGCGGCGCATTCAATTAATGAGAACTGATCTCAAACCAATGTAAAATTTATGTATTATTCTTTTGATTTCTTGAACGTAGTAAAGAATTCGTAACATTTTTTGGTCGTTTTGCATGGTTGGTTTGTATGATGAGTTGGCAAAATTTAATGGTTTCTATCTCGGTACGATGTCAGCTTAGAGTTCCACAAACTCTCTCTTGTCTTAAGGGCATCGAGAAGTAAAGAAATACTGCTGTCATCCAAGAAATCACATGTTTCCCGTTGTCCTCGCTCCTTTGCGTCGTCGCCATGTTGTTTGATAAAATTGGACATTTGATGTATTGTCGTCCAGATAGACAAATTTGATTATTGACAATTTTATACAATGACAAAAAAGGTAATAACTCCAGCTTTGAACAAATTCATTTGTCATAAAAAATTTGTAATAAATTGTTCATTCACACGGACAAAATTTATTTGTCACATATCATTTGTCAAAGAAAATTTCCCCGTGTGAACGGGGCTTTATTGTTAAAGCTCTTTGTGGGCATACAAAAACATTGTTAAAGTGTTCTTCAAATATACCTTGCTATGAATTCAGTCAACAGCTCAACAATCTAAATTTTGTTTTTAGCTTTTCCAAACTGCTGTAATATTTAGAAACCAAAATATGTAATATTTCCAAGTTAGGAGCAACGCGTTAGATGTAATAATTGCGTGTAATCAAAATATTTGCTTATTATTGGTTTTTAAAAAACGAAATTAACATGACAATTGTGACGTTTGAACACGTGATGGCAGACGTTATCTGTAAAACAACAAATGGGTAATCGGGAATGGAAAACCTTAAGTGATAAAAGCCTAAATCTGTAAGGAATATGCCTGTATTTGGCCCTTTATTAGTATTGTCTTATGGCATTACAAATGGGGGCATGTCAAAATCATAATATGCATATTAACTAAGATTTTCGATTTCCATACGAGAGCAAAACTGAGTCCATTCATTCTTTTATAATTATCTATACAATTATGTTTAAAGAACTATTAATTGTTAACAAGAAACGACGATTATCAATACAGCATTTGTGTACCAATAGCTTTATATAGCAACTGTTGTATAATTTAGGATATTTCATTTATATTTTTTATTGCATGCCAGATTTTATAAGTTCCCATGCAGAGTTTTATGTGTGCCAAAATTATAATTAAAAATTAGGGTGTATATACTTAACACTTCCTAAGTATTTTCTCTCTTAATTAATTTATGTTGTAGTAGTGCACGTAAGTCACGAAATGTAAACATATAAATAGACTCAAATTTGTAATAGTCGGGGAGATTTGACACACTGCTAATCAACTTTCTGATTGAATTCCGATTTTGTCCTTTGGCGGAAACCAAAGAGTGCATTGATTTGAGAATATCGGTGATCGGTTTGCGTGTTCCAAAACTGGATGAAGACATCCTTAACTTGATTGCTGGGACGAAGCGTCAGAACTTGACATTGTCAGCGAAGTCGAGGAAGCTGGAAGAATAAGTTCTGAAGCAAAGTCGATGGCGAGGAAGCTTCGCCAAAAGATTGACGGCAATTGCGCTTCGGAAAATAGAATGAACAGTTCGTTAAGGTCTGACGGAGACGGTGACCAATAGAACAGTTTGCGCAAAATTGCCAAAGCTGCGCGTTAAGCGGTTCAATGGAAATGTTTGCGAATGGCAGGAGTTTGGGATTCCTTCGAAAGCGCCATTCACGGAAATGGAAGTTTGTCCGACGTTGACAAATTCAATTATCTTCGGGGACTCTTAGGCGAACCAGCGAAGTCATGTATCGCGGGATATTCTTTGACTTCGGCGAACTACAACGCTGCAATAGACGCGTTGAAGGAACGCTATGGGAAGCCAGAATCGGTCCAACGAGCGCACATGCAAAAACTTTGAACTTAGATAGAGTGAAAGATCCGAGAGATATTACGTCTTCGTCACTTGTGTGATAGTGTCAAGCACATCATCAATTTATGCATTAAGTGGACAGCGCTACGTATTCATCAATCGTGGTACCTTACGTTTTGAACTTGATACCGGAATCGATTCGATTGTTGATCACGAGAGGCGAAACTTCCATCAGTGGGATATGGACGATATGTTAAGAGCGTTAAAGTACGAAGTTGAGCTGCGAGAAGAGCATCGAGTTCAGAGAGAGCAACGAGAACGGCATGGTGATCCTGAGAAGTCGTCAAATGGAGCCAGGCGGAACGATACGAAAACAGCAAGCGCCCTCCTGACAAAATCGGGACCGGTTCGTTGCGCATTCTGCCTGGGATGTCATCGGCATGAAGAATGTGAGAAGATCAAGTCAATTGAGGAACGTAAGAATATTATTAAGAAATACGGTCGTTGTTATATTTGTTTGGAAAAGGGCCACAAGGCTCGTGACTGTGACAACAATATTAAATGTAGTATATAAGAAGAATCACCACAAGGCTCTGTGTGATTCGGGAAAGGAAAGTAAGCCCCAGGGAACTGTTGGACAAGGAGGTTGGGAATGTAGATGCCAATAGTAGTAATACCTCATTTGTAAGTCCTAAGAATAGTTGTGAAAAGCAGGATGCAATGTTGCTTTGCAAACTGCAAAGCAAAACTGGCAGTGTCGTAAGGCGGTATTGGTTGGATTCTGGGAGTCAGAGATCATTTGTTACTGAAAGGACGGCTAAAGCGTTGGGATGTAAAGTCGTTCGTGAAGAAAATCTGAGAATAGGAACGTTTGGGAAAATAGAGAACGAGTTGAGAAGGGTTGTGCGATTGATTTGAGTTCGTTGTCGGTGAAGTCGTGAGGCATAGTTGTACCAGAAATATCAGTAATTAGTAATCAACATTTGGAGGTGGTTCGAAATAACTTTGAACATTTGAAGGGTTGTGGTTGTCTGATGTTTGTAAGGTAAATGAGGAATTGGGTAAACGTACTCGTGGGTGCGGATTACTTGTGGTCGTTGCAGAAAGGTCGTATTATGCGAGGGAAGCAGGGGGAGCCTGTGGCTATCGAGACGGTGCTTGGATGGGTAGTTTCAGGGCCGGTTGGAAGCACGGATAAGAATCAACCCGCCACTGCTCAGGTAAATTTTTGCTCCGCTAATAAAACTTGTATCAACGTAGAAAACTTTGGGATTTAGAAAGCCTAGGAATTAAGGACAAAGTAAGTGATGTGCATGAATCGGTCATAAACGATCTTAGTTTTGACGGTACGCGTTATTCAGTGGGTTGCCCTGGAGGGAGGGTCACGATCCTTTACCTACTAACTATGACTTAAGTCTTAAGAGAATGAAGGGACAAATCAGACGACTAGGTAAGAACCCAGAATTACTGAAGGAATATGACACTATCATTAAGGCCCAAGAAGAGTTAGGCATCATAGAGAGGGTAGGAAAAGATAGTGTGATTAATTCTCATGCCAAAATACATTACATGCCTCATCAAGCTGTCGTGCGAAAG
The DNA here is from genome assembly GCF_021976095.1 of Xenia sp. Carnegie-2017. Classification (NCBI taxonomy): domain Eukaryota; kingdom Metazoa; phylum Cnidaria; class Anthozoa; order Malacalcyonacea; family Xeniidae; genus Xenia; species Xenia sp. Carnegie-2017. Next base: position 10,625,896 of record NW_025813486.1, read on the forward strand.
GATGCCAAGACGACAAAGGTTAGAGTGGTTTATGACGCAAGCGCTAAAGTACTCAAGTCAAGTGTCTCTTTGAATGATTGTTTGCATATCGGACCTTCACTTAATCCACTTTTGTTTGATATTCTGCTTAGGTTCCGTGAGCAAAGAATAGCGCTAATAGCGGACATAGAGAAGGCCTTCCTAAACATTGAAGTGCACGAAAGGGATCGAGATAGCCTAAGGTTTTTGTGGGTAGATGATGTACTGCGCAACAATTTGAATCTTGTAGTTTACCGTTTTTGTAGAGTCGTATTTGGGGTGAATTCGTCACCATTTTTGCTTAATTCGACGTTAAGGCATCATATTAGCAAATATTTACAGTGCGATAGGGAATTTTCAGAAAAACTGCTAAAAAAGCTTTTACGTGGACGATCTTGCCAGCGGTGAATCTAGTACAGAGCGAGCGTATCAGCTATATCGTAAGGCCAACGAACGCATGAATGAAGGCGGATTTAAGTTACGCAAATGGCGGACTAATGATAGTGCGTTAAGATCGCAAATTGAAGAAGATGTGCGTGACGTGGAAAGTAGTTGCGTTGATGAGCAAACGTATGCGAAAACCACGCTTGCTCAAGTACAGGGTCAATTTGGTAAAGTATTAGGGTTGGAATGGGATAGCGTCGGGGACGTAATAATATTCGATTTCGAAAATTTGAGTGCGAAAGCGGAAAACACGGAACCGACGAAGAGAAATGTGTTGAGTCTGTTAGCTTGTATCTTCGATCCATTAGGCTCTTGAGTCCTACGATTGTTAAAGCTAAAATTCTCTTTCAAGATATTTGTTACAGTGGCGTGGATTGGGACGATACATTGCCTAAAAGTGTGAAAGAGAAGGGAGAAGTGGTTGAGAGATCTAAAGGAGGTAAAGAGTGTTTCAATAGGCAGGTACTCGAGCGGCGTGACTGACACATCTGGCTCAGAATCAAAGCAGAGATATTTTTGCATGGATTTGGGATGCGTCAAAGCGAGCTTATTGTGCGGTTGTGTATCTAGTAGTTTTGAACGGTAACGATGTTCGTGTTAAGTTGATTGCCAGCAAAACAAGAGTAGCCCCGATGAAAGAACTTAGTATTCCGCGGTTAGAATTAATGGCAGCTAGAATATTGGCTCATTTAATGTCTGCAGTCAGGAAAGCGTTAGAGTCAGAGTATAATTTTGAGGGCGTTAAGTATTGGACTGATAGTATGACTGTTTTGTATTGGATAGTCAACTCAGGCAATTGGAAGCAATTTGTTCAGCATAGAGTTGACGAAATATTAAGGCTTAGTTCAAAACAGAGTGGAGTCATTGTCCAGGTAAGGAAAACCCTGCAGATTTAGGGTCGCGAGGGGTCTTGATGACTGAGTTAAAGAACGCGGAGGTTTGGTGGTCAGGACCGTCTTGGTTGCGGGGTAGTCCAAGGCATTATCCTATGGTGAAGGAGATAGTTCCCACAGTAGACAGCAAGGTTGAAGAGAAAAGGTCATTTGTTGTTAACCTAATCATAAGTGCAAGGTCATTGTTTGGAATTGGCAATGTCATTAGCATAAGTAAATACAGCACACTTACACGGCTGTTAAGAGTTACTGCGTGGGTGAAGAGATTCGTCTATAATTTGAAACAAAAAAAAAACTAGGATTAGAAATTTTTTACCGGACCAATAAAAGCGAGCGAAATGAATGATGGAGAATGCGAGTGGATAAAGTCAGCCCAGCTAGAGTTACGAGAGCAACCCGAGTTTAAGCAGTTAGAAAGACAGTACGGACTGATAGAAATGAACGGGATACTGCATTGTACGGGAAGATTGGGTGAATCAGATTTGGAGGCAGAAGCTAGAGAGCCGATTGTTTTGCCTAGGAGACAGTATTTCACAGAGCTAGTGATTAGGCAGTGTCATGAATCTGTTATGCATGGGGGAGTTCGGAGCACGTTGGCGCAACTGAGGTCGAAGTATTGGGTACCCAAGGGCAGACAGGAAGTTAAGAGAGTGAGCGGTGGATGTGTAGCTTGTAAACGATGGAACAGTAAGCCGTGTACACAAATAAAGCAAGCAGCGTTACCAGAGTTTAGGGTTAGGAGAGCCGCACCATTTGAAAATTCAGGCGTAGATTTTGCAGGACCTTTGTACGTAAAAACAAAGGCAAGTATGAGCAAGGTGTACATTGCGCTGTTCACCTGCTGTGTGACACGCGCGGTTCACTTAGAGTTAGTGCACGATTTGAGTGCAGCGACATTTCTGCGCTGTTTAAGAAGATTTTTTGCAAGGTTTGGAACACCGAAACTTATTGTTTCTGACAACGCCAAAACATTTAAAGCCGCAAAAAAGACGTTGCGCGACTTATTTCAATGCGAAGAAGTAGATAATTGCCTTAGCGCTAAGAACATTGAGTGGCGATTTAACCTAGAGAGGGCCCCATGGTGGGGAGGGTTTTTCGAAAGGATGATAGGGCTAGTGAAAGTCTGTTTAAGGAAAGTTTTGGGCAATGCAAAACTTACTTTCGACGAACTGACAACTGTTCTAGCTGAAGTTGAAGCTAAATTGAATTCTAGACCCTTAACGTATGAGTACGAGGAAGTGAATAGTGAAGTACTTACTCCTGCACATTTAGTCTATGGTAGGCGCATCGTGACATTACCCGATAGCAAGGACTCAAAAATTAATGATTTAGGACAAGATTCGACTAGAACAAACACTAGGACACGATTCAAACATTTAAGTACCATACTGGAGCATTTTTGAAGCAGGTGGAAACGGGAGTATCTCACGAATCTTCGGGAATTTCATAAGGTTGGGATGGCAGACAAACAGTCGGCGATAATTAAGCCAGGGGATGTGGTCATTGTGTTTGAGCAGGGTAAGAAAAGGGGGGAGTGGAAGACAGGTGTGATTCAGGAATTGATTTGTGGCAAGGATAAGGTCGTTCGTGGTGCAAGGGTTTGCGTGATGACAAACGGTCGTCGCCAGGTGTTGAATAGAGCGATTCAGCATTTATATCCAGTTGAAGTTAAAGACGAGAGTAAGGTTGAGTAAGGAGAAGACTAAGAGAAAGGCGGCTTTGGACGTCAGGTGGAAGGTTAGGGCGATGCTTGACTCCTGAGTGAGTCAAGGGGGGGAGAGTGTTGTATAATTTAGGATATTTCATTTATATTTTTTATTGCATGCCAGATTTTATAAGTTCCCATGCAGAGTTTTATGTGTGCCAAAATTATAATTAAAATTAGGTGTATATACTTAACACTTCCTAAGTATTTTCTCTCTTAATTCATGTTGTAGTAGTGCACGTAAGTCACGAAATGTAAACATATAAATAGACTCAAATTTGTAATAGTCGGGGAGATTGTGTAGATTGTTCATTGCTAATAAACTCCATAAAACAAACCGAATCAGAGTGCAGATCAATTTTCTGGACGAACTCAGTGAATTCTGCGACAGCAACAAAGAACAATATTGCAAAAGGCAAACGAATATAAGAAGCTTAGTATTGGGCAAATTTTGAGCGGCGCATTCAATTAATGAGAACTGATCTCAAACCAATGTAAAATTTATGTATTATTCTTTTGATTTCTTGAACTTAGTAAAGAATTCGTAACATTTTTTGGTCGTTTTGCATGGTTGGTTTGTATGATGAGTTGGCAAAATTTAATGGTTTCTATCTCGGTACGATGTCAGCTTAGAGTTCCACAAACTCTCTCTTGTCTTAAGGGCATCGAGAAGTAAAGGAATACTGCTGTCAGTCCAAGAAATCACATGTTTCGTTGTCCTCGCTCCTTGCGTCGTCGCCATGTTGTTTGATAAAATTTGACACATTTGATGTGATGGTCGTCCAGACGGACAAATTTGATTATTGACAAATTTTATACGACAAAAAAAAGCTAACAACCCAGCTTTTGAACAAATTCATTTGTCATAAAAAATTTGTTTCAAATTGTTCATTCACACGGACAAAATTTATTTGTCACATATCATTTGTCAAAGAAAATTTCCCCGTGTGAACGGGGCTTTATTGTTAAAGCTCTTTGTGGGCATACAAAAACATTGTTAAAGTGTTCTTCAAATATACCTTGCTATGAATTCAGTCAACAGTGCAACAATCTGAATTTTGTTTTTCGCTTTTCCAAACTGCTGTAATATTTAGAAACCAAAATATGTAATATTTCCAAGTTAGGAGCAACGCGTTAGATGTAATAATTGCGTGTAATCAAAATATTTGCTTATTATTGGTTTTTAAAGAACGAAATTAACATGACAATTGTGACGTTTGAACACGTGATGGCAGACGTTATCTGTAAAACAACAAATGGGTAATCGTGAAAGGAACACCTTGAGTGATAAAAGCCTAAATCTGTAAGGAATATGCCTGTATTTGGCCCTTTATTAGTATTGTCTTATGGCATTACAAATGGTGGCATGTCAAAATCATAATATACATATTTAACTAAGATTTCGATTTCCATACGAGAGCAAAACTGAGTCCATTCATTCTTTTATAATTATCTATACAATTATGTGTAAAGAACTATTAATTGTTAACAAGAAACGACGATTATCAATACAGCATTTGTGTACCAATAGCTTTATATAGCAACAAAGAACAATATTGCAAAAGGCGAACGAATATAAGAAGCTTAGTATTGGGCAAATTTTGAGCGGCGCATTCAATTAATGAGAACTGATCTCAAGCCAATGTGAAATTTATGTATTCTTCTTTTGATTTCTTGAACGTAGTAAAGAATTCGTAACATTTTTTGGTCGTTTAGCATGGTTGGTTTGTATGATGAGTTGGCAAAATTGAATGGTTTTGTCAGTTTTTTCATAAATTACATTTAAAGAATAAAAATGCAGGCCTGTATTTTACACTTCATGACATTTTTCTTGCTCAATAGATATTTCGCGGCTGACAAATTGTTATAAGACTTTTGCTTAATCGCTCAGACGAGAATTTACTCAAGCACTCTTTCGACGCTATCAAATAAGTTTACATACAGTCTTTATTGTCAAAGCTCTTTGTGGGCATGCAAAAACATTGTTAAAGTGTTCTTCAAACATACCTTGCTATGATTTTAGTGAACAGTTCAACAATACAATCTGAATTTTTAGGTTTTCCAAACTGCTGTAATATTTAGAAACCAAAATATGTAATATTTCCAAGTTAGGAGCAACGCCTTAGATGTAATATTGCGTGAAATATAAATATTTGCTTATTATTGGTTTTTAAAGAACAAAATTAACATCAAAATTGTGACGTTTGAACACGTGATGGCAGACGTTATCTGTAAAACACAAAATGGGTAATCGGGGAATGGAAAACCTTGAGTGATAAAAGCCTAAATCTGTGAGGAATATGCCTGTATTTGGCCCTTTATTAGTATTGTCGTATGGCATTACAAATGTGGCATGTCAAAATCATATTATGCATATTAACTAAGATTTTAGATTTTCATACGAGAGCAAAACTGAGTCCATTCCTTCTTTTATAGCTATCTATACATTTCCGTTTAAAGAACTATTAATTGTTAACAATAAACGACGATTATCAATACAGCATTTGTGTACCAACAGCTTTATATATCAACAAAGAACAATATTGCAAGACGCAAACGAATATAAGAAGCTTAGTATTGGGCAAATTTTGAGCTGCGCATTAAATTAATGAGAACTGACATTGTTACAAAAACATTGTTACATTGTTCTTCAAACATACCTTGCTATGAATTCTGTCAACAGTTCAACAATACAATCTGAATTTTCTTTTTAGGTTTTCCAAACTGCAGTAATATTTTGAAACCAAAATATGTAATCTTTTCCAAGTTAGAAGCAACGCCTTAGATGTAATAATTGCGTGTAATCAAAATATTTGATTATTATTGGTTTTAAGGAACTAAATTAACATCACAATTGTGACGTTTGAACACGTGATGGCAGACGTTATCTGTAAAACAAAAATTGGGTAATCTGGGAGTGGAAAACCTTGAGTGATAAAAGATTGACAGTGTAGCCTGTGTTTCTGTATGTATAGTTCTTACTCCTGAACACCCAAGATCAAAGATTGACAGTGTAGCCTGTGTTTCTGTATGTATAGTTCTTACAATTATACGAGTAGTTATAAAGAAATCGTCAGTAATCTGCGTAAAACGCATGACGGAAAGTTCAGTAGTCTTTGCTACTTTCTATGAGCTATCTAGTGAGTAGAATATCCAATCAAATTAAAGTATTTGCAATAGAATACAAGAAGAATTCTATTGGCATTTCTTGATAAAGGAAGAGTACAACCTAACAAATAATTGAAAGCAATTTGAGGAACACGGCTTTGCTTTTAGTAGGTTAATCCCTTCACTGGAAAAGTCTCTTTTAATTGAGAGAATTCCAGTCTAGTTGAGCCCGCAATCATTAATCATCAGTAGAAGCAGGATCAATTTCGGCTCCAGTACTCTCCATGGAGTTGTCGCGATGTCCTTTCCAGCGGTTTGGAGGAGTGTCGTAACCACTACGACCACCACCAAATTGAGTCCTAAACATAGATGTATGGTCAATAAAGTGACATAACTGACAATCTTTTGAAAATTACAATAATTTAATTATTTCATAAGAGCTTCTATTTATTATCTAAGCTATAAAATCAAACAATGAATGTCTCTCCCTGACTAATTTTTTTAAAGGAGACAATGATTTTTCTTGCCTTTGTACTGCATCATAGTTGCTCCAAAAAATTTTTTTTGTAGCCATCTTCTTAAATACAAATTATGAAACAATTAAAAGGTAATTAAAATCTTCTGAACATCGTAGCGAATTTTAAAGTTTCTTTTAGAGGGAAATTCAAATGTTTTGACGACGTAATCACATCATACATAATTCTCTCGCTCAAAATGATGCCAAAAAACAGTTGGTTATTCCATTTAACTTAAACGGCTCTTGAGCGTAGAAATTTCACAATTTAAAGTGTCTTGTGATTCGTTCAATTCGTCAACTTAGTGTTGCAATCTTCGTTTTCAAGCGTTCGCTTGTTGCAGTTCTTCTTCTGTATCGTCCAATTGTCGCTTCACCTGACGAAGTTTCTGACTTTTCTTGTCGTACTGAAAAACATAACACATAAAACTTTCAGCATTGAGCTGTACAAAAGCCAAACAAAATAAACAAAACAATTGAAATTCACGTATGAAAGTTTGTTTTCACAGAAACAGATATGTATCTACGGCATTACAAACATCTTGCAAGCAAATTAACAACTTTTGACTTGGATTGTTAAGCTATACTGGTATAAACAAATTTGAAAGCACAACTCAAAGGTTTCTTACCGCCACAGAAAAAAAACTTTTCAAGACGTTAACAGGAAATTTTAAAAAAATGGGAATTGATAGAATGGCAATTAAGGCATGAAAATTATCGCCAAATTTAACATCCATATTGGTAGCCAAATCAATGACTTGGATGTACATCTAACATATCAAACTAAAACAGGGTCAAACGCTGTTTCTGCTTAACACTATGAATGCAAAGTTGTGTATATAATGAATAAAATTTAGCTGTTCTTTGTACAGGTGAGCGTGTCTACGTTCTTCCTCGACTTGGATGGAGTTTTCCCGCACTTTCTTCTCTGTTTTTCAAAGATTTTAGGCTAAGGATGCGCGATTGCTAAAGAGAATACGAAGTTGGGATCATAAAGCCTCAACTCCAACAACATCAAGTTTATGCCCAAGGACAACACTTGTAGCGACCCCCAAAACAACAACATTTACCCAACCAGTTGAAGTTTAAGTAACCCTTGAAAGCTACGAAAAAATGTTTTAAAAAATATTTTTAATATCTACGTTAACTGTAATTATTACTACATGAATTAATTCCCTCTCGCTCTTAAAGATTACAAACAATTATTTTTGTCCTTTTTAATTGCATGAAGGCAGTGCAAACTATGTGACTTTTATGATGGGAAAGTCAAACTAACAATAATATAAAAAATGAATAAAGGAAAGTTTATTGTCTGAACAGGAGTTAGATTATTAGGTAATTTTTAGATAATGAAATAAACAAAAAAACCATGAATCTTTCTGACATTATCATGCAGCATTAATGACCTGAGCTTTAATAAAACCATCTTGGATCGCCATGATAAACTCAATTAATTAAGTGGGAAATATGAAAAGCCTTTTCTTTGGAGTACTGTTTCTAAAAAAAGTGGAAAGCACAAACATTAACAAAGAAAACATTAAAAAGTAAAATTGAGGTTGCAGTTTGCCACAATACAAGACAAAGGGTATGGGCAGCACAATGAACAACATGAGCAAACTCGAGTTATGTAACAGGAGTTAATTGGTTGTCTTGACAAGATAATCAAATTTTAAAAGTAAAGGATAATTCACTTTTGTATGTATTCAGGTTGATTAGACAACTGATGTTTCCAACAAAGAGCAATTAAGTAATTGTTTGCATGAAAAAAAGTGAAGTATCATTGAAATGCAGCTTGGACTTGTATATGAAACTCGTAATAAAACTGCAACTGTTATATCAGTTTTGGCAAAAGTTAAGTTGAATAAGCATAGAAACCTCAGAGACACTTATTGGACAAACAGATGATGCAGCTTAAATAGCAGTTGCAGTTGTATTGCAACTGACAGCTGTAAATCCAAGCTTCCTTTCAATGATTCTTCTCATCTTATTCATGCGAAAAATACTTAATAACGTTTTAGTGGAAACATCAGTTGTTTCATCAACCTGAATAATCACAAAGAGCAATCATTTATCTTCTTCAAAATTTTATCTTCTATGATCAAATCTAGTAAGAAAATCAAATCATTTAACATGTCTGGTGACACATTAGCAGAACATGCATCCAATCAAGCCTATGATGCACATACCTTCTAAAGACAAAATAAATTATAGCAAAGCTCTTAAGAAGCTCTTTAAAACTCCCTATTTATGCATAATGTTCGATTAGTCATGACCAATACAACTATATCTGTTTGAAAGTTAAAAAGAAATTAACGTTTTGACGATTGCTCTATTTTCCCTCACTTGTTTCATTTAATTTTAAAGTTGAATGTCTTCACGTTGTGATTGCGACATAAGAGAGCTCACATTAAGCCAGAGCTAAATTTTTTGGACGTAGTGTAAATTTACAAGTTACCATGTACGAATTGTATTGCTTAATCGTCCATGACGTGAAGAGAAATCCTTGAATCCCAGAAACAATAGGCAGGGCAAGTGAAATCATTGGCCTTGCGATGCTATCTTGACACTGCTCTTCCATAAAGCCTATCTTTTTTTGTGTATCAACTCTCTTGAAAGCTTTGAACACACAATGTTGTTTATAATTTCAGCATTGGCATTTGGTTTACGATGATATTTTAGCAGATTATAAAGCAAAGAAAAGCTTTCACGGCAAATAACCGATTAATTTTGTTTCGGAAGAATGTAAATACATGGAAATAAATAATGGATTATAAAGATAGTCTATTCTTGAAGCTACTACATTGTGTCAACGAAATTCGAGTTTTGCTAAATACAGGCAAATGGTGTATACAGAATGACACATACACTAAATATGATTCTTTTGTTTTAACTATTTGTTAATAAATTTGTTTGAATTTGTCAACAACTAGACTTTTAACAGATGGCAGAATGCAAGCTTCTAACCTCAGAGATAATTGTTCTTTCATTGTCTTTCATGATGTAAGTCCAACCACTTTTACACGGTATCTTTTTGAGTTATTCATACTCTCAAACATTTGGCAGCTATCGCGTTCTTTGTTGTTACTTTCAGCGTTGAATGGTATAAAATACCTGACATTTTCAGCAACATCAAACTTACAGTGGTGCTCCGTCTTTGCTCCATAAATATCATGGTGAAATGTGTAGATAACATTATCATTAAATTAACGCTTATCAAAGAAAAGATAAACACTTGAAACATTCCTGGATTTCCCATCGCTCGTATCAACTTCTTAATGTTGTACATGTTTCTTTTTTAGCACGCTAAAAGGATACGTGTGCTTGGGCCAAGTGAACTCGAAGCATAGATGTGGATCGTGTGTTGGCCAATTACCGTTGATGCTGCAATCAAAGAAATAATAAAAAGTACTGGCTGTCAGGTCGGGGCCAACAGAAAGCCATCGGATGGACGAAGGAACAGTGTTATTACATGCAGAAGCAACGTTTTTGATAATTTGACATGATATATCTCCATCTTTCTTTGTTACCAAATTTCCAGTTCCAGGTTGACAAACGATCCAATCATTAATATTTGACGTCACAAGAAACTAGTTTCCTATGTCTTTCTATAGGTTCCAATCCACTGCTCCAAATGACGTTTTATTGAGTGGAGAAGTCTTTGAAACTGGGACGGTAGCCCCACTACCAGGCCAGACAGGTCGGGGAGTTACAGCATTGCTATGTGATGTAAAACTTTGGTAGTTTGTGAAGGTGTAACTATAAACTAGGGTCCAGCCTCCTCCTGTGTCTCCATGTCACAATACACTTCAAACGTCTGATTCGTTACGTCGATCCAATAGACTCCAGAGATTGCAGATGGGTATCTTGTTAAAATATCTTTGCATGACTTTCCTGTTTTAGATGGTAATTTATCTATAAAAACGACAAACAGCTGTTGCGATGCGTCATAATAGGACGGGTAAAAAATATGAAAACAAGTGCAAATTGGGGGTACACATACTGTGACTGTTTTTTATGAAGATTGCAATCGAAACTCTGAATAGTACCATTCTTAGGGGCTGTTTATATGAAAGCCGAGCTGGCCCGCTTACCAAGATAGCCCGTTTTTTTATGTAAACACTTTTATGAGTGAAGGAGTGGTGGAAATTTTAAATTTAAAAATACACTTGATAATATAGCATATTACCAAGCTGCCACACTAAATAAATGTGGTAAAGCTGTTAAACATCATAAATTACCTATAAATGATGAAAGAAAACGAAGTGTGCATACTTCTCCTCATATGTGACGAAAACGTTTATTTGCAGCTTGTGTTTTTATTGCGATTATATGAGTATCCCAAAAATCGTTGACGAACTCAGGCAAATAGTTCCAAAAGAATACTTTTAGAATAGCTCCACGATAGAATACTTCCAAAAGCTCTTAAACTTTCGATAAATTTGCTTGAGTAGAATAATGAATAAGGTTGCCGCTTTTGAATGTGTTGCTATGAGACTAAACACATTTGCATATTTTTCTCAAGCTTGTCAAACATCGTAATTTTCTAAGACAAAACCAATGTTCGTGCTCTTTATATTTATTTTTATTTTTATATGTTCCTCCAAAGATTGATTCAACGAGAAAAAATACTTTTAAGAGTGTTATAAAACTTTATGAAACTCCCATTGCTATTGAATATTAGTTACTTTAAAGAGCAACCGCTGAGTGCGAGCGCAGTCGCAAAATGTCTCTAATTTCTGGTAATGATTTGAGCATGCGTACGATAACACATTAAAATGGCGGAATAAGTGCACGTGCAAAAGCGAGCAAAAAAGACACGAGTATGGTTCAAAAAAAGAACTTCCGCTGAGATACAAAGATGATGGAGCATTTGATTGATGTGTCTGATTATAAGTAGAAGATACTTTATACAAGTCTTGATTTCGACCGCGAAAAACGTCTCGGCAAGCGAGGTGAACGTCATGTAAACACATCAAAAACTCATCTTGCTTCCCGCGCTATCTCGCTAAGCGGTTCAGCCCGTCTCCATTTAAACAGCTTCTAAGGAACTGTCCACATAAGCCCGGTAACCGGGATTCAACGAAGCGTGAAATGCTTTTGAGCCATTGAAAGGAGTAGAAACTTTAAGCGCAAAACCTACAATCTTTTCTTATAAGCGTCAAATGTGGTTTTAGTCGTAATTTTCAAATTAGGCTAAATTATTTGTTTTGATTTTAAAGTTTTTGTGAGTTTGTAAAGTCAGATTATAGAGAAATTGCTTAAATAATTTTTTTGTTTTGAAGTTTATAATCTTTTCCATTTGCCAAAATTATTTAACGCTTCGCTGACTCCCGGCTACCGGGATCATGTGAACTGTTCCTAAATAAACATTGAACCATCAAAGTTATTTATTTCTTTAGAAATCTATAGAAATGGTGCATAGCGGAAGTAAAAGTTAAGGCTACGCTATTAATTGAGGGGGAGAGGGAGGGGGAGATTGGGATTGTCGAGTATAAAAATTAATTTGTAGGGAGAGCAAATTGTATCAAAAATCACATTAAAAGTAAATAACTTTTTGAAGAGAGAACAGCACGAACGTTGTTTAACTGTTGTAGTGCTGTTGTAAAGGCTATGAGATACAACAGTACATACCGCCATTTTCTCTCAACTTCTCCTTATTGGCATGTACCTAAAGTAAAAGATGCTAAAGTAATTAATGATATTACAGTCTTTAAAACTCTACAAACTGATCTTTAAAACCTTTCTCTGGGTATCAAACAATTCGTAAAAACTCCATGTTTTATAACTGCATTTTTCATAGCTCTGTGGTCGTTTGCTGACCAATTGACAATTGACATTTTCCGCCAATGTATCTTTTTGAAAGTTAATCCCAGCACACATTGGCTGTTGTAAACATTTCAATGAACATGAAAAGTGCGATGGGTACGTGGCTTCAAACAGGACATCTTGAATCAGTTTACATGTGCCTAAAAAATTTGTTAATACAATTGTATGAATATTGTCAATGGAAGTTATGGAACGTTGTGCAGCGAGCACTATATTATTCACTTATTACATGAAGCCGGGTAGCCGGGATTCAGCAAAGCGTTAAATCATTTTGGCGAATGGAAAAGATTAAATACTTCACAACAAAAAAACTTGAAGATTACAGCTAAAAAGACTAGAAGATTACACTGTAAAAACGGATAGGTTAAAATGAAAATTGGTCACCTTAGATGCATTTAAAACACTTTAACCAATATGTTTATGGTTACTGTAACCAATCATATGGTTATTTTAGCCAATCATTTTTTACAGTGTTATGACGCCTAAGAAACGGTTGTAAGTTTTGCACTTAAAGTTTTGCCTCTTTTCAATAACTAAAAATCATTTCATGCCTCTTTGAATCCCGGTTACCGGGCTTACGTTCTCATCCCTTAGCATATTGTTGACAAGACAACAACAATGGACCTAAGCAAGCATCATTGCTGCAGAAATATACAATATGGACAATATTTATAACGAATTTTTTTGCAGACACGGAAAAGGACAAAAATATCATTGCTAAGATTCGAGTGAACTCTAAAATGACTTTTTTTCCTGAAAAATTTGCTCGATAACTTAACAAAAACTCCCCCTTATCAACAGCAGCTGTACAATCATAAAGTTTGAATATGATAATGAAAATGTTGTTTATATTGGTCCTTACTCCTTGGTAACTCTAATGTTCAAGATAAATAAATACGTCACTTTCTCAAAGGAGTTTTAAATGAAATTTTAGCTTTTTAGGTTACTTAGGTGCTTTTTCTACTTATTTTTTTCAATTTTTAGCAGCTGTACAATTGGGATTAAAATAGCATGCAATTTGAAATACGTTTATGTGTTTTATGTGAACAAGACAGCCGGTGTTATATTCCTTTATGATCATACTCAGTTTAAACTGCTAAGAAGATGCATGTGGCCTTTTTATATATGACATGAAGACAATGCTTTAACTCATTAACTCTATACGTTATTCTATATCTAATTTTTTATTCTTTATAGCTTGTACTTTTAACGCCTCCTTTTGTAAACTTGACTTCTATGAGTTTTCTTGTATGTTAGGTGAGCTTTACATGGTCATTGTTCCTTGTTTAGAAGAACTCAGTAATTGTTGCTCGGAAGCAATTGTGGCTACCAGAGGGTTAATTCGTTGCTAAGTACGTTTCCTGTTTTCAAACTTTCAACATTGACATAAAACATCGCTAAGTATAAAACAATAATGACTTTCATTTTTTTGTAAGTCCAGCTCTTTATGTCTTTGCCAGTCATTCGAGAAAAGAAGTTGCAGTTATAATAAATCCCACTCACAAAATTGTCGTAAAATCACCAACTATGCAGTTTATCCTCATTATCTTAATCATTTTTCAATAATCACCAAGCACATCGATCCTTACTGTCGTATAATATTTTAATTTGGAAATAATGAAATGTTTTTGTATTGAGCAATGTATACTTTATATAAACAGTAAATACTTTAAACATAGAAAATTTTAACGCCTAATTTCAAATATCGACGATTGTATAAATATGCTGCACTTTCCCAATTTCCCATCTTTGTCAAATCCTGTATTTTTTGTCTTGAATTTTTTCAAATAAAAAAATAACAACTACAGCTCTATATACAGTTTAATATGATACATCACAAAAAACAAAAAAACTTTTAAACATTGTTGAAAATATTACAAAATATGAAGCGCCAACTAACCATTTTTTAGCAAACGCAGCTTTGTCCTCTCTGTAGGTTTGCCACACTTTTGCATCGTTGCTATAATTAATGGAATTGCATTTAAGAAAAGTATACACATAAAATGTTAAACATATTTGAAGACGAAATAATAAATATCTTCAAAGGCACAAGTATATATAGATAGCTTCAACAAGTGGGAGACGTCAGACTTCTGCTTATTTATATTTATCATTTATAATATGACTCTTTTTTACCTTATGCATTATTAAGCTGTTATTAGCAAGGCGTGATGTCTTCACTGTGAAATTTAGAAACTTCTTTTGCAAACCTGAACCTACATACTCGAGCTAAACAGAAAGACCTCGCTTCGATATTTATCTGTAAAACTGATCCAACAAGTTTGATAACTTGCAGGATATATCAGTACGTTTGCCTCAGGGAATTTACTTCCTTTTCTCACAATGAGCTGCCGGTCTATCAAGAAAAGTAATAAACGTTCACAAAATAAATAATATCACCTGAAATTACGTTTGCCACGCAAAATATACATTAAACATGTCAGGCAACGTTTGCATTAGTAAAAACCATTTCGTACAAACTTTCGTACCACAAATAAATAACAATTTTTTTTAGGAATATTTTTGCTTCAATGACCCAATATACAGAACTTTAATTTACTTTATTTAGAATAGTAAGGCTTGGTGATATATATCTATCAGTTATAAATTTAGTTTAACTTCATTAACTATTAATGACTTTACTTAGAGTGATAATTTATGCCATTATCTTGTTCTTTTAATTAACTCAATTCAACTTCAAATTGCCACAAGCAGTTTGAAGTCGAATGGAGTTAATTAAAAGAACAAGTAGAGCCGCTACAAGGGCCATTTAATATTCTAATTTTGGCATGCTATACACAATTGTTGAATTTTCTTATTTCTTAACATGCAAAAAAGTTTTTAGTTATAGCTTCAGTTTTTTATTTCATTGATAGATTTAATTTTCCCTTTCAAGATTTTCTGTTAATAAAAAACGATTTTCAGTTTTAACTAGAAAAACGTTGAAGAATATTCCCTCAATTAGGCACATGTTCTTTGTACAGAAGCTTCATTATAATATAACTTTAATAACTTATGAAAAACGCGTGCTCTGATTGGTCGATTCCAAAATTAAATTTAACATTTACTAAACAGTTTCTGTGTTTGGATAGCCTGATCCAAACCACAATATAGAGATCTACAGTAGGTCCATCTCGTGTGCAACTGGCTGCTGTATATTTAATTAGAGTACTGGCTGCCTTTAGCCATTTCATTATTCCTATTGGTCAAAAAAAGCATATGACTCGCTGCTACTATGATAATTACTTGCGTAATGAGATATGCGTGGCACAAAAAAAATCACTGGAGTGGCTCTACTGCATATTCACTATACTGGGATCCAAATACGCGGGATTTAATATAGAGCAAAGAAAAGCCCGCTGTTCACCGCTTTTTTTAACCCGATCAACATTCCCAAGTGTTCGGAACAGGCCTTCTAAGCGTATGAAACCGTTCAGTAAATGTTTTACATAATGACAACCAGAGGGTAATGTAGTAAACTTTATTTAAGCAAACGAAAATATGAAAGCTAAAGTCGCCCAAGATGACGAAGCCGTAAATTTGGTAAAGAACGAAGTGAAAACTTCAAATACGTAGATAAAAACATAACTGCATTCGTCAGTTTCATTATGAGGAAAAATCAAACTGAGCAGACACCAACAACAATGATCTTAGCAATCTACGTCTCGATAAAATAAAGATTTCTTTTACATAATTAATTTTATACATTAACATTTAGCTATTATATGTAAAGGATGTTTCAGAAGCACCAGCCACATTTTCTTCGAATTTCTTGGCGACGTGCGCCACAGTATTAAATAGAAATTCACGTTCCAAAAGATTTCGCATGAATTCGTAGGAATTTGTCATGGCAGGAGATAAATCATTGTCTCCCGCAATATTTTGAAGTCTTTTCGATAAAACTGTTTCGATAAAAACGATTTTTCACTAACGTGGCTAAGTTATAAATAAACACGTAAGAATAAAAACTCGTGTTGTATCACGTTTTCACTCAATATTCATTTGCCTTAAAAGCACAACAAAAACGGGAAAGTTTAAAAATTGCCAACAGAAACAAAAAGCATTTTGTCTTCGCCCAATGAAATCTCGATTTCAGTCAAATGTCATAAAGAAGTAAAGGAAAATTTACATAAGAAAGGTGAAGACAACAAGTTGATGAAGGAAACAGACACAAAAGCTATGATAAAAACATAAAAACATATCTGCATTCGTCAGTTTCATTATAAGGAAAAATCAAACCGAGCAAACACCACCAACAATGATCTTAGCAATCCACGTCTCGACAAAATAAAGATTTCCTTTACATAATTAATTTTAATTAATACACAAAATCATACTAAAGTTACGGTGGCCCACAACTGTCACGGCAAAACAGTAAACTCACGGCAAAATAAAGAAAACTCGCGGCAAAATAAAGAAAACTCGCGGCAAAATAAAGGACACTCGCGGCAAAATAAAGAAAACTCACGGCAAAATAAAGAAAACTCGCGGCAAAATAAAGAAAGCTCGCGGCAAAATAAAGAAAAATCGCCGCAAAATAAAGAAAACTCACGGCAAAATAAAGAAAACTCACGGCAAAATAAAGAAAACTCACGGCAAAATAAAGAAAACTCACGGCAAAATAAAGAAAACTCACGGCAAAATAAAGAAAACTCACGGCAAAATAAAGAGATGAAATGGTCAGCGGTCACTTTATGTAAAATAGATGTAAAACTGCTTCTTCCGCGCTATTTTCTCCGCACTGTTTATCCATGTGTTTATCTCATGATTTATCGCTATGTTTTGTTCAAATTGTGGACGATCATGTGGGGATTCGGATAGATTCTGTACAAATTGTGGTACAGGCGAGCTTTCCAAATTTCTATATATTATGTTTTCACGGTATATCGTTGATATCGTTTACTTGTGACATGTTTAGGGATAAATTCAACCATACTCGAAGATGATGTTGATGAAGAAAGTTTCCATTGACGAACAAAGTTTCATCACGTACTATTTTCATCGTGGGTTTACGTACGATGAGATTATTCTGTTTTTAGCTAAAAGACATAACACTGAAATAAGCTACAGCACTTTGTTGAGACGACTGAAAGTCTATGACCTTAACAGAAGAGGGTTTTTCCAAAGAGATAAATCTGAAGAAACATTTCACCAAGCGAAAAGGCGGATCAGTGAAATGATCAATGGACTGCAATCTTCAGCTGGATACCGATCAATTTGGCACACCTTGGAAATGGAAGGGTTGAGGATTCCGCGTGTTGTTGTACAAGATCTTTTAAAAGAATTACATCCTGATGGAGTAGAAGCAAGGAAAGCTCACCGTCTCAAAAGAAGAGTCTATCACAACCCTGGCCCTAATTATGCATGGCATATAGATGGTTTTGATAAGTTAAAACCTTGGGGCTTTCCCATTCATGGAGCAATTGACGGCTTTAGCCGTCGGATTCTATGGCTTCGTGTCACCAGATCCAATAACTGCCCTGATAATATTGCAACATTTTATCTAAACACGGTGAAGCAATTGATGGGTTGCCCTGTTGAGTTGATTACGGATCTTGGGACAGAAAATGCAATAGTTCCTGCATCTCAAAGCTATTTTCGAGAAAATCCTGATTCTCATAGATATGTCACTTCCCCTCGGAATCAACGCATAGAGAGCTGGTGGTCTTTTTTTTGCAAGAACAGAGCACATTGGTGGAGAAGCTACTTTCATGATTTGGAGTTTCAACAGGCTATTGACACTTCATTTGAACTTAGTAAAGAGTGCCTGTGGTACTGCTTTTCTGGTGTTATTCAAATTGATTTGAATATCGTACAAGAACATTGGAATACACATTACATCAGAAATCCACGACACAACACTGTTTGTGGTAGACCAGACTCACTTTTTTACCTACCATTACATCATAATGCAATACCTAATCTTCTTCACCAGGTGACCATGGCTGATATTGAATGTATAAGTTCAACTATTGTTCCAAATGATGTTCCAAATGAATATGATGAATATTTTGATTATGTCTCTAGTGAACTTTTGCTAGAATCTCCAAAAGATTGGAGTGAGGCATATCAACTATATTTCAAACTTATGGATGTATCTAAAAATGGAGCTTAGAGTAGACATGTGAAAATATACATGAGTATGTGCTAATATTGCTCGTTGTAGACGCCTTGTTTTAAAATGGCTTATACTGTATCTAACACTGTTAAGAAAGAATTTCAACTGAAGCACTCTCTAAAATTGAAAGTTCGCAATTATAATTTACACAAATAATATTTTCTAATAAAGTGTTAGCAGTTTGTATATTAAGCTCGCTGCGCTTGCGCAGTTTGAGCACTCTCGGATTGTGTAGAGAGTCTCATAAAGAGACGTTGACCACTTTCGCTTTATGCAAAGCTCACCTTTATAGGTTTGAGTGCTCTGATGACTCTACAAAACAATCCATACAATGTGTAACTGTATCACCATACCAGGTATCACCATAGTAAAATGCTGACTCTTGCACTTGGGACACAGGATGTGTGGCTCTATGGGACACTATGGTACTATGGGTACTTGGGACACAGGATGTACAGTTGTAATATGTAATTTGTACTTGGTGCACTGAATGCATTATCCAGGGGTGTATTGCTGGGGGGCTCGACCCTCTTGCTAAAGACTAGCTGAAAATATATACATATTTCAAAGAGCCTGAAAATATATACATATTTCAAAGAGTTAAATTTTTTCAGAGCAATATTAAATATCAAACAGGTTATTACTGTTTATCTTCATATAAAACATATAGAAATTTGGAAAACTCACTTGTACCACAATTTGTACAGAATCTATCCGAATCCCCACATGATCGTCCACAATTTGAACAAAACATAGCGATAAATCATAAAATAAACACATGGATAAACAGTGCGGAGAAAATAGCGCGGAAGTAGCAGTTTTACATCTATTTTACATACAGTGACCGCTGACCATTTCATCTCTTTATTTTGCCGTGAGTTTTCTTTATTTTGCCGTGAGTTTTCTTTATTTTGCCGCGAGTTTTCTTTATTTTGCCGCGAGTTTTCTTTATTTTGCCGCGAGTTTTCTTTATTTTGCCGCGAGTTTTCTTTATTTTGCCGTGAGTTTTCTTTATTTTGCCGCGAGTTTCCTTTATTTTGCCGCGAGTTTTCTTTATTTTGCCGCCAGTTTTCTTTATTTTGCAGTGAGTTTTCTTTATTTTGCCATAAGTTTACTGTTCTGCCGTGACAGTTGTGGGCCACCGTATAAAGTGGATTAATATTTTAAGTACTTCATGGAAGTGCATGACAGAGGTCAAACACAGCAAAGTGACTGTAATATATTCCAGACACTTTAACATATAGCTATTATATATGCATTTTTTAAATGTGAGTTTCATGGCACAGACATCGCATTTCTGGCCATAATGCATAAAAATATTTGTGATAAGCCTCCCAGGTCATCAAAGCCATCGACAAAAAACTGCATATGTTTTATTAGAAGAAAAAAAATCATGTAATGCAATAAAACCATGCAAGCCAATGTTTTCATGCGGCTTAAGTGCTTTGGTATAATTTCTAACACATGGATAAACAATGTATATTCAGCAAAACTGTCTCTTATTCCCATGAATTTCTGTAAAGGATGTTTGAGAAGACTGATCACCTGAATCATTGAAAATAACATCGTCGTAACACAGTAATAAAAATTCAACTCTTAAGAGTTGTCAGACTCTAAGTATTGATAATTTTTATAGTTATATCCTTTCAAATAACATTTCCATGTCTCCCAACTACAATAATCAATCAAATCTATGTTAAATTAATCACTTAAAACAGTTACGACACACATAATTATCTTATATTGCACAGCTCGGTGCCTTGAATATTTTGGCTAAATTATCAAATATACTAAGCAAAGTTACGAGATTTGTAAAACTCTTCCCACCGTTATCTAGATTGCTGAGGGAAACAGATAATGTGTTAATCATGGCCAATGAAAATGTCAAATTCAGTTTTTTTCATAAGGAGATGATGCATAATTTACATAGAGGTGAAAATTCGAAAAATTGCTAAAAGAAACTGACAAGTGTTATCCTCGACCACTGATGGTTTCAAATTCAGTCATATGTCATGAGAAGTGCAGTTTACAAAGGGAAGAGAACAACAATGAAACCGATCTATGATTTAGGCCGCGTTCAGACTGAGTGCCGGAGAACGATACCCGGGTTCGGGCACAGATCTGCAGGCTGTTCACACTACGAAGTACTTACTAGTTTCGTCTATGTTTATTTTGATTTCTTCCATAGTTAAAAAGTTTTAAAACCATGTGCAATACGTGCCACTGCGTACATTTCACTCTGGTTATGGTATGTTTGATGGCGGCCGTATCTATTGTAATGTTTCACCATAATAAAGCAGAGTCCAGCAGAAGATTGCAGGGTCATCGTGCTTTAGTTTTACATGTGACAAAAGTATTTTGCAAGACAAGATCTTTAATTCATAATATTATTGAATCAAAACATCATAATCGTTGTGGACGTGTATGGACCTTTTCTCGCATGAAAAACATTTTGGACAGTGAATTCACTGGCTTGAGCGAAAAAAGATGGCTGGAGAGTTATCGTTTACCAAAGCGCCTATTTCTGCAACTAGTAAATTCCATGCGTTTACTTGGTCGACAATCCACAAGGCTGCGACCTGCTATACCAGTTAACATCATTGTAGCAATGATGTTAAAAAGGCTAGGAAAGGGTCTTGATTATCGCGAAATCGGAGACAAATGCGGAGTAGGAGCGTCAACAGCTTGTACAAAAGTCAACGAAGCTCTGAGATTTTTGATACGTACAAAAAAATATATGTTGAATCGTTTACAAGAGCGTAGAAATTTAAAAGAAATAGTAGATGGCTTTGCCAAAAAGTGGAATATCCCCCAGTGTTTAGGCGCAGTAGATGGCACCCACATCCCTATTAGGGCTCCTGTAATGCATCATGCTGATTACTTCAACAGAAAATTTTTTCATTCTGTAATTTTGCAAGCTGTTTGTGACAGTGAATGCAACTTTACAGACATTTTTGTTGGCTGGCCTGGCAAATCCCATGACGCACGTGTTTTCAGCTGTTCAAACATTGGACAAAGAACCATTAATGGGAATTTAATCGAGGGTGGTACTTTAACCAAACAAATTAATGGAAAAAACATTGAACCGTTCCTTATCGGCGATCCTGCTTATCCTTTACTGAAACACCTAATAAAAAACTATGCTGGTGCTAGTTTGGGACATGAGAAGGAATATTTCAATTATAGGTTAAACCGTGCACGCATTCAAATTGAGAGAGCATTTGGCCTTTTGAAAGGTCGGTGGCGATGCCTTCTACATCCTTTAGAATGTGACATTGAGAAGGTTTCACTCCATGTTACTGCCGCCTGCATTTTGCACAATATATGTCAGGAAGGTAATGCTGAGTATCTTCAAGAATGGGATGACAGGAATAATGATGATTTGGATTACCATTCACAATCAAATTCAACAAGAGAGGAAAATGAAACTGTTGAAAATGCTGAAGATATTAGAAAAGTACTAACTCATTATGTCTCTCATTATTGATGGCAACAGCTAAAATGAAAATTCAATCAAGTACTTTGAAATTTTTTGATGCTTAAAGATAGCCAAGAAGTGTTTTTATTGCAGACTTTCACAAATAAACATTCTTGTTGAAGAAAAACAGTAACTTGGAGAAAAATCAACCAGAATGACTGACCTGATGTTGGACTACCTGTTGTAGTTCCATTTAAGCAGCATTTAAGCAGCATAGTTTAGCAAATTGAAAAATTTACCTACTTGGCTCACAAAAGACAAAAAAGAAACCTGCAACTTTATTAAAATATAGACAGATTATACATGTACAAGCTAAGCATTTTACTTTATCAAAGAGTTGTTCCTGTTTAAATTCATCATGTTACCTGGTTTCTTATGTGTAGGGACAAAACAATCAATAACACTTGTCATTCTTGCTCACACTCCAGTCCATAACAGCCTAGTTTAATGCCCTTATCTTTATACCCACATATCTATTGAGAATTTGGAAGGCTCTTCAATAGAAAAATAAATACTGAACAAAAGAATACATTGTTAGTTGAGTCAAGGAATCATCAAATTAAGCAGAGTTCATTAAAGATGAGGAAGAGACTGCAAAGATTTGAAAGAACAGCTTATTTATTTCTCAACCTCTCAATTGAATGCATGAAGCAAAAATACACTTAAGAAAAGACATGGTCAGTCATTTTATTTTTACATTTCTGATAAAATGTCTATAATTGCACAATAATTGAACAATAACACTATTAAGGCTAACTAAGCTTTTTTCAACATAAAAAATGAATTACCATCACTTGTATTTAGAAACAAAACTGTTTACCATTGCACCTTTTAATTAATATGCAAAGCATTCAAGAATCCAATCAATGCAACAGTTGATCACTTAACTTAAACTTAACAATCTATATAGTCTGACCTTCACATTATATGCTGACATGTAAAGTATGTTATCCTCGTGAGAATTTTAGTCATGCTGTGCAAATTGATCTAAATCAATATCTTCACATGATGAAGTGTGAGGTGATGGTGTCACTCTATCCGAAGGACTGCTACTATATGGCGATGAGCTTCTTGATAAAACATGAGGTTGAAAACCATGGGTCATGTGATGAGAAAATTGAGTATTTTGTGGGTATATTCGATTGCCGAAAGGTACGTGCTGTGACGCACCATGACAGGCCTGTGTCAACATTTGAGTCATTCCAACCATTGTGTTACAGAGATTAGAAAATATTTCCTTAAAAAATTCTCTGTCTTCTTGACGTTCAACCTCGCGCATTTCTGGAGTTAAAACACTGTTTGACAATGTCTTCTGCAATTCTTCAAATTGATCATTAGAACTCTTGACCACATCAACTAGTCTAGCTCTTTTATTGGATCGTCTTTGAATTGATTTTCCAGCTCTTTTTCTTGTATTTTGTACAGCAGCATCGTGACCAGCAGCATCATGATCAGCAACATCGAGATCAGCAGCATGATGATTAGTAGCATGTACACCAGTGACCAATTGACCAGTACAATCCTGTCCAGAGTCTTCTGTCTGTACCACACTTTCACTTTGAAACAACTGATCCTCAGGAGGATCATTAACCGGCCTAGTACCTTCATATTTCATCAATAATTATGTTTAAATCAATTGTTTTCAGTATTTTCAAAAACAACATATAACTGGTAGAAAAACAAAGATTTTAGGTAGAGCTGTGATAATGCTATCTTACCGAGAATTCCATCCAGCAAGTCCCAGTGCTTTAAAGCCATTTTTTCCACGCTGCTAAGAGCGCTTGAGAAGTATGGGTGTTCGGATCCAGATGTTTTCATTCTGTCCTTCAATTTTACATATCCACTTCGCAGCTTCTTCAGCTTTGTCTTAATTTGATCAACAGTCCTTTCTGTATGCGACTCTTCTTTCATGATTCTTTGTATATTGTTAAACAATTCTTTATTTGAGCTCATACTATCAATGTTGTTTTGCACAGTTTCCGAGTTATAAGCGTTCAAAAGAGCAACTGTTTCCTCGTTCGTCCATTTAGCACCCGCCATCTCTGTTGTGACGCCGTTCTTTGCGTTCACATTGGTGCCCGTGCCTGAGCACCGTACTCGGGTACTACCTAATTTGGGGGTGCCCAAACCCGGGCACTTTGACTCAGGCACCATCAAAATGTTGTGTTCACATTGGTGCCCGTGCCTGAGCACCGTACCGGAGCACTCAGTCTGAATGCGCTGTTAGTTGTAGTGTCCACTGTTCCTTATTGATGGTACAGTATATATCACTTGTACTCAAAAATGTCGTTTGTGTTTATGTTTATCCGACCGACTTTTTATCGTCTTCAACTAATGCTGAATCTTATAGACCTTTAGGTAAGAAAATTAGAGCTATATTTATTTTCTTAGCACATCCACAGCCTTTTGAAACAACAAACTGCGCTCTTAAAGTATAAATAAAACGTACGTATCATGAACGCAAATAATCAAAATTAGGATTAACAAGAGTCGTAGCAGGCTCAAAATATTTGGTCACGCTTTTGAATCTTCTGTTAATGATGAACTAACAAAGTTTGTCATTGCTGTATAGCAAATAGGTTTTCAAAAAATTTTAATTGAAGACTACATGCTAATATCCTCGATACATAGGAAAATTCTCAAGTCAGTATCTCCAACTTTGGGCGTAAAAATATATAATAAATTTTTGGTCATTCATGTCGACTAGCTTAACATCTTGAGTGGAAAACTCAAGACTTACATATCCACAATAAATATCTAAAATCGCAAGAAAACTAAAATGCCTGTGGTATTATCTCAAGCTCTTCATGTTATAAAGTCTAATAGATGTACTAATATGACATTATAGCTAGGCAAAGACTAGTAAAGTTGCAACATACAGCAGCCAGATGCGTAATTTTCTTTCGCGTCGCACGCTTCACATAAAGCAACACTCGAACCACTTTTCCATCAAGGATAGTTTTCAGATGCAGGGATTGAACACTTGATTCCTCGGTTACAACAAATGATTTGCATTTTAGACAAGTGTATTTTGTCAAATCATTGCACACGATGCAAATGCTTTCCATTTCTCCAACACAATAGTCAATGATGAGTCACGTTTCTTTAGGTGTTAGATATGATGTTCTATTATTATTTTACTGACTGATTTTACTTCCTTATTAACTAATTGCCGAATACGTCAAACGTTTCCGCAACACATATTCTACCGTTCAAGTATTGCCAACAGAAAACATTGTGCGGGAAATCAACGCACATGGCTCTGTTAAAATATTTCAAGAAGGTTTCCCAAGACGATATTTCGGTCGCGTCGTCTGACAGGAAATTAAATGCTGCCGAAGAAAATGCAGTAAAACAGCAACTATTTCTTGACGCTCCAGAACCAAAGAAAAGGAGGGGCAAATATGGAGCATATGATGCTTTTCAACGAGCAGAAATTGCAAAATGGGGAATTGTGCATGGAATAAGACCGGCGGCCAGAAAGTATTTTTACCAGAGTCAACTGTTCGTGGACTTGTCAAATCGTACAATAAGGAACGAAAAGAGCGCACTGAACTCGAACAATTGCCAAGAAAACATCGCGGAGCAAAAACTTTGTTACCCGAGAACATCGATGAGAAAGTTATCGCCATGATCAAGAGCATGAGAACGGCCGGTTGTGTTGTCAATTACAACATTGCTATTTCCATAGCGAAGGGGATAGTACTGGCTAATGATCGGTCTTTGTTGAAAGAAAACGGAGGAACCCTAGAATTCCACTATACATGGTGCCAGTCAATTTTCAGAAGATTGGGTTTCAGTAAACGTAGAGCAACAACTGCAAAACAACCCGTATCACCTGGCTTCTTAAAAGAAATTCGCTTCACGTTTCATCGTTCAATTAAGGAAGTGGTTACCGCTTATGACGTTCCCGACGATCTCATTATAAACATTGACCAGACCCCTCTCCCGTTTGTCCTCATCAGCAAGTATACAATGGACAAAACTAACGAGAAGTTTGTGCCGATCAGTGATAGCGCCGATTATCGCCAAATTACTGGAACATTCTCAGTCACCGCGTCGGGAAATTTTCTGCCAATTAACTAATCTACCAGGGGAAAACAGACCGGTGTCACCCTAAATTCAGATTTCCAAAAAAGAATTCCACGTTACCCACACGGAAAATCATTGGGCAAATGAAACGAAAGCAATTGAATTAGTCAATCGCATTTTTTTCCCCTATGTTAAGCAAATTAGAGAAGAGCTTGGTTTTCGCGCAACAAAACAATGGGTTTTGATCGCCGATGTTCTTAAAGCACATTGGACGGAGCCGTAAAGAAGATCATTTCCGACAATAATGGGAAGATGATACCTGTTCCCAATAATATGACATCATACCTGCAGCCCTTAGATTTAACGGTCAATCGCTCTTGTAAAGCTTTTATTCGAAACCAGGCGCAAACATGGTACTCAGAGCAAGTCCAAGCCCAAATAGAGAAAGGTATTCAACCTGATAAAGTTTCTGTTGATTTGAGAATTAGCGTGCTGAAACCACTTCACGCAAAATGGATAGTGCAGTTCTATGATTACATGCAATCGAACAAGGACATTGTCATCAAAGGTTGGCAACGAGGAACCACATTGGAGGAACCACAACGAAAAGAGGATCCATTTGAACTGTAGCTAAACTTTTGTTTGACTTATAAAGTATATTGTTAGGCAATATCATTTATTACATTTTTTAGTTCTTGTTGGGATAGTGAACTCACGCTTTATTTTGAAGCCATTTTTGAGGCCACCCAATCGCTTTTTTGATGAATATTGAGGTATTTCTTAATAAAGAAAGCTCAATATAAATGTGTTAATTATTAATAGTTCTTTTGAACAAACCAAAAAGAACGAGCACATAAAACTACTTGCGCGAATTTAAAGCTGCGCGAATAATTGTCAACAAAGTGCGCGAAATTAAATCGCGCGAATTTAAAGCTGAGCGAAAATGAGTACGACTCGAATTTTAATACAAGTAAGGTATGACATTACAGCAAGGCAAAGACTAGTAAAGGTGCAACATACAGCAGCCAATATGTTTAATGTTACCGTTTGCTCTCAAGCTCTTGTCACAGTAATAAACAATAAATTTGCTGCTCATTTCCATTTCGTGATTTAATAATTATTTTTTAGCACTAGCCTCATTTTCTTCGAATTTCTTTTTGTTAAAATTTACAAACTTATCGATAGGCGACATGCACCACAGTATTGAATAAAAATTCACGCATCAAAAGATTTCGCATGAATTCGTACGCATTTGTTATGGCAGGAGATAAATCATTGTCTCCCGCAATATTTTGAAGTCTTTTCGATAAAACTGTTTCGATAAAAACGATTTTTCACTAACGTGGCTAAGTTATAAATAAACACGTAAGAATAAAAACTCGTGTTGTATCACGTTTTCACTCAATATTCATTTGCCTTAAAAGAACAACAAAAACGGGAAAGTTTAAAAATTGTCTACAGAAACAAAGAGCATTTTGTCTTTGCCCAATGAAATCTCGACTTTAGTCAAATGTGATGAAGAAGTTAAGAAAAATTTACATAAGAAAGGTGAATGACAAAAAGTTGCTGAAGGAAACAGACACAAAAGCTATGATAAAAACATATCTTCGTTCGTCAGTTTCCTTCAAACAAAGTTTCCTTTCAAACAGTCAACAAGGCAAGAAAAAGAAACTTGGTAAAGTTGAAAAATCATAGGCAAATAATGCATCTAGCATTTATTTTGGTCATATCACTTTTTCTGATCACTTGCGTCAAAGCACAGACCAAGGTAAGCACAGCTTAAGTACAAATCATGAGCATATGAATGTGTAAGAATATTAAAATAACGATGGAGAAATATGAACAAAACTCATCTCTATTAACTTTTCGATTTGTTTGATGTTGCTTTTTTATAACTACCTAAATTGGTGGAGATACAACCATGTCGCTCTTCCAGTAAACAATCAAACATATGCACAAGCTACAAAGCGTTTGTTGTATTTTAACTGTTTTTTTCAACCATTTTTAATCCACAAGACTTTCAAAGAATCAGAATTTACTACCGCAAAATCGAACTTTCGTTGCAACGAGCATTGTCTGAATTTTGTAGGAATCAAATTATCATATGTATACAAAATGTTTGCCAAATCAGTATCAAACATACAGAGTTGCACTTCAGCTTTGTGACAGAGGATATTGGAGGACTTATGGTCATCGCAAAACAAACTACAGTCATCCAGCAGGTAATTAATTGGAGGTTTTCAATTTCAAGCACAATATCTTTCAACCTTTGTTTTATTTCATATATCGATCACGAACGAAAACAGGAAAGTCTTGCAAAGATATTTTAACAAAACATCCATCAGCAATTTCTGGAGTCTACAAGATCCAAATCAAAAATAATAAGCCGTTCACAGTATATTGTGACATGGAGACACAGGGAGGAGGCTGGACACTAGTTTATAGCTACACTTTTACAAACTACAAAAGCTTTACGTCTGGTAGCAATGCTGTAATCCCCAGACCTAACTGGCCAGCTAGTAGCGCAACAGTTCCAGTTTCAAAGACTCCTCCACTAAGCAAATCGTTATTTGGAGCAATAGATTGGAATCTTTGGAAGGAAATTGGAAGCGAGTTCATGGTGACGTCTAACATTAATCATTGGATTGTTTGTCAACCTGGAACTGGAAGTTTGGTGGCGAAGAAAAACGGAGTTATATCATGTCGAAATATAAAGAATGTTCCTTCTGCCTGTAAAAACAGGGCTCCTTCGTCCATCCTCTGGTTTTCAACTGGCCCCTACTTAAAAGGCAGTACTCATTTTTATTTTTTTGAAGGCAGCACAACCACAAATTGGCCTACACACGATCCATGTGGCCGTGACCAAGCTAATCAAAAGGGACGTGTTTCTGATCCTCAAGGAAACATTTATATTCGATAGATGTAACAAACTGTAATTATCATTCATTATTTCAATCTCGTAAATTTGTTTCCTGTAAGCAGTATAATAAACGATAAACGGAAACAAGTAAAATCAAATCTCAGCATATCATTAAATGTGTAGTTTACTTTAAAAAGTGAATGAAACATATTCCAATAAAGACATCTTGGTAACTCATGATATATGTTTTGTGAATACTCCACTTCAGAACATTTTCAAACTTTCATATAATAAAAATTAATGCCCAACATAAAGCTTCAACTAGAGCCATTGAGATTAACCAAAAGTTGTAAAGTTATAAATTAAATTTATTGCAACTACTTCCGCCAACCTCCTAATAATATACTCGAATTCTTCACTTTCTAGCACAAAAAAAAAGCAATTAAGTGTAATACCTACAAGCTTTTGTTTGGGGGCGGTGGTTGCTCCCACCCCCCAAAATAATAACCTCAATAATTGGCGCCAATGCGCCTTTACATATGATAACAATGCACATACCTAAAAACACAAATTGATGATGAATATACTCGATTTTAAATTATGTTCGTGATAATCTTGTGAGTCTGCAATGTATTTGTGAGCAATAGCAGATTTTTTCCTACGTATCGATAAATTAGATCCAAACTATACCCACGTGTTTGAACGGAAACCTTTGTACTTGGTAATTGATACTAACTTACTGCAGGTTTGTACTGGTAGTATATTTCAAGGGTTTATGGTTAAAATTGAACTAAGTTTCCTTTCTAAGAATTAAGTTTTCCTTTCAATTTCCTTTCGCACGACAAATAAACAACCAAAAAAGTCTTCACGGATGCCAAATTTTTATTCATTCTCTGTGCCATCCCGGCTTCAATAATGCTTCAGGATTATTAACCTGATTTATCGCACTTTTGTAGTATGGTTCTGTCGTATTTACAAAGAGAGCCTTTACACTAGCGCAAGGTCTAATTTAAATTCAAGATTCATTTTGGCTTCAATCATTGGCGACAGGTAACGATGTGACCAATCAGCGTGAATTTAACAATTGTTGGAGATCAAATGCGATCATATATCTTGAACAAAACCAGCTACAATGCCTATTTTTGTATCAATTTTTGTGGTGACTAACGCAGTAGCAGAGCTTATTTCACCAATACTTTAAATATTCACCAATAACCCCCTTGCATAAGCCCCAAAACGATCGTGACATCCAACTCAACACACAATAAAACGCACTCGATGTAAGCCGATATTCCTCCCCGTAAATGAACGTTTCAATGTATAAAGGGTCTACACACTTATACAAGCCCAAAGGTTATAGCCGGAATATAAAAATATCTTTATGTTCTTGACATTGTGGCAAAAATAACATGTCACTAAAAAATGCCAATAAACTTTATCAAAACTAGCTGATCTCAAATGACACACAAACTTCACGAAGAATACTTTATTGATTTTTTGTTCAAACTAATCCATACAAAAACTAGTTCTTCAACTCTTTGACATCCAATCCTACAAAAATGAACGAGATATGACTTAGATCAGTGAATTAACCCGCAGGTCATATTTGTTTAGGAAACCTTTTGCAACTTCCTGAGAAAGATAACAATCCCTAAGAGGGGAAAGATTTCCAAGATGCATCACGCGTTAATCACATCGAAACGGCCATTTTCTGGATCGATAAAATGGCAGACTTCGTAATTGTAGTCAATGAAAGTTAATGTAAAATTATAAATGATGATTAATGTAAAAGTCTTTATAATCTTTATAGTCTTTATAATCAATGGTTTTTGCCAACTTTTCACATAAACTAGACGACGTAGTGACGGTATTGAATTCAGTTTGCTGCAGGCTCAAAAAGCAACGATGTAAACATAAACAAAAGCGTGCAATGCATCTTGGTTCATACACATTCTTTTAAGAATAACGAAAAACTTGCTATTAAAATTACAATTTAACTGAAAACGTATGATGAAACCAAAATTTTTTGATGAAGTACGATGTTTCTTGAGTGTCAACATGTTGTTTATTTTCACTAACATTGTGAAAATTACAAGAAGTCAGAAATGTGAGTTTCTAGCCATATTATTACACCGAAGTTTCGCAAAGACTGGAAACATTACGTTGCTTTTTGTTTTCGTGATGTTTAGGCACCCAAACACTTGAGGTGCGACTTAAAACCGGGAAGAGGCTACGTTTTGGGCAAGCTAATGAGTCATTAGTATCGACAGAGATTTGCAAGCCTGTTTACCTACACGACAGTTTCAAACTTTGTACAAAGTACAAACTTCTATATTTTTTTCAAACTTTATTCAAAATTTTATTTAAAGTTTATTGACAGCTAATGATATTTATTTTGATTAAAGGGCGTCAATGATATCTATTTGTTGATAAAAACGGAAAGCTTGTGTTTCTAGCAGAAGATTTGCAAATAAAGAGTGTTCTTTCATGAATTTTTTTAAAAAATACGATTACAAACTTTGTGAAACAAGTCTTTACCATATTGCAGCTGTTTACTGTCATTTTCAAAAGCAAATTTAGCTTAAACTTATGCAACACGCAATCGCAGAAAATTATCGATACATCGGTAACTTTTTTTCGATATATCGATATTAATTTTTTAAACACCGCAACACCCAAAGTTCAGGAAACCAAAAATTTCTCGGGTGCAAATGCCCCAGGACCCCAAGAATAATATGCCTTCTTTGTTTACGGCTAGCAACTGTACCACTTAATTGATGACTATGAGCCTTTAAGGATATTAATTTACTCAACTAATTAATTAAAAACACAAAACTTGCACCTGATAATAAATTACAACAACGACTGTCCCACGGTACTGGCCCACCCTCTCAAAAATAACGAAGCTCCAGTTTGCACATGATAGATTAAATAGACAAATTGTTAATGTTGAACAAGTCGACATGAATATTATAACGAAGCAAGTGACAATAATTTTAGAAATAATAAAAACTTGAAATTGGATTTCATAAAATAGCACTTTGTCATGGTGACAAATCTTAAAATCGTTTTAAAGATCGCAAATACCATGGTGAATGGTAAAAGTAATAAGTTAATAGTTCTTAAAAGAGCTGTTTTAAGTAAAGAGCACTAACCCAATAGTTCTAAAAGAAATGTTATGAAAATAAACGACACGATGCAATTCGGCAGACTACTCCTCAGGTGTCAACGTCTGCTAAATGAAAATTAAAAATCTACCGATATTTATAATGCCAAGAAAGAGTGTACGTCTCCAAAAAGGGAGATGACGCTAAAAACAGGAATACATTGAAAACATAATCCTTTTGCTGACAGAGGACGGGATTGGTTAACGTAATTAAAACAGACTCCATGACGCGTAACTGAAAGAATGAACGGCATTGCTTAATGATTCTAAAGTTGTCGTCTGAATAAGAATCAGCACAATGGGAGTTATTCAAGAGATGTTTACCAATCGCGGAGTCACATGAAACTAAATTATTTTTCTTACAATCACGTTTTGGTTGTTGTCTTGAGGGGACAGTTTTATTTCTGATTGAAGTTAGTACATGCTGTTTGATCCTATCACTTAACCTTTGAGACGTTGTACTTACATAGCGAGCATCACACTCACATTTATATTCATAAATTACATTGCTTAAAAGTTCCGCCGGTAGAGATTCTTTGGGGGTGGGTGGTAGGATAGTTCTTTTCGAAAAATATAAAGATAACATTGCTTGCAAAAAAACAAATTCTCCGTAATATTCTTAGTTTCCCTCTCAATATCACTGGAAGCCGTACCCATCCATTGAAGTTTGTTTAACACAGGGCACTTAGTTGGTCCAAAAGGCCTCTCCCGCTCATTTTTTGTGATAAACTTTTCTCATCCACAAAAAATTAGCAGGATAGGCTGTGTCGCTTGATTTCACAACATTTCTTTTAGACTATTGGGTTAGTGCTCTTTACTTAAAACAGTTATTTTAAGAACTATTAACTTATTACTTCTACCATTCATCATGGTATTTGCGATCTTTAAAATGATTTTCAAATTGGATT
Organism: Xenia sp. Carnegie-2017; assembly: GCF_021976095.1. NCBI lineage: Eukaryota > Metazoa > Cnidaria > Anthozoa > Malacalcyonacea > Xeniidae > Xenia > Xenia sp. Carnegie-2017. Next base: position 10,658,966 of record NW_025813486.1, read on the forward strand.
TCCTGTGCCAGGTAAATGTAACATTTCTGAGTAATGACATTTGCCCTCAAATTTAACACTTTTAATAAACATGATGTAATTCATGGCTTTGTGTATAATATCAAGACTTTTGAAGTGCCAATATTACAGTGATTAATTGTTTCTATTGGATAACTGTTTAACATTTGTCTAATATTTGTCAACCTAAAGAGTGAAGAGGCAACAGTTACGTAGCTTTTTTTTTAGTTTTAAAGTAATAGCCCAAATAAAAATAGGTTGCTAAACTAGAAAATTCATGGCATAAGTAAAACTCGGTTGATGTGTATAAAAATGTTAACACAAACTACAAAAATATGATATCAAAAATTGACAAAACAGGGAAGGAGTCTTTGGGTCAAATACCACTGAACATAAATTAATGGATCATACAAAAAAAATTCTGGTAAGCAAGTTAAAAAATGCATTGTAACAAACCTGGAGGTAGAGATTGCTTTAATTTGTCAGCTTTTTCCTTGTCCTTGATGACCAATGTGTACAAATATCGGCTGCATCTCACTTTAAATTTGGTCTTGTCTTTACCTTTCATGATTTTGACAGCTGCAAAAACAGGATTAGCATTCAAGAATGGAATTTAACAACTTTACCTCACACACCCTAAAAAAACACATTTACAATTCAATGCTTTTCAGTCTTCACTACCCACACAAAAATAAGAGCAAAACAAAAAGAAAACATTTTCATTTGTTAGTTCCTCAACTGACAACTTTCTTTGACTGCCTGGAAATCAAAACAAGATTTTGGTCCAATATTTGATGTGATATTATAAATGAAAAAAATCGAATACACACATGCAATAAAAATCATAACTCATTTGTCTCATAATAGACAATGGAATCTCATCACCAGAATAAATGTTAAATACTAGCACAATCACTAAACAATCTTTTAAGTTGTTGCTTAAACAGTAACTTGTTTCATCTAAGATAAAGTTTGTCTAACAAATCGTTAAAATTGGTTAAAAAACCATTGTAATATTTTAACAATAATTACATGTTGGATTAATACTTTAATAATAGCAATCACTGCTATAGATACAACACAGATACAACACAGATACATTGTCAGGAAAATGTGCAAATTATTTATGTATACACAAAGCGAATGACAATATCAGATTTATTTAAACATAGAATATATATAATGCAGTATACTGGTATACATGTTAGCTTAGAAATTGTTCAATAAACACAATACGATAAGCTTATTTAACTGAATAGTATAGGGCAGCTAAAGTAGATAGAACAGCATGCTTTATTACTCATTGAATTCAATGAATTGCCTAGCAAAACACAAAACACATTTGACTCTGAAGATAACTACCGCTAAGGTTGTCGAAATGTCAGTCAACAACAACAAAAACAGTCCTTCTCAAGACTATACCAACCTGGACGATCTACATTTAAAAACATGTAACAATACTCCCGGGTTCAAACCATTTACTTAACAAATATTTTTGGTGTGCAAAAGCATAACAAAAAGAAAAATTCTAGTATGCAGCTTTGAGAGAAGAGTTCTTGTGCAATGTATGTATAAAAGATGTAGAAAGTATACACAACAAACGTTGGTCCAAACATTTACGCAATAATACCACGAAACTTTTATGTGAACTTTGTTTATACTCTAAAATCGTTGCTTATGACTTCATACAACAATCACAATAATTCCATAAAAAAGTCTTACATTTTGCATCTTTTCTTCGAGCTGTGAGCAAGAAGTCTTTGATCTCGTGAATTTCTTTAGGCTTCGGTGAAAAGAAGACAGGGTCAACAAATAATAATGGCAAACTTGTAGAGGAGTGAAAACATTACTTACCATTTTGTTGGCAGCCACAAAGAAGTTGGCCTAAAATGAAAGGAGAAATTAATTCAAAACCTATGCCACCTAAAATAAGAACCTGTTGTCTAGTTTCGAATGATAAAGGTTGATAAAAAAATTAATCAAGGGAATGATTATAATGGATTGAAACTCACCTGCAATTGAACTACGACGATGTAAAAAGACGGTGAAAGAGAATGAACAAAGCGGCCAGGCCTTCTTTTGTTGATCTATGAGCCCACAAAACAGGAGAATAATTACTGTAGCCGTACTTGGTGTAGGACTTACTTTATTAAAGGTCATTTTGTTAACCCTTTTTCAAAGTGGTGCAGCCAGCTAATTATTTTTTTATTAGTTAAATTTTAAAGCAACAATCAAAATTGGTTTCTTTAGAATCAATTTTTACTGTGAGTGAGCTGTGAGCACACAGTTAGCAAGCAAGTTGGCCACGCCGCTGCTCATTGACCGAGTTATGCGACTCAGTACTGTTCTTGACATTATGGGACATAGGAAGAACAAAATTATGAGATGGCACGCATATATATACTATGAATGCTATACACCGTCGAAAAGAAGGGATTTAAAACGAACTTAAGTATCAAAGCCCAGCAAAAGGCTTTTAAAAGAGCCATTAAATGCATAAGAAGAAATATCTATTTAAAAGTGTAACGTTTCTTGACTCTCAAGACATCATCAGACAATATTGAATTACAAGTATAGAGGGATATATATATATAATAGCTATTTACATAATATTAAATTACATGGTGGGATCATCATCATCATCATATCTTTTCGCGCCAAGGGGCGATCCAAACTCGGGCTGGAAGTTTGGAAGTGTTGCGCGTGTTGTAGCAATCAGTCGAAATCAGAGACGGCACGTGAAGCCTTGTTACTTGTCCCCACATGGTGGGATGAAAACGTGTTAGTAAATATTTGGCGGTTTGACCCAATTCATTTCCATGTCACATATTTGATCACTGTGTAAAAATGTTTCTTGACAGTCTTTCAACCCAAACCACCTGTTCATACCGTACCCAAGAAATTACTGTATTTCGGCTTTCCATTTACTGGTCTACACTCATCCCAAATCCGCACACAAATCAATCGCCTTTGTCGTGCCGCTTTCCCACACTGTGAAATACGATTCTTCTTTCAATCCACAAAACGCCTCTCCAGCCTGTTTCCTTTCAAAGACAAAGTGCCCAAAACTCTGAAATCGAATGTTGTCTATTCTTTTAAGTAACGATACTGCTCCGCATCGTACGTGGGTCAACCACCCTCCACCTACACACTCGAATTTCAGAGCATTTTGGCATCACCCCTTTAACTGGTAAACCTTCTAAATATGATGATAGCCGGGAGGGCACATTATATATACACTTTGTATATATACTTCCTTTATACAAAGTGTATAACAATGTGCCCTCCCGTAATTCATATATATATATATTACGCTAGCTGCGCTTGCGCAGTGTAAGCGCTCTCGGATTGTGTAGAAAATCTCATAAAAGTGACCTTAAGATTTAACGACGCTCTCATCTACAACGCGAGCAGAATTGAACTTTAAAGCAATGCGCATGTGCGTGCGTCGTTGAGTTTTGTCTTGCTTCTACAACGCGGCGTCTTTGCTTAATCCCACGTCGTCCTACATCGAAGGTGGAATTTTTCACAAAAAAAGTTTTAAAGTAAGTATTTCAGCTTTTAATTCACCTGTTACAATTGTCTGCGGAATCTGGTATGTGATTGATGTGTTGATATTTATAATATATTTACATTTTTGCTTTCAGCAAGGCAAGAAAATGGCAGAACAGTTTTCATCAGCATCAAGTGATTGCTCATCAAGTACACTACGAAATTCATCGTGAGTTAAATTAATTGTTTAGCTAAATTAACATCCAGTGGCTTTGAAATTTGTGTTACTTTGTAATAACGTTTGTGTTCCCCTTTTATGTTTGCATAAAAATACTATGCAACAGGTATGGTATATCAATTTTGGCCACTATATATTCCTAAATTGTTTTAGAATCGGTTTTGTTATGAAGTGGACAGCAAAGCATGGTGTCGAACTGTGTAAAGAAGTTGTTGTATCAAGAATTGTTGAAACAAGAAAAAAATCCCTTGAAAGAGGAAAGGTGTGGGAAGCCGTTGCTAAGAAGTTAGAGAAACATGACCACCTTTGCTTTCCTGTTGACCAGAGTGCAGTAAGAGACAGAGTGCGAAAATTGCTTGCAAACTATTGCAAGAAAGAAAGAGAAGAAATAAGTGCAAGTGGCATTTCTCCAGAAGCAACTGAGCTGGATGATTTACTTGAAGAAATTCATGCTAGAGAAAAAGCTAGTGATGTTGTTGCTGCTGAAGCTACAGCTGCAGAAAGAAGAAAAAATAATGCAGACAAAGAAGCAGCAGAGGAGGTAAGGGGAAGGGCTATGGAAAACCTATCCGAAACCAGGAAGCAAAATGAAAGCGAGCAAGGTGGTGCTAGAAAAAAAGTTAGGAAAGGAGGAGATTCTACATTAGAGTTTCTAAGAGAAAAAAGAAAATTAAGAGAGGACAGCTTAAAATTGGAAAGAGAGAAAATAGAAATGCCAAGGCTGCAATTACAGAATGAGAAAGAAAGTCAACAGCAATTCATGGAGAAACAAAATCAGTTGCTGCAAAACATGTATGAATTGCAAAGGCAACAAAACCAGCAAATTCAAGCAAATCAAATGTTACTGGTTCAACAACAGCAACAACTATTACAAGCCCTAGTAGCTCTTTTATGAAAAATTGCTGACAAATAAACTAATCATTTTTTTTAACAAAAATTGCAGACAAATAAAATAATTTGTAATTACAATGTATGAGAAACAAGAAATATTCACAAAAAAATTATGAGAAATATGTTTGAAGAGAGGGTGGCTCCAACCGCCTACTTAGTTAACATAAACAAAAGCGCGCAATGCATCTTGGTTGTCATACATTCTTCAAAGGGTCAGAACACCGAAAGATTTGAAATTAAAATGACAGTGAACTTTAGACATATCTCTTTGCATATCTCAAAATATTTAAGTTTTGTGAATTCCAATTTACAGAGATAGCGACGTCATAATGCATAGGAATTTAAATGACCCAGGTTACTTGCTTTTTTGTTACGTCTACCGGACGGAGTTCCAGTAGTTGTAAAGTGCTATTGCCATAAAATTCTGTACAGGTCTTTCATCTAAAGGCAAGCAACTAAAGGATATTTATAAAGTTGCAGCAACTTATTGTGCGATGTGATGTTACTTTCTCTACTATTCGGACATTAAAAACTTCTTTATCTTGAGAAATTGTCATTTTGCCAATTCTTTTCAATGAAACTATAGTTTTTATAGCATAATTTTCGGTATACTGGGCCCATAAAGAAGTCACTCTACAAAGTACATAGCAACATAGCCATATCGGAAGCTATCCTGGGGGTAGCCTTGGTAGGATAATTAGTGCAATCTTCAAAAAACTGAGAGAAACAGTGACAAACAGTTATTTAACCAGTATTTTAAAGTAATCCACATGGTTTGCACATGTTATGCGGTTTTCAGATACGACTTTCTGATGTTTTACTTTCAAATGGCACGTAATATTTGAGAAGTTTTCCTGACACAAGAACTAGGGGGTGAAAAATAATGAAAACTGTGAAATTCGGGCAAAATATTCAAGGAAACTGGGAAAGTATTTGTATAAAGACATGCATTTTTTATTTCTATAAACATGGCGTATAGACGTATGATAAAACCACAATTTTTTAGTGAAGTACGAAGTTTTCTTGTGCGCCAGTATGTTTATTATTTTCACTTACACAGTGAAAATAGCAACATATCACGAATGTGAGTTTTGAACCGTATTACTACAACGAAGTTTTGCAGGAAGATTGGAAACAATACGTTACTTTTTGAGGCGTGATGTTTAGGCACCCAAACACATTGGCGTTGGGAGGATGCGCCCCCTCTAAAAATTGGGAAGGGGATGAGTTTTAGGCTGCCTGAGGGATTTGGCAGCCTGTTTTGTGTAGAAAATTATCAGTTTTTGCAGTGGTGTATTTACAGGGTCGGAGGTGCACAGGTGTCTTTACCGTTGCAGACAATGGGTCAACTGGAGGTGCATAGAGGGGTGCAGATTGCAAACAAAAATTAAATCAAATCCATTCTTTTGATAGAAAAATCCTTTGTTGACAATATCATTAAAGTTAATTGACTGTTAATTACATATATGTATTTTGAATAAAAAGGCGTTAATGATATTTAATTTGTTGACCAAAACAGGAAGTAGTATCCAGTTTTAATAATTAGAAGGTCAAATTGGTTTCTAATCGCTGAACTTTAGCTGATCACTTAGCCAAGTACCCAATAATAAAATATCCTTGCTGGATCCACTGCTGGTGTTTTTAAATTTTCGATACAAACATCAACATTTTTGGCATTAAGTTGGTGTTTGTAAATATTAAAAAGTCATACAAAGTTTTTTCAAACACACATGAATAAAAAAATTCATGAAAACTTCACGCCTTATTAAGCACTGGTCTTACAGCTCGTTCAATATATCTCACTTCAGATGATTCAGTGGACGAAGATTAGAATATTTATATTCTATTATTGTGACAAACGCTGAATAAATCAGAGCGCGTTTCATTTGAAGGCCTACTTTGAGGGTACCAAGATGCTGTGTAAAAGCATATTCAAAAAAAGGAAAATGATTCGCAGTATGTCACTAATTCACCATCTGAGAGACTCTAGCAAAGCCAGTCGAATTGTCAGCGCACAAGCAACTTAGTTTGATCCAGACAAAGGAAATATACTTCTGTTTCCATCTGAATATTTGCAAATAAAGAGCATTCTTTTTGTCAATAAGCTGAGCAAGCTCTTGCTCTTCTCGTATTCCTCCTAATTCTTCAGAAAGGATTAACAATAATTTTTCTTCATAATCTATTTGGTAGTGCTTCACTTTTACAAAAAATCTGTAATCCTCTTCCTTACGTGTGGAAACTGGCAAAAAATATTGTTATGGAGAAGATTGCTACATTCTCCTTCCAGAAATTGCATATTTTGAAGCAAAGCAGACATCTTGGTTACCAAATTTGCACTTATCTCTCTTGCCATTTTCTTATATCTACTATCAATCTTACTCAGTGGACATGTAAGTATACTATAAATGGAAATGCATTTTCTTTTTCTGGCCAATAAGTGGCGGGAACTCTTGGTAAACTTTAACAGCTTCCTCAAGTTGGTTGGACTCTTGCTTAAACAAAAGTCTCCATATATCTTGCATCTCAAACGCTCTGTGTTTTTCTTCTGTTCTTCTGTGATATTAACTAAGCCATGACCACCAATTTGTACTCCTGGTAGAGATTCTACTACAACCTTCATTTTCCCATTTACTTCATTTACAGATTCATTCTTCGAAAGTTCTTTGTCCAACACAATGAAAGCCTTGGCTCCGTACAATATGCCAACCACAGCATCAGTTGCATCATCATTGTTAAATACTTCGGGATAGTCAGCTTTGCCATCACCGAGATGATTCATGGACAGCTGCTTTATTTCTGTTGTAGTTTCATACTTTAAAACCACACGGGACTGTCGCTTAGACGTCTTTGAATCTTTCAACTATTTTGCAGAACCTTCTACGTTTACAAACCCTGTCAGAAAACTAACTTTAAGACTGCTTCTATGTTTAGCGCATTTATTTTATCATCAATAGAACTTTCTACGAAGACGTCCGAATTTGTATAAGGTTGACGATCGGTGGTTACAGCTTTATTCAAGTGTTGATATGACCATAAAGTCTTTTTAAAAACCAATTTCTCAGAACGACGATCATAAATCATTCCGAACTTAAATGGGCGGCCAAGTGCAGATATCTCGTCTGGCATCATACTTCTCAAGTAAAAAATTAAACTATTAAGTGTTTGTGCATTACAGCCATTTTGATTTTAAAAAGCATTTTGCACTATTGGTATGTATAGTGCACGTATATATGTAACAACCCAAGTTAAAAGCAGAGAGGGCAAGACAAAAATGCAAATATTGCCAGAAATGTTTGTTAATTGAAAGGAACTGCTTTTATTAAGACGTTACTTCGGGCTATACTCTTTTCAGAGGTTGGACATGTTCGCGACTTTGAGTGCTATATTGTCTAGCATTTGTCGACAACATCTTTATTTAATGGCATTTCATTTGGTGATTGTTGTAGATCTGCTGTAAGAATTGGCTAATAAAATTGTGCAGTTTATGTGATAAAGAGAAACAAAATATAGCAAGTTTAGTCAGGCCTTAGTTGCCATATATCCAAAACTAAAACTAAAAGCAATTTGATCTAATGACAATTACGTTTTATTATAACATTAATATTACGTACGTATATTCTCTCTTATGAGAATATAGGTCCACACTGTCCACACTAAAACACTCGAAAACGATGAATGTGTAATATTTTTAACTGCGCATGCTAATACATAAAGTGCCCTCGGTTATTGTGACATCAAGCACCATTTCAAGAAGTCATTGACGTCATCGTTTTTAAAGCTCAATTTTTGACCGTCCACATTAAAACAAAATGCATGTTTTTTCAAATGGCTCCTCTTTCGAGAGCGTTTTCGAATCAATGCGTTTTCATTTGGCAGTGTATCCTTCAGTGGCGTACCAAAATCGTGAATTGGGAGGGGGGCACAAATTCACGTATACAAGTCTTAATCCGTTCTAAGCACTGGATTTCTAAGGAGATCAATGCGGCAGAACATAAATATAAGAATATGTTGTCCCCTCAATTAACGATTCTCTTACGCCATTAGTATCCTTTTTCGAGCATTTTAATGTGGACGGAAGGCCAAAACGCACTTACAAAAGTATTCGTTTTGAAACGAAAATGCAATAGTGTGGACAGAGTCGTAGTGACACTTAAAAGCAAAACGATCTGTGGAAACGATTCAATGAAGACGTTGTGTTATATTGACGCCACGTACCGTGCGTCAATCCTATACGTTAATTGTGGGACAATCACTTCATATATTCTGCAGTATCTGGCTAATTTCATTTCAAAACAATTGCTCTTTTAAAAGAATTAATCCTGATATAACAGAATATACTGTATGTAAATATGGACCTCCTCAATTAACGTTGTATTAGCACCCATGGTGGCCATGAACACTGCAGGTTAAATCTACCGTCAAAAGATGATTATTCAAAGTGACGAGAGAAGTTATGATTGAAGAGTTGATGTTAAAAAGTTGCAACAGGCATGTCAGAGCAAAGTGGCCGGTGTCACAAGAAATATACCTCAAGGGCCACAATTCCTAGGAAATATGTCCCCCTCGTTCCTAACTTTGTTCTCCCTTATTTAAAAGAAATGCCGGGAAAAACATTAAAATAAAAAACATAGGCTTCGTATTTTAAATAACTGAATAAATATATATTAAAGAGGGTTAGTTTCTTTTATCGCGTTTTACCGGTGACTGAAAACATAAATCACAACTCACAAAAGCCGATTTTGTAACACAAACTACGAAGGAACGCTGAGATATCTTGATGAATATTTTGTAAGGCGGATTGTTTATTTGAGTCATTGCTGTTTGTAGCAAACAGATACTGCAATAGTCTAATTTATAGTTATGATTGATAAGAATTGGACAGGTGACAGGAACTATTTTTAGGGATGAGAACGAGTGAGAAAATAGATAGAAAAAAGCGATAGCATGTAAGGAGGTTACTATTGATATTTAAAAGCAAAATTAAAAGATATTACATTGGCGACGAGGATGGCGGAAGCAGACGCCACTGTACACAGTACTATGCAGTCATCACTTTATGTACAACCGATAGCGGAATTTAACGCAGATATTCAAGTTGGTGCAAGCTTGGCAACTCGATGGAGTACATGGCTTGAGAAATATTTCGACAGCTCAAAGATACAGGCAACGACAGCGAAGATGAACTTGCTAAAACCAAATTAACGGAATATTTTGAGCCATAAAAAAATCGGCGATATGATGTGTACAAATTTTGCGAAGCCAAAAAAAAACAATCAGAAACATTAGACGAATTTCATACGCGATTGAGGAAATTAGCTCAAACATGTGTTTTGATGACGTTGACTTTGAAGTGGAACAACAGATAATCATGGCGGGATCTTCTTCGCGGATACGAAAGAAAGCACTAAGAGATCCCGAGTATATACTCACGGATATTTTGCTGGACGGCCGAAGAGATGAGCAAAGCACTTATCAAGCACGGTATATCGAGTCAAAGGACAAAAATAACGACACGTTGGCCACCATCCAATCTGAATTGACGCGAAAATGTAATTATCAACATAAACACGATAATACTTCCAGCAAACGACCCTTAAGCCCACTAAAACCCATTGACGACGGCAATCAATCAGACAGCAGTATTGAAAGAGAGGAATACAAATATGCTGTGAGCAAGAATAAAACCCCGAGCGTTCGTCATACGACATGCAAATCTTCTTTCAATGCGACAATTGATACTGGTGCAACATTCAACGTTGTAGATAAGTCCACATTTGAGAAATTGAACGATATACTTCTCCGGAAAACAAGCATACAAGCTTTTGCATATAGAGCTGACAAGCCCGTCAACTTTAACGGGAAATTCGAAGCATTAGTAGAAACACGCATGCGCGTTACCGTAGCAACGTTTTACGTGGCTAATAGTTTCAGATAGTGGCAATCTTTTATCGGCATCTTAAAAAACTTACTTGTGAAGGGAAAATGAATCACATTCTTAAAAAACATGAAGAAGTTTTTCGTGGTTTGGGTAAGCTGACTGGACAACAGACAAAATTAAACAATGAATCACACGCACCTAAAGTTCAGCAACAAAGGCGTATTCCCTTCCATGTACGTGAGAAAGTCTCATTTGAATTAAAATAGTTAAAACGTAGTGACATTATCGAGCAAGTACCAGAAACCCAAGCGACTCCATGGATTTCACATATTGTCGTTGTGCCTAAAAAGGACAGAGGAGTAGGTCTCTGTGTACACATGAAACAAGAAATGCAGCAATAAACAGACTCAGACACCCAATACGAACAGTGGATGACATCCGACTTGAATTAAATGGTGCAAAATGATTTTCGAAATTAGATCTCTCTCAGGCATATCACCAATTTGAGTTAAAAGAAAATGGTCGCTATATTACCACTTTCACTGCGCGTAAGAGATTATTTAGATATCAACGTTTAAGTTATGGAACAAACGCAGCGGCTGAGATTTTTCAGTTCACACTACAGGAACAACTACGTAGTTTACCAGGCGTTAAAATGATCGCCGATGATATCATTGTTTATGGCAGAACAAGAGAAGAACACGATGAGAATCTTGACAAATGTTTGCAACGGATTTATGACAAAGGATTGCGACTTAATCAATCAAAATGTACTTTTCTAAATAAAAGCATGTCCTGTAGGCTAATTTCCTATTCTTCCCAAGCAACAGCTGGCAAGAATGATGAAAAAGTTGTAGCTTATGCAAGTTGTGCTCTGACTGACGTTGAAAAACGATATGCTCAAACAGAGCGTGAAGCTCTCGCAATCGTCTGGGGGAGTAGAACATTTTCATTTATTTGTATGTAGTAAAGAGTTTACTTTAATAACAGATGATAAGCCTCTCGAGGTTATCTATAACAATCGGATTGCGAAGTCATCTGCCCGTGTTAAGCGTTGGGTTCTCAGACTTCAACCATACTTATTTAAAATTGTTTATAAACCAGGAAGTACTAACCCTGCTCATTATCTATCCAGACATCCGGTCTTAATGAACCACAAACCGCAAATGACCGAAGAATATTTAAACTTCATTGCTTTTAACGACGTTTCAAAAGCGATGACAATTGAAGAAATCGTAAAAGCGACTGATGAAGATCAAGTCTTAAACGGCGTTCGTGCTTCAGTTAAATTGAACGAGTGGGACTCTGATATAGTTAAACAATTCAAGTAAATCAAAGACGAGCTGTCCGTTACAACAAAAGGCGTAATACTAAGAGTAAAAGAATTGTCATCCCAAAAAGTCTAACGCAGAAAGCTGTTGATATCACATATGATTGTCATTTGTGACTAACCAAAACTAAAGCACTCCTTAGAGAAAAGGTATGGTTCCCTAATATGGATCAATTGGTAAAAGAAACCTTGGAGAAATGCGTTCCATGTCAAGCAGTGGGAAAATCACAACCACCCGAACCAATGAATGCGACAAATATGCCCAAAGGCCCGTGAGAAACTATTCATGCTGATTTTTACGGTTCCTTACCTTCTGGGGAGTATGTGCTGGTCGTGATTGACAGATACTCCAGGTACCCCGAAGTAGAAATAGTGCCATCAAGAAAAGCTGCAGCGGTTATTCTACATAATATATTCACAACACACGGAATTACAGAGACATTAAAAACGGAAAATGGTCCCTTTTTAACGAGGAAGAATACCAACGATGTCTTAAAACGTTAGGCATTAAAGCGTTATACTCGACACCATATTGGCTACAAGGCAACAGCGATGCTGAACGATTCATGCAACGCATGGGGAAAGCTTTGAAAACACCTCAAGCCGAAAGAAGACCGTGGAGGCAGGAAGTAATCAGATTTTTACTGCAATACAAAACAGCACCACATTCAACCACCAAAGTTCCACCGCCTGAGTTGATATTCAATCGGGTGGTGAAAGGCAAGTTACCAATACTTCACAAACGTAACATCGTAAACAAGCATAAACAAGCACATGAAAATGACCAGTCTGGTCAAGCGTATAACAAGCAATATGCGGACAGCAGACGTAAGGCAAAACATCAAGATATTATTGTGGATGATTGTGTGCTTGTTAAGCAAAAAAGGCAAAACAAACTGAACACAAATTTTTACACGACACCATATTTTATGATTGCAAGGAACAAATCACAAATCACAGCAAGAAAAAATGATGGTCACAAAGTTGTAAAAATATATTACATTTTAAAGGAATCCCCGTGAAGAATGATGAAATGGACACCGATATTGGCGATGACAAATATCCTGTGGAAGTGGCACAAAATGCGGAAATACCGAGAAATTCTACAACGAATTCAATAGGAACGAACAATGCACAAAGTACACTCCATACGGATTTTTCAACAAACACAAATAGAAGGTCAACGAGAAACAGAAAAGCGCCGCAAAGATATGGAAAAGCATTATCGTGGAGATAGACATTTTTTTGTAAACGCGGAGTGATGTAGTAAAAAGATACTTTAATAGTTGAATTTGTGTTATGATTGATAAGAATTGGACAGGTGACAGGAACTCTTTTTAATAATGAGAACGAGTGAGAAAATAGATAGAAAAAAACGATAGCATGTAAGGAGGTTACTATTGATATTTAAGAGTGAAATTAAAAGATATTACAGTTCTATGACTATCTTGGTTTTCCAAAAAAGTTTCCCCACCTTTTTTGAATAAAGAATTTGAAACAAGATTGATTTGGAAATTGTCTTTGATTGATTGATTGACTTAATTGGTTACGCCGAGAGTTAAGCCTAGATCGGTTTGCACATGCTAATTGATTATGCAAACATCACTCTAGATCAGTAACGGCACGCTTTTTATTGTTTATATTTTTTAAATAAAATTAGTTCATACAATTTAAATGTAATGAAGAGCGGTACTTATTTATACTCAATGAGGATTTATTGTTGATTTCTAGCCCTGCATAAATGACAAGGAAAAAAATAACGCTTCTCAAATTTTGCTAATGAAAGCAATAATTAACATTTGTTTTTTGAAAGAGCAGAATTAACATCACAGTTGTGACGTATGTACACGTGATAGCGTGGTTGTTTAGGGTTGCCTGTAAAACAAGGAATGGGAATTAGAGAATGAAATGAAGGAATGGGAATATCTGAATTGAGAAAAGCCAAACCCTGTAGGAAATATGTAAACATCTATTAATATGTTTTATTTGAAGACATGGCGACATGTTAAAATCAAAATTGACATGCTTACTACGATTTTTGTTCTTTCATAAACAGCGAAAGTTGTGTGACATCAAAGTAGCTCAAAAAAATTGTATAATATAGATAAACCAAGATTAAAGAAAAAATATAAGGGAATCAGTCGAGAAAATAAAGATTGTTTTTGCAGCCTGTGTTATTTAAATTGATAAAACGAACCGTAGGCCCGAATCATCTATCTTATCACGGAAATCGAGAGAAAGTAATCTAATTATTTTAGTACAGTCATACTAGTATTTTAATAAAAATGAAAAGGGTTGCTAGATAACTAATATGTTTATTTGTTCCAGACATCGTTTGCATTAAAGACCGGATTTAAAGCATGTTTCGGTATTATAATTGAATTTTTGTTTATCATACCTTAAAATATGTTGCGATTCTGTTTAGTGGCAACTTAAGTGTTCTCCAGGATTGCTTTTTAAAGTAAACAATCAAGTTTGTTGTCGTACGGAGGCGGCCCTGTTTCCAGGAATGTTTTTTCGCTACTCCCCATTTATATTGAACATTGAATAGGGAATATTGAGTAGCCAATCAAATTAAAACATTTTCAATCGACCACCAGTACAATTCTCTCTGCCAAAGTCTTGCAAATTGCATGGTTTGTGCAAAACATTTTAAAGCAAAGCCTTTTAACAATGTGTACTCAATAATAATAAATAAATTTGTGTATTTAATGTTGCTTTCAAAAGGCTATTTGAAAATAGAAAAAGAAATCATCTTTATTTTTTTCTATTGCATTATAGAAACACATGTGAAAGATCAGGAAAAACTTGTTTAAAAAGACTTGTTGCTTTTGCTCGTGCTCGTGCTTGCCACGCGATCTCATTTTTCTCCTAAAAGTTTTTGCATGTTTCCATAAATCTATGGAAACACAGAAAATGTTTACCATTTCTTAAAAGTAATTCGCAATACTATGATGCAGTAGCGTATATTGCTTTTAGCTATTGGTGGGCAAAGCTACGGACACCCAGGCAATCAGCTTGCAAAGGGGCACACCAAACGGTGCTATTTCTAAAAATAATGATGAAAAGTAGGTTTATATTGTGCAAACGGAAGCACTGGATATTTCTCATTGAAGACTCTTTGTGAATTCTTGTTCCTAGTAGTAAATTGAAAGCACCATTCGGTATTTTTCTGTATATAAATTAAAAGCCAGCTGACATTGTGTTCTACTAACATTTTTAAGCAAAATGTCGATGTTGTCAGATTTTGGAGCAAAGGGGGGCACCCCATCTTTGAAAGAAATACACGTACAATACCAAAGGCGTAGGAAGCGGGAGAACTATTTCGGCTTTAGCCCCAGAAATTTCATAATTGGGTGGCTTAGTCTCCTTAAAAATAAAACTTAACGTTACTAAAATGTAATAATCCTTATTCGCAATGCTATTTATATTTTCAACTAAGTAAAGGACCTCAAAGAACGAAGTAAAAACTGACTTAATTTCAAATTACCAATTCTTGGATTGCAATCAACCTCCATGGAATTATCAAAGAATTTGACCTACCCACGTCAGCTGGTGCAAACAATAGCATTGATAAAATATTCTTTTGTGTTTAACCACCAATAAGGCGGTCATGACGTAGCATGCAACCCACCTGTAAGGATAACTGTTGTCAATGCTTTAGATTGTATGAACACCGTAAAAAAGCAAAAGTAAAGGTGTGCTAAGAACGAATCCTTATTATAGATACAATTGAATTATCATGATTTTTGTGAAATCATGAACACGTCAGTTTTTGTTAATTTAGTAAAACTTATACATAATATCAATCCTAACACGGTTTATTTTACATGCAGATGAAAAACAAGTGACTTGAAGGAGATTTGAACTCGCACCTTCGGAATACTAGTCTGCCGCTCTACCTGTTGAGCTACCAAGTCCACAGGGATTGGAGACGAGTCAAATCTCTTAAAACTACTTATGAACGAGAAGCTCTCGCCACGATAGCAGTTACTGGATGGCACCGTGTTTCGACTTTATTCCAAAGCCATCATCAGAGAGATTATACATAATATCAATCCTAACACGGTTTATTTTACATGCACATGAGCATATAAGCAGGTTTATTTTTCGAGTTTAAATCTCGTAGAAGTCACATGTTTTTAATAATAATAATAATAATAAATAATTTGTATAGCACCAAAATCGAAAAGTTCAGTGGCGCTTCACATTCAATCCGCAATAAACAAAAAATGTATACTAATTAAAAATATGTACAGAATTAATGAAAATAAGAAAATAAATAATTGAATAAATTTAACACAAATTAGTCTTTAGGTTCTTTTTAAAAGGTTCCAGTTTAGTTTCATGTGCATGTAAAATAAACCGTGTTAGGATTTATATTATGTAAAATCTCTCTAATTAAATGAAATTAAATGAAGATATGATCTCTCTAAGTAAAACTTGTGAATTTCTTTACTCTCATTCAACTTTGCCACCGACATAGTCCCATTCTTAACTGTTTAAAGAGTACAACCGAGCATAACAGTGATAATACAAACGCAAAAACTCAGACAGATCGCTTTAGTCTTACTGACATTGTAGTAGTGTACATAGCTTGCACTGAGCACTGTCAATCGTTTTAGTTACTTGTTAAGCTCTTCGGTTTGTGTAACATATTCATTTTTCTATTTCGATTCTTTTGCAGCACTAAGTGTAAGAGACACTTAGTATATTGCACTAAAGTACAACTAAATAATAAAGATTTCATAATTTTCTCCAAGTGCTGCGTTTTTACAGGACTTTATAGAGTATTTGAGAGCTACAGAGTCCTTAAAACGTAGAGGGCATATGACTTAAAATTTTACTGCTTAAATTATAGTTTCATTTAACAGAACTTTGAGAAGGGCAGTGCATTTTCTAAAACAGTATGTGCATATCTATTTCCATTCTCAAAATGTCCGATCTATACAAATTTCTACTTCATTTTGCATAATGAGAATTTGAAATAGCATGTATATTTGCCGCTAAATTACCTCAATCGAGCAGAGTTCCTTAATTGTGAAGAGTTAATGGTATAAATAATTGCATGATCATTTCAATCAAAAGTTGACTTGAATGTAAAAGATGTTGGAAACTTTGCAGGGACTCATTATGCTAAGTAAGTTGTATAGATCGGACATTACAAAAACTTCAATATTTCGAGAATGGAAATAGATATGCACATACTGTTTTAGAAAATACACTGTCATTTTCAAAGTTCTGTTAAATGAACCTATAATTTAAGTAGTAAAATTTTTAAGTCATATGCCCTTTATAAGAATAGGAGACATGATAGCTACTCGTCGACTTCACCCTTCGCCCAAAAATAAATTTGTTGTTACACTTATCAGCACATACTTTTTGATACTAATTTCTCCAAAAATTTTTTTAAATTTTGGATTCGTTATATTAAAATTAGCTACAAGATCGTTTGCTTAATGCATATAAGTTACTAAAAAATTACAAAAAATATCTGTCTAAAATGACTATGTTAATGTTTACGTAGCTACAAAACTTTCCTTGATATTGTCGAACAAAGGAGTTTAATGATTGCTGCCTGAACTAATTAGAAATGCACGCATGTTTCTTCGATATTATAATTTTTTGTATTTTTCACATGGAATAATGGTTTTAAATTAGAGAGATACTTCCTTAACCTCGAATTATGAACACTTTAGACAAATTCGTTGCATTCGCATCATTAATACGCTCAAAGAATTTTTTCAAACTATTCATTTCCATATTCCAAAAAATAGCATCGTAGCTGTTGTCCTCTTCAACAACGTCATCCCAAATAAAAAAACTTTTTTTTAATTTGGAAAATAAAGTCCCTTTTTCACAATCACGAACCACCTCATTCCAATAGCGGACTTCCAGGTAGGAATTCATATCTTCTACAATTGATTTGTTCGCAGAAGGAGAAGTCTCAATTTCGTTAAATGCCATAGCAACTGATTGTAATATTTTGTTGGTATGGATCATCGGAAATACATTTTCAACAAAACAAAAAATTGCATCAAGATAGCCCAGTGATTTTTGGCAATATTCAACAATATTCTCATAATGTAAATGTGTAACACCATCACCATCGCATATGAAGTCTACAATGGTAACGGTAAAAGGAACCTAAAACATTTAAAAAGCACACCACGTCATTAAACAATTACTAAATTGTTTTAGTGTTGGGAAAGTTAAGAAAAACGTGCAAAATACGAGCCGATGGCAAATATTTTGCACAACTTTTCATAACTTGAGCAAAACTCTTAAGTGTTTGGATCAGGCTATTTACGTAAACACTTGAAACCGTTCAATAACTACTTTAACAACTACAAAGTAGTATTGGGGCTTTCTTAAAACAAGTGAGAATGTGAAAGCTAACTTCTCCCTAGCGACGAACCTGTAAAATTTAGTAAACAAGGATATCATAATTACAAAAACTAAAAATCACGGTGAGGTTATACACATTAAAAGATGAAAACAATCACCAACCTTTAATAAAACTTGGATTTACTTGGTCGGAAATGCATTTTAAGTCAATTTAGACGAAAAGCTGTCTTTGTTTTCGCGCATTTTTAAAATTTTCATGAAATCAAGATCTAATGGCCACCCAAACACGGAAATCGACCAAACAGAATACGTGTTTAGCATATGTTCTTTTAATAAGGAGTTTCATGAATTAGGGGAGGGGGAGGATAAGAATAAATTACTCTGATATTCACACTATAATTACCTTAAAGCCTTCCACATGATGCAGAGTATAAATACAGAATTCACCTTTTCTCCTGTCTTCTATTTGGTTATAGATGAGTTTTAGGTGGACTTTGTCCTCCCATTTTACACACAATATGTAATTGACCATGGCATTTATAAGAGAATTTTTTCCAGGACACTTTAAAGAAACCATTAAAATAACTTTGTGTGGTTTGCTCACGTCATTTTGAGTATATTGTTCTTTATTAAGATTCACTTCATACTTGCGAATCATTTTATCTTCATCTTTTTTAACCAGCTTTAAAGGAAGACCAAACACTGCAGTTGCACCATTGTTTGACGGCTCCAAAAGTTCACAAAAGTGAAGTATTCTGTGAATTTCAAGAGGATACAATGTAGTTGTTACATATAAAACTTCACTCCATTCACTGATTTGAATTTTATTAAAAGCACAAACTTTTATTTGGTAGGTAGTTGCTGGTTGAAGATTTAACAGAGTTACTGTTGGTGTGTTTTTATCTGTCCATTCTTCTTCAATGTGTGACCACACCTCGAATTTTTGGTCAATGGTATAGAAAATTTTATAACTTTTAACAAAGTTTGTGTTTGTTATGTCCCCATCCCAAGTAATTTTCAATGAGCTATCTCTTTTTTCAAGGACTCTCAGATTTTTTGGCTTCGAACTAGATCTAAAATCCTCATTTTCCAAAACCCCACCTACATACAAAGATACGAAAGCACCAGTTTGACTATGGTTACCAATAAGTAAAGATTCTTCTGTAACTAGAAATTTCAAGTCATCACTTCCTTTGTTAAACAACTTCAAATTTTTGAAATTTTCTAAAGCTGCACGGGTTTTATCTATGCCAAAGGGTTGGCAATATTCTTCCCAACAAATCTTGAGGGTGAAAGAAATGATGAACTTGATGTTGGTGTCATACAAGTAATTTTTTAACTTTTCCTGTTTGACGAAAGTAGTTTGATCAAGCATGTTAAGTATTGTTTGCAAATTTTCTGCTTCCATCTTCTTTATATCTAACCATTCTTGCATAGCTTTAGAGGAGAAAGGAGAGTTTTCTTTTTTGTCAATAAGCTGAGCAAGCTCTTGCTCTTCTCCTCCTCGTCCTCTTACTTTAGGAAGAACTGATAATATTTTATTTCCATAATCTTTGCGGTAGAGCTCAATCTTTTCAAGAAAGGTAGCAATCTGTTTCTTTAATTGTGGAAAGTGATAACAGATTTCGTTGTGAAGAAGGTCGTTACATTCTTCTTCCACAAATTTAAAATTTTGAAGTGATATAGACGTCTTGTTTACCAAATTTGCGCTTATCTCTCTTGCTATTTTTTTACACCTGGTATCGATGCTACTCAGTGGGCATAGGTATACTTGAATCGGAACTGCATTCTCTCCGTTTTTGCCAATAAGTGACGGTAACTCTTGGTAAACTTTAACAGCTTCCTCAAAGTTGGCAGGAGCCTTGCTTAAAAGAAAATCCCCATACATCTTGCATCTCATATTCTCGGTGGTTTTCTTTTGCTCTTCAGTGATATTAACGGGACAATTACCACGATTTTCAGCACGTGGTAGAGTTTCCACTAAAGCCTTTATTTTCCCATTTATTTCTTTCAAAGATTCATCCTTCGAAAGTTCTCTGTCAAACACAATAAAAGCCTTGGCTCCGTATAATAGGCCAACAACCACATCAGTAGCATCATCAGTGCTAAATACTTCGGGAAAGTCAGCTTTACCATCACCGAGATGATTCATGGACAGCTGCTTTACTTCTGTTGTTGTTTCATATTTTAGCACAACACGAGATTGTTATTTTGACGTCTTTGCATCGATTAGGTATTTTGCTGAACCCTCTACATTTACCAACCCACACAAAAAACTAAGCTTAAGACCTGCTTCAACACTAAGCGCTGTAGTTTTGTCATCGATCGAATTTTCTATAAATATATCCGAATTTACGTAAGGTTGGGGGTTGATGATTAGAGCTTCATTTAAGTGCTTTTGGGACCATAAAGTTTTCCCCATTATCAACTTCTCAGAACGACGATCATAAAGCATTCCTAAGTAAAATGGACGGCCAAGTGCAGGTATCTTTACATGCATCATCTTTCTAAATTAAAATATCACGCAGTTTAGATTTAAGCTATTTTATATTGGCAAGCGTCATTTCTGGAAAAATGGCGCGCTTTCATTGGTTCCGAAACAATTTTGCCGGTCCAATATTTTCCGTAATGGACCACGATCCAAAACGCGGAATTTTACAGTCAAATATAAACAAACATTGTAAAGCAGGCAACAGAACGCTGGAAAAACAAAACAAAAAACCATTTACGAATGAGAGTCGAAGGAAAAACACTCAGAAAACAGTTTAACTATTCATACGATGCAATTTGAATCGATTTATTTGTTACCGACGAAAACTAGAAACGTGAAGCCAATTCGTAAAAAACAGCAAAGACGAGAAAGAAAGCAAGCTTTGTTTCCGGTCAAATAATGCCATATAATAAATCTTTTAAAGTAAATGGTTTGAACCCGGGAGTATCGTTATATGTTTGTAAATGATGATCGTCCAGGTTAATAAGTTCTTCCTAAAGTAATCTATGTTTTTTGAAGACGGTATTTTAAAGTCCATGGCGTTTCTATGGCAACGAATTCGAAAATTTGGTTTTTTTCCCCATTTTACGTTAAATAAACAGGGTTACAATCATTGAGCTCTATAATAACTGGAGGGGCAAAGGGGCCTGGGCCTCGTGGTCAAAAACATGGCGGTAATGGCGGATTTTGGTGGTCAAAACTTCCACTTTAAAAACTTTTTTCAATATTCACTCCCTCCTGATTTCTAATACTGTTTGTATGAACGAAAACAAGTGAGAAAAACAAAACAATTACGATACCGACAGCATATCATGTGAAAATAATGTTTCAGCATTGCGTGAAAAACACAGTACAGACACTCATCAAAATAAAGAAGATCGACGGTAGAGGAACGCATATTTTGGATGTAACATTTAAGTTATTTTATGACATTTTAGCCTTTTAAAAGTGAAAATCAAACGGCATTCTTTACTAGACCTGTCAATCTCGTCAAACTTATACATTATTTCATGCTTTTGCGTGTTTGACTGTTTGTAAACAGTTTGGTGCACCTATTTTTCTTGCTTCAAATGGATAAATCTGTGTAAAAATGCTCCTAAGGAAGCGAGAAAATGTTTGCTTCAGTCCTACGACATAAGTCAACTAAAAATTTACCATGGTTAAGTATCATAAGTGTATTGTCATTACCTGATAAATCTACTGAAAACTCATAAAGAAAGTATGTTGAACTAGAAGAGCTACAAAAAGAAAAAATTCAAAACACCATGACACTGTTGCTTGGTAATTTGTATTTTGTAAACAGCTTGGCAGAATCTTGGATCTATTACTGAACAGAACTACATTAATTTTCCATTGAAATTACAAACTTGGAAACTAAAGTGCATTGGTTTCCCTGACAAAAACACTGTCTATTGCTGCATGAAGGCAAAATAGTTATTTGACAGTGTAGGTGAAGAAATTTATCAAGTTCTATAGATATTATTGTGCATCACTTACAGTTTTTTCGAATTGTGTAATATATGTCATGAACAAAATATAATTTTTCAAAACTGCTAACCCCTTCGAGCACTACTACTCTTCTATTTTGCTTAAACAACTTACAGCTACCAATACTAATTATTTATATGTACAAACTAACATTTGGGAATTAAATGATAAACAACTTGTTAAATCTTTGTATTTTACATCAAGCCTTTGAATTAGTTCCTTTTATCTCTTGGTAAAAAAATATTAATGAAAGACTTACAAATCAAGTTTCTCTAAAATAGTATTTTGTACAAAGAAACTAAATAATTGGAAAGGTCACATGTTGAAGACAGACTTTGCTTCTTTGACTAGGTTGCTTGACCAAGAGCAAATTTAAATTTGTTTACAATTTGTTTAAAGAATTCTTTTTATTGATTTCTACTAATTCTTCATAAGACACAAAGAATTTCTTTGCCATCTATTTTTGCTTCTTCTACATTCAACTTCATTGTAACCAATGCATCCGATGTGAATTTGTGGATCATCTGGAATTATACCAAGTATGCATTTGATGAGATGAGACAATAATATGTTTAATTTTTCATGCATATTAATGATATAATCATAAGCTACTGTTGAACAAAAATTTCAAGGTAGAAACAAATCTTAGCACATTGTTCAACACACTACTTTTATCTAGGTTTTGAAGTAGTAACCTGTTTACTATAACAATAAATATTTCATTTACAGAAACGCTAAGTAGTACTTTAAAATTGTTTGCATAAATCCAACTTTCCAATCCCATTATAATTGTCTACACTATACAGTCAGTCAAATTGAGCATGCAAACAGTTTAATAGTTATTTTTATTATACAACATATACCATAGTTCTCATTAATTTTGCATGGCACTGCATTCAATTTCAACACAACTCTGTTGTAAACTTTCCTTCATCTTTTCAAAAAACATGAACAAATTATGCCCCATTTTTGTGAGGTAAACTCAATTCAAATCAGGAGAGTTTAGCTTGATGCCTTGATCATGATACAAGATGGATGCAAAACTCGATAAAAATTGACAGCTTCGACACGTCTGGCGAGCGATTAAGTGAAGAACAAACAAGACTGGACCAAAATAACTTTAAATTAAAACTTAGTAGTAGAAACACTCTTCAAGTATCGTGTTAAAAACAAAATAGTAAAATACTGTGTTACTTACCGGAGTCAAGAAATGTTCCCTTTTCTGTCGCTATTTCAGCGTCCGCAAACCACAGAAGTTGGCAATTTAATAAATAAATTTTAAAAAAGTGTTTATGTTAGGAAAATAAAAAGTTTTGATATTTTCTATACTCGCAATTGTGGTGGTCAAATCAGGGTGGGCGACAAAAATTTTATTTCATGAGCCCGCGTCTCTCCGCTGACTTTGACCACCAAAATCCGCCATGTTTTTGACCACGCGGCCGCGCGCTAATAATTTATACTAATTTTGTTGACGTTTCCCCTCCAGTTATTATAGAACTCAATGGTTACAATGCTAGAAAGCGTGTACGTGAATAGCTTAGGGCCTGGGCTGGGGTTCTACCATATATAGAGCCTGGTATCTAATTTGTACATCAAGCAAGCGTGATCAGTACATGTTCAACGGTTTTACAGTTATTGTTATTCAAAAGCTTTCCGAAGGTTTTCTGGCAATGCCTAGAACTAAATATCGATCTTTAAGAAGACCTGTTAGATCAGGGAAACGTTCTAGAAAGCCGAAAGAAAATAACGACGATGGTGAAAGCAGTATTTCAGCGAAGAAAATCCGACTGGATGAAAGCTCATCCAGCCATACGACAACATCCGCACCCCGAATTCCCACTGGTTATCGCTTTCAAGACGTAGCTATGCTGGGTCAAATTATATTGAAATGTGCCGTTTGCAAAGTCTGTTTGAAAGGTAGTTTACGGCTGTTAGAAAAACCTGGAGGATGTGGATTGGCTAAAACAATGTTGTTGCAATGTTCTAACTGTTCTTGTGATACCTGTACTGAGCTCCCAACCTCACAATGAGTGGTCAAAGGTAAAGGTCGATTTTATGATGTGAATCGTCGAGTTACTTTGGCTATGAGAGTAATTGGAAAGGGAAGATCAGCTTTGGTTAAATTTTGTGCTGTTATGGACATGCCAGGGCCAGCAGCAAAAATATCCTATAACACCCATGTGAAGGCGATTTTCTGTGTTTCACAGGAAGTCGCTGAGTATGAAATGAAAAAAGCAGCAAAAGAAGTGCGAGCCAAAAGCAATGTAGGCAAGCATGAAGCATTGGATATTGCAGTTTCATGTGATGGTACATGGGCAAGAAGAGGTTTTCAATCTCTATATGGTATGGTGTCTGCCTTGTTTGGGACTTCTGTCCGAAGGAAGTTTTTAGCGGTCCAGAAACAGTGCGGACAGCATGCTCGTTAGCAGTTTGCTTGTTCAATGGTGGTGCTAAGACACTTGAAACAATTCAAAGAGGATTGAATATTAAAGTAGGAAAGCATAGCAAAACTGGCTTTTCTTTAATTGACCTAAAGAGACTGTATGCAGCTGCTAAGAAAATGACAGATGAAGCAAGGCTTCGGTGTCAGATTTGTAGGAGTGAGAGGAAGAAGCGAACTGACCAAAATGACAGACAAGAAGGAACTATGTATGAAAGTGGTACTTTTGGGAGCTAAACATTTATTTTAAAGAACATTAATTGTTCATTTTTGATGTTATTCCCCTTTATTCTATTATTTTATTGTATTTTATCCAAAAATTATCTATAAATATTGCACTATATTTTTTTGTCGTTATTTTGACTTGTGCGATTTGGGGCAGGTCGCTTAGAAGAACCAGCAATCCAATCTCCATGAAAATTGGCATTTATATGTATTTTGAGGTGTAGAATGCAATGAAATACTTTAAAATGTGATAGGAGTAGAGTAGAATTAAGTAAAGATTGAGAAATAATGAATCATGGTGGTTGTCGATGGTTTTTGATAACCATGGAAAATAGAACACTACTGTACTGATAAAAAATTATATCATTGCATTCTTCACCCTTTCCTGCATATTCAGTTAAAAAATGGTGTTGATATGACTTTTGGTTCTTGAGATTGACCTGCCCTAAAAATGCACTATGTTCGCAAACAAGTTTCCATTGCTTGCTCCCCCCTGTTAAGCTATGAGTTTCCAATATGCAGTTTCATGCTATGAGTTTCCAATATGCAGTTTCATGCTATGAGTTTCCAATATGCATGAAACTGCATATTGGAAACTCATAGCTTAACAGGGGGGAGCAAGCAATGGAAACTTGTTTGCGAACATAGTGCATGCAAACCCCTCCCCCCTGTTAAGCTATGAGCTTGGATACATATAGCTTAAGACCTTGTCTTCAAACTTGTACTAGCCTAATTCTTTCACTAGCAATATAATTGAAGTAATGTGGTATTGAACATAAGGTCTCACAACCTGATTTTGCGGGTATCTACTACCTTAAGCATTTAGCAGAGATAACAAAGAGGTATGATATTACTATTAGTAAATGAAAAAATGTTTGCTAACTTTGCTCAAGTATTATTAGAATATTCAAGAAAGGTATTTGAACAGTGAAATATCAAATTCTTCAAAAAATACAATAAGCCGTTGATTAGATAGTATACATATATTTACTCGATACATATATATCACGAAAGCACTCTTTTATACGGAGAATCATCAATTATAAACTCCCTTCATATATATAAATATATATGTACATGAGTCACCATTACACTATAGTGATAGCCGGGAGGGCACATTGTATATACACTTTGTACATAGCAGTTGCCAGAAGATCGCCCTACGGCGTAAAACTCCGAGTAGCGACAGCAAACTTGTCAATTTTATTTCATTTTATCTTACGCTCTTCTAATATATAGAATATTTAGCGCTCTTTTATCCAGGAATATCCTCCCATATATATATGTATATACATTTATACTTGTGAAACGGTTATTTCTTAGCTTTCCGAAAATCTTAAAGGGTGAAGAAATATTTCAGCATAAAACTTAATTGGAATATGACAAGCAAAGGGCAGATTGATAACGTTATCTTTCGGATGTTTTGGTCGCATAAAATAAGTATGAATTCGTAACGTTTTTTGTCGTTTTGCATGGGTGGTTTGGATTATTTGTTAGCAAATAGTCATTGATTCTCTCTGCGTTATTATGGATAAAAGAACCTGATTTGAGCAATTCTCGCTAATTATAACTAATTATTTCAAGGCTGCAAACTGCTTTGACAGCATTGTTATTCTTTGTTTGCTATGACTAAGATAAATTTTACAATCCTTTCGAGGAAATCAAGTAATTTTACCGAGTTAATGGCAAATTTAATTTATGGAGTAAAGAATTAAAACATACGCCTGTATTTGTGCATTTTTGATCATGTATTTCTCCCTAAATAGTTATTTCATTGCTGAAATACTTATTTCACTCGCTAAATAGTTACTTCACTGCCTTACCATCACGCAAATAAAGTCAACAATCCTTTCTACGCAATCAAGTAATTAACTGTACTTTCAAAGCATTAATGTCAAAATTCTTGCTCTTCAAAATTAAAATAAAATTGTTAAAGTGTTCTACATACCTTACTAAGGTTTGAGGCAAAATTCCAGATAGTCTACATATATTTTAAGTTCAAGCTTTCGACTGCTGTAATATTTTGAAAGCAGAATATCCCCTCTAGCAACTTTGAATTAACATTTGACCGTTGATCTTATCTGCATTTAGTTAAATATAATTAATGTAACTATTACTATTGGTTCTTTAAATGAACAGAATTAACATTACGATTGTGACGTTTGAATATGTAGAGGGCTATCTATGAGGCGAATAAAGGATCGGAATGTGAAATCCTTTTAAGGAATATGCATACATACAGTATTTCATTAGTATTGTTTTATTTTGTGGCGGCATGTCAAAATAAAAATACGCATGTTTACTGCGATCTTTTTTTTTAATCAAATGCAAAACTCGTATGACATCAAAGCAATAAGGTAAAATCATGTAATACATGTTGCTCTTGAGCCAATAAGTTTGAGCAAGAACACGAGAGAACAGATCGACAAAATAATCATTGGCCATGCAGCCTATGTTATTTATAAACATTTAAAAAATAACTCTTAAAATACGGGCGCTGATTGGTCGGATGCTAGAATCTATTCTAAAAACGAAATGGAGAACATATATTCTTGATCCTATAGAGCTATAGAAACACTTGTGAAAGTTTGAAAGAAACTCGAAATCGCTTGAATACTCTCGTACTATGCACTTGAGCTTGGCACCCTATTTCTCGTTTGTTCCAACATGGGTGATATTTTACATTTCTTAAAAAATTCGCAGCACTGATGTTCCAAATTTCAAAATTGAGGGCCCGTTTCTATTTATGGAAATTTTGCTTGGAAAGAAAAATTTTCGGGACATCTGTTTTTCCAGCAATCATTTCCATTTTTCATTCATGCCAGTGTGGATATAGATATTGCGGCCTTAAATAAACGTATATTACTTCTTTTACTGATAAGAAACTGCTACTACATAAGGTTGGACACACAAAATAAAGGCAAGAAAACATGTTGTAAGACGAATATTTGTTGAAACAACGACTAACGGCGAATTTGTCACTTTTATTCGGGAAATAAGACTTGTATATCTCGAATACTTTTCAATCAATTCATATTACTTTATGCTAATTGTTTCTAACAGCGTGACCTAATTGCTGACTGCT
The DNA here is from genome assembly GCF_021976095.1 of Xenia sp. Carnegie-2017. NCBI lineage: Eukaryota > Metazoa > Cnidaria > Anthozoa > Malacalcyonacea > Xeniidae > Xenia > Xenia sp. Carnegie-2017. The sequence goes on from NW_025813486.1 coordinate 10,686,869, forward strand.
AATTTTCCACCGGACTAAATACAAAAAGTTGAAAAATTTCTCCTTGAATAAACCAGTGGCGGATCTAGTGTTAGTCAAAATAAATTACTGCAGCACATTTTGCCATATATTTACATTTCTAATCCCCTTAGAGGCATCTCAATTGGTGAAATTATATTCTTTAGAAATTCAAAACAAAAAGTGTTTTTCAGAAAGTATGCGCATAACCATTAAGAACAGACGCTAATAGTGAGGCCCGTTCCACTTACGAAAATTTTACTTGGAAAGAAAAATTTTCGAGACATCTGTTTTTCCAGCAATCATTTCCATTTTTCATTCATGCCAGTGTGGATATAGATATTGCGGCCTTAAATAAACTTATATTACTTCTTTTACTGATACGAAACTTTTCTAGACAAGGTTGGACACACAAAATAAATGCAAGAAAATATGTTGTAAGACGAATATTTGCTGATACAAAGACAAATTTGTACTTTAAAAATGACAATCTTTTGAAAATTACAAAAATTTAATTATTTCATAAGAGCTCCAGTTCATCAACTAAGCTATAAATTCAAACATTAAACATCTAATGAGCTAATTAATGAAAAGGAAATAATGTTTTTGATTTGTCTTGTACTGCGTCATGGTTACTCCAGGAAATTTTATTTCGACCCATCTTCAAAAAGTACAAATTATGAAACAAATGGAAGGCACTTAAAATGTTCTGAACATCTTAATCACATTACATTTCTTTCCCTCGAAATGATTTAAAAAAATTGATTAGTTATTCCATTCACCTTAAACGGCTCTTGAGCGTAGAGATTTTACGATTTAAAGTTTCTTGTGATTCGTTCAAGTCATCAACTTTGCGTTAAAATCTTCGTTTCGAAGCGTTCGCTTGTTGCAGTTCTTCTTACGTATCGTCCAATTGTCGCTTCGTCTGACGAAGTTTTCGACTTGTCTTGTCGTACTGTAAAACACAACACATAAACTTTTAGCATTGAGTTACACCAAGGCCAAACAAAATCAATAAAAAAAATTCAAATTCACGTATGAAAGTTTGTTTTCACAGAAATAAATATGCATCTACTACTGCATCACAAACATCTTGCAAGCATATTAACAATTTTTGACTTAGAGTGTTAAACAATACTGCTATAAACAAATTTAGAAGCAAAACTCAAGGGTTTCTTACGATCACAGAAATACATTTTTAAAGACGTTCAAAGGAAATTTTAAAAAAATTCGCATTGATAGCATGGCCATTAAGGCATGAAAATTATCGCCAAATTTAACACCATAATGGTAGCCAAATCCACGACTTGGATATACATCTAACATATCTAACTAAAACAGGGTTGAAAGCTGTCCCTGATTAACCCCATGAATGCAAAATTGTGTATATAATGAATATTATTTACCCCTTCTTTATACTGGTCAGCGTGTCTAGGTTCTAAGGCTATAGGCAGCACAATGAACGACATGTGCAAAGTCGAGATATGCAAAAGGAGTTAATTGGTTGTCTTGACTAGACGATCAAACTATAAAAGTGATGGATGATTCACTTTTGTATTTATTTAGGTTTATAGGACAACTGATGTTTCCAACAAAGAGAAATTAAGTGTGGTTGTTTGCATGAAGAAAAAATGAAGTAGCATTGAAATGCAGCTTGGATTTGTATATGGAACTTTTAATAGAACTGGGAATGCCATATCAGCATTGGCAATAGGTAAGTTGAATGAGCATAAAAACCTCAGAGGCACTTATGTGACTAACAGATGATGCATCTGAAATGGCAATTGCAGTTGTATTGCAACTGACAGCTGTAAATCCAAGCTGTCTTTAGATGATACTTCTCATTTTATTCATGTGAATAATACTTAATAACTTTTTAGTGGAAACATCAGTTGTTTCATCAACCTGAATAATCACAAAGAGCAATCATCTATCTTTATTGTTTTTCTCCTTTCAGTTGCATCTTACAAACTGTTCAAAAAATCCTACAGGAAAAAGCCACAGGCACTTTGGTTATACCAAATTGGCCAACACAACCTTGGTTTCCTCTAATTGAACGAATACTTTTACAACCTCCACATGTTTGTCCACCGTCGCAAAACCTGCTCAAACTACCAGCTGCACCAACAGAAGTGCATCCACTAGTAAAAAAGCTAGAGTTGAAAATATGTCTTGTGTCAGGCAACAACTTACATCAATAGGTGTCTCTCCAAGTTCAGCAGAGATAATCATGTCCTCTTGGAGAAAGGGAACAAAATCCCAATAACCAACTTATATAACTAAATGGAGTCAATTTTGTGTTGCTACAAAATGTGAATTTTTTAATCCCTCTATTACCACAATCATTCAATTTTTAACTAACCTTTTTCATTCAGGGCTATCTTACTCTGCTATAAATTCTGCACGCAGTGCACTATCTGCCATATGCCAGACCCACAATTACATTTGGTCAACATGCTTTAGTGAAAAGATTCATGAAGGGTATATATTGATTTAATACCTACATTCCCTCACTACAATTCTATTTGGGAGGCTAATATTGTGTTTAATTACTTAAGGAAAGAACCCCCTATACATGATTTAACATTAAAAGATCTTACTATATGATTAACGTTCCTTCTTTTAATACTAAGTGGAACAGGAGGGCAAACTATGTACCTGCTCAGTTTAACCGACATGGACCTATCTGAATCGAAATGTGTATTTACAATCCGAGAAAAGATCAAAACATTTAGACTTGGTTATCACATTGCTCCAATTACATATGAAGCCTACCCTCATGAACCAGAGCTTTGAATTGTACGGCACTTGACGGAATTCATTGATCGAACTAACGATTTGTGCAGTTCTATATGCAAAAAGATTTTAATAAGCTTTATAAAACCGCATCAAGCGGTTTCCCGGATAACTATCTCACGTTAGTGTAAAACATTATTAAACGCTGCAGGTATTGACACCAAAAAGTTTGGAAGTCACAGCACTTGAGCTGCAGATGCTTCATTTGCCGCAACACAAGTAGGGGGTATGAAGAAAATTGTTGAATCGATTGGCTGGTCGAATGCAACCACTTTTCAGACATTTTATAATAAACATATTAAGAAAACCTTTAATCTAGGTTCACTATTTGAAGGCAAAACGGAATTATCTAATATCGTTATCTTTTGTGGAAAAATTTAAAACTACCGCTAAGGTTGTCGAAACGTCAATCAACAACAACAAAAACAGTCTTTCTCAGGATTATACCAACCTGGATGATCTACATTTACAAACATGTAACGATACTCCCGGGTTTAAACCATTTACTTTATTACGATGTCCGCCATCTTGAAATAAAAAATCGCTACGCTTGCACATAGACTCGGAAATATCACACAAGAAATATGTTATCAACTAAAGAAGTGTTGTGAAGTGCACCAGCTCAAAATTGTCATCACAAAGATAAACATGAAAATTCTATGTGATAAAAAGACGGCTTACAAAACATTCAATGGTATATTTTTAAAAATATTTCTAAAGTATATATACCAACGTTTCCAAACTTTTATTTCACCGAACATAAAGGGCATTTTGTCTTTGCTTGATTGAACCAAAAATCATCAATACCATGCTTCAAGTAAATTTTTCTACTTTGGTTTGTTAATAAAATTGCTAAAATAGATTTGGATTCTTGTAATACTGTATGTACAGTATACTATAACAGTAGTACTACTTCGCTAAACTAGCGACATTTCACTACTACAACAAAGATGTCGTGTGCACTGCAAACAGCTGCGAATGTTGGACATGACAGTCCAATTACAATATAAAAATGTGTATAATAAACAACAAAGCTCAAAAATTGAAAAAATGGACTCATAGCTCAACAAATTTCATAACATAGAAAGTAAACGGGACATCTTAATTACCATCTATCAAAATTATAGCTTAATATTGAAATGATAAATCGCTCTGGTTAAATTGAAGCAACATTGATAAAATAAATCATACAATATGCATTTCTCATCTTATCGAAACAAAAAAAGGCAACGTAGAATCACAACTATTCTGAGCGGTATTTGAATTATATTTCGGGTAATAAACTCAAATTGTAAGAAAATGTAGCTTTGAAACTCAACTGGTACCAAATAATCTCACATATACTGAATTACAAGTCGCCAAAACTGAAAATTCCGTATGTTGATCGTTCTCATTCTTATTTGCCTGTTCTGTTCTCTTCGCAGCATTTGGACGATGAAAAACCGACTTTAAAAATTGAAATGGAATTGTTAAAGTCAGTTAATTTCAGAGCGGCGGTATGGGTACGAAACACTATGAAGAGCTAACATTTTCAGCAAAAGGCAAATTGTCCACGTAAAGGTAGTCAATTAGCCCCAGAATTTGACGCGGATTCCTGCGCCATTTCGCCTTATTACATGAAAGTTTTCTCTATTTAGCAGTAAAAAAAATAAGTACACACCAAAAAACAAGTGTAAATGATGTTAATTATGAGATGGCATTATTTTTTATAGGCATAGCGCAAAAAAACTCGTCATCCGAGTGAGCGACTTCAGCAATCTTTGTTGTTCGCCATTGTTTAACAAGTGTCGTGAAGACCTTTCACCCCGATGCTATCTAATTGGTTGAGAGCAAGACTCCCTTTGCTTTGATTGGCTAAGACGTTAAACATAGTATTGATTTCACCTTTCTCTGATCATATATTCAAGATAAAACAATCAATTTTTCTCTTTAACGTGCAAGTTATACGATTGACATACATGCTAAAGATGATAAGTACTACTAAAGTAACAAGATGGTTAAAAAATTTTTCGGTTCCTCGATGGACGTATGAAAAAATCACAATTTTTGATGTGGGCCCCTTGAGTTGAAATCGTTGGAGAAATGACTTTGTTATTTATTAGAAAGAGAGTAACTTTTATGTTATACTATGTTTTTAGAATGCAGGCAGTAGATTTTTCAGGATGTAGGGGTAGGGGTAGAGCAAGGCCCATCAGTGACATTTGTCCTGCGTTCTCTTATTTTGGTCCTTGAACTGGTTGCAAATGTCCCAATCACAGCTTTTCAACATATTTTGAAGACGTTTGCTGTTAAATATGTACCAATGTCAGTTATGTCACGATACTCACGTGTATACTCGTCTGAAATTTACGTAAGTAATGCGCAGATATGTTATGATCCAAAAAAGGAGAGTTGCAGGACTGGGCAGCGGGAGGGGAATCACCTAATGACTAATGATGATCAAGCAATTTTCAATTGCGGTCATAACAATATCAGCAAGTATAGAAACAATATCAAAAAAGGCATTACGACGAAATTATAGCCGTATTCAAGATGTTTGACGTGGGACAGACGATCTAAAGTCTTACAGAATGACGAGAAGAGACATCTCCAAGTAAAATGTACGGTACATTTTATAATGCTTGTTTGTGTAATGTTGACTATCGAGTGAGTTGTCTCATTTTAGGATACGATTTTCAATAATTCACCTTTCATAATTGCCTTTTTACAAAGAATTGATAAAATCACTTTTACTGAATATTAGTACGGGCAAACTGACTTCAGCCTTTTAATTTATATCTATTATAGTTATTTTGGATATATATTTGTAACGTTAAGATTATGGGCTCTCATGTGCACTTTTCTGGTTACTGAGTGCTCTACTTTATTCTTTGTATCCTTGATCTATATGTTTCTCTTAAAAACAAATAAATTGAATGATTTTTCTTTGATCTAATCACCTGCGTTGTTAAATTTTTCACAAAATCATTAAGAATTCCCCTTTCGTTTGTGGGGAATCCCCTTAAGCTTTTTAAAATTGTAGTATAGTTTTTTTAGTTTTTTTTTAATTTGCCAAGAAAGAACTCCTGCTTATATCAATATATTTCTCTGGAGAACTTTTTGAGCAATATTTGTTTGGTTTGGTTGTCATATTTTCAGCGATTTTGAAATGTTATTGATCTCATTTGCTTTATGTAATAATTTACATAATTGTAACAGTTGCCAAGCTACACAGTAAAAGACATTTGTAAAAGACTTTTTGTTTTCCCTCTGACGTGTTTCAGCTGACTCGTGCAATTTTCAGTGCTTAATATGAGAGTGAGATATTTTTTATTTCATGCAGTGGAGCAATCATACCATCTTTTGGATAGCAATCTGTGCGTTACTAACGTATAATTTATTTCCAAGTTAGCTAAAAATTGAGTTGATTTGATATAGATAACGCCGATTTCAGTTGACTCACTTGTGTTGAATGGTTTCTCTGTTTTAGTAAGAGAAAAACACGAAGCACAGTTTTCATAGTTTGAATATTACTTTCATTTGAAATTTTTGTTTTGTGTCTTTCTGCAGTTACATATACGACCATGGTGTAATACGAAATTTAAAAACGTGAAAAAATTCGGCAATTCTGTTCTGAATTAAAAACTTAATTATTTAGTATTTTTTACTCGTTTCCATCTCAGTATTATTCAATCCATCTCAGTATAATGAGCATACTATTTTATAACTACTAAAATAATGGTACTTATACTGTAAGAAATATTTGTATGCTGTTATTTTTGTGAAAATGGTCAACATTTCTTCTAAAAACATAATTAGGATATTTATTTTTTCGACTATTTGTTTTCAGGTAATTTCACTGTTTTAATTAGTATGGAGACAGATATAAAGTGGGAAGATTTGACAAAAGTTCAAAGAAATATATTGATGTGGCCAGATTTACTTACATGGAATAAGCCTGTTGAACATGTTATAAAAAGAAATACTCCAGACAGTAAGCTGGGCTTGAAAACTCGTTCATTTGAGGTATATTCATTTACATCAACTTTAATTTCAATTGTTTGGTAAATTGTGCCTTTACAGAAGATGTGCATGTGATAGCCTCACGTTATATTATCGCAGTTGTTTTTCCAATGACCTGTTGGTTATGGAGCAGTACGAATAAAGCAGGCTATTTATCAAATGTCTCTCTCTCTCTCTGGGAGCTATTTAGATAGCCTGCAAGTTTAGTTGTGCTATAAGCTAATTGCTTTCATTGCAATTCTTTGGTCTCTAGAAATTCAATATTCAATAAATTTCCACAATTTTTCACCAAAAGTAGAACGTCTTATAAACTTGATTGAATTTTTTGCTTAGCATGTTTGATTTGACATTCAAGATAAGTCTAATTGAATCTCACTTTTCAACGTAGGATAAATCAACAAATACGTGGTACCACATTGTAAGCCATGTCGAGAAAAACAGTCCGGCTGCAAATGCTAATATAACGTCTTACCAATGGATAACAAACTTGAGCGATAAAGACACTCGAAATCTTGAACATAGTGAGTTTACTAAGATATTGAGCAATAAAGAAACAAAATTTAAAGTATACACCAGGAAGCCAGTTGATGCAATGACATGTTTTGGATCAGAGTGGCCCGGTGAATCAAATAGTAAAGTAGTCACCTTCAAAATAAAAAAGACAAAAGAATTTAAAAAAAAACTTAATTTGGCTCATTTCTATTCGAAGGTAAGAACGAGGAAGACGTTTTGATAAACTCAAAAATCTATAGAAATTATTTATGCCTGATTAGTCCAGGTTTAATCAATATTGAGTAAATTTTTTACCATATTTGCACTATTTACTTACTCTGTTCATCAGAGCCCTGAAAGATAGCTAACTGAGCTGATCACAAAAAACAATATATATCGCTTGCTAAACGTACTGTGTAAGCAATGAAGATGACAAAAGAACATTTTGTGAACCATCATTTTACAAATAGGAAAGGGAATGTGAAGAGAAAGATAGCATTCTTATTTGGGAAATTGGCCAATTTTCCTACAAAGAAATGAAAGAGCCCTTGAAAAGAGGCGACAGACTATTAGAGGTAGATGGACAGGCTGTGGCGAATAAGAAACTAATCGATATTTACGAGATATTTCGGAAAGCTTTTCCTGGCAAAACTGAAGTAAAAATCACCAAAATGCGACATTGCCCATCAAATGAAATAAAGAGAGAAAACACAATCAATGGTAAATACATTAGGTTGTTTAAAGCAATTCTAAGAAGATGTCAACAGACTGAATATCTTAATTTATATTGCATGTGAAGAAATGATGTATTTGTTATTTACTTTGGGGAGTTCCAGGTAGAAAAATATTTTCCCATTAGGACCAACCTAAGAGGTAAATAATTTTTTACTAAAGGCAACGGTCTCACTAGAATGCTTAGTCAGATTCAATAATGGCTATAAAGAAAAGAATCAAATCTTTGCTGTTTATTTTACTTGAAAAATAAAAATTTATTTAAAATAGGCTATTAGCCACAATCAAAAGTTGGCTGGTAATTTGCTTTTTAAAACAAAACGAAACGAAACAATTAACGCTAAAGTATTTAGCTTTTGGATACAGAACTGCGGTCAAGATATCCTAAAAAACTGCCTGCTTCTGCAGCCAATCAGATGGCCAGATTTCTGCTAAAACTGATATGTAACAAACAAACGATTATATTTTTCTATTGTTACGTGCGTGAATGTTGCTTATATTTTAACTTCTAAAAATGTTATCATACAATTTACTGTGAGATTTGCTTTCCTTTACGTAGATTACATAATGATGTTCATTCTGTTTGATGAACAGAAACTAGCATGGCATGAATAAAGGCATGTGTGGCTAACGTTAGTTCTTTGTACTCTCTGATATATAAAAGCATGAGAGAGTATGTGCAGTATTTCGCTTTGGGTGTCATGTTTATAAGACAAAAAAAAGAAACAAATTCAACATCTTTCTACTTTGAAATTTACCTGTGGGCAGCCAACTTCTAGTATGTTTATATTAATGCTTGATGCAAAACATGACTCGCAAAAAATACTTCTGATAGTACCTCGAAGAATAGCAAAAATATATAACCATAAAAAATTTCTCATCTTTCTTTTGTATAGACAAGGAACAGTTGAACAATCCTGAGCCAGTGAAAAATAATAGTGAACTTAACGGACAAGGAAACAATGAACAAAAATGCAATCCCTCACCCGAGGTCTTCCCAAATTCTGATCAGGAAGATGAAAAAGCGAAAAATGTTGGTAAGTACTACGTGTATTTTGTTGTTTTAATCAAGTTTTAGTCGCATACAAATAAAAATAATATCTCAATTGTAAAAAAAGCCTTTTCTGTTAATTTTTATATGCTTTTCGTCACAGGAATGAATGAAGTTAAAAAGATTGAGAGCAAAAATAATGGAGGCTACGCGAGCACTCCAAAATCAAAACGTAAACCCACAGCAGGTAATTAGACATGCATTATGATAGATAAACAAGCAGGAGATGCACACGTCACCTCAAAACCAACTAGCAAAAACTAGGTATTTTGTAACGACTAGGCAGTGCTATTATTTCCTATGTATTTAGCTGCATTTACTATGTTTGTCTCTAGTCTATTACCTACTGGATAAAATTTTTATTCTTTATGTACAAAGGTGGATGGAGTTTACACTTTACATAAGCCTTTCGTAATATAAGACACAGAAAAGAAGAGTTTTTGAAGTTTCTGGTATCCAGACTGTTGTGTACTAAACACAACATTTATGCTTTATACAAATTAATACAAAAAAAGCTCTTTAAAATAAATAAGTTTGGTTAATAAGCGACTGCTTTACATTGTGTATTTGACATTCTGCTGCGTTTTATCTATATTCATATAAACGTCGTTTTCAATTTTACTAAGATAACTCCAAAAATCTCCGTCATAACAGTGACAAACCTCAAAAAATGTCTGAAAAAGAAACTGATTCTCACGCAGGTCAGAACAATGCAGTAAAAGTATGTGAAAGCTGCAACAACGAAGACGCACTTACGCAAGACAGAAATTTATGGCAAATTGAGAAGATTGATCACGCTTCCATAACAGAGATATGTGATTACCTTGACGACGAAGGATTAAATGCAAAAGATATAGCGAGTGCTTTAGATTGTTTTACACAACACGAAGTAACGACTATGAAAAAACATTGCCAGAGAGATAAAACAAGCTTTGCTAGAATAGCAATTAAAAAATGGGCTGCAAAAAAACCCTACAAAAATAATGTGGATGCTTTAAAAAGGGTTGTAAATGTCATGAAAAGGAATGACGTGATCAAATTAATTGAGAAATGGGAAGAGAAATTAGTTTGTCAAGCATGTGGAAGACCTTTGTAAAATCCTTAAAATTAATTGACTCATAAACTCACAAAAGTAAATTTCAAGTTACCATCGTTGTAATTTTTACTTTTTATTGACAATAGCAAGCTTCAAAAAACTTTTTCAACATAATTTCAAAATATTTTCAACATATTTTCATACTTTCTTTATAAAAATCGCACCATTTATCGAAATTAAATTTTAAAAAGCTGCATTAAGCGTTTGGTTTACCAAGAAAAAGCACAAAACCAAATATAAATATCTTTTCCAAAAATAATTTTTCAAAGTCTCTCATGCTTTTATATGAAGGAATGTAAATAAAATAAAGCAAAGAAATAAAGTACCGAAATACGTTAAGGTTTTAATGTCATATTTAGTATAAATTAGAATTTAAAATTAGATTGGATGAAATTTAAAGCTCAAACCACTTTTATAACCTTTTGAGAGATTTTTGACACTTGCTTCGACCTGACCTGGTTTTGTGTGAAACTTTTGCGTTGAAGCAAAACATGTTTTTTTGGGCTGGCGTTTATGCTATGTTTATGCTATGTTTTTAATTACTGGTACAAGGAATCGATGCAAAGTTGCTCTACTTTCATTAGTTTTATAAGCAAACTCCCTGCTCTTCCTCAAAAACTTTCATACACTGTCTTTTTATTGGTGTAAATATGAAAACCAAACCTTTAGTGCATCTATATTTTGTAGAAATTCCTTCCAATATCGGAAATAAATTATCCTTCGCGATGGTGACGAAATATAATTTTAAATTCTGTATTTATACTTTCCCGCTTTCGAACAAACAAAGAAAACGTGATTGACATGTTATAATGGCATGTGTTGTACGTGAAATGGCGTCTTATAAGTTAAAAATGTTTGTTTGAGGCTAAGATTTATAGTAAATTCACAAAAAAATATTGTGAAACTGCTAAAGAATTATTTCCTGTAATGTTTAACAGATTATTTTTTTAGAGTGTTAGGTTTATTATGGCTCTGACTATTGTGTTAAAGAGATTTTCAAATTTGTTAAGTTAAAACTTTAAATGGATGATTTTAAACTTTAAAAAATTTAATACGAGGTTGCATTATTGCTGTCGACGCCAATTTTTCCAATAAGCTGCCATTGTTTAGTAAGCTTGATGACATTTTATTAGCAAAGGAGGAAATTATTTTTGAGCAGGATTCCTCCATTGGTAACATTAGAGAGTTCTCTTCATGCTTTTGGCGTAAAATGTTGAGGAAATTCCTAATTCAATCATTGAGTTCTTTGCACGATGCAATACTTAATCTCAATATTTACAATGTGGTTGAAGTGAATTGTGGGCTTTACATAACTATTACGCATGATTTAAAAGAAATCCTTGAGCACCACGTAATTGGGGACCGAAAACCATTTTTGAGAAATAGAACCATTAAACAAGTGAAACAAGAACCATAACCAACTTCTCAGAACGGTGATCATAAAGCATTTCAAACTTAAACATGCGGCCTAGAGCTGGTATCATGTGTGTCGTAGTCTTTCTAAAGTAAAAATCACACTATTAAGTGCTACGGTCATTTAAATTTCATAGTGCATTATAAAGTGATCGTATGTGTTGCAGTTGCATATATACCAACTTTAGTCAGAACTAAAAAGCAAAGAGAGGCTGAAATATTTGTAAATTTACACAAGCAGCTTTTCTTGATAGTTGTTTCGCGCTACTTGAGTGCTAAATTGCTTAGTCCTTTGTAGACGACATCTTTATTTAATCGCATTTTAGTTGTTTTAGTGATTGTTGTTGATCAGCTATAAGAAATCGCTAATAAATTTGTTCAGTGTGTGTAGGAAGAGAAAAAACTTATTGAAAGGTGAGTGAAGCGGTGGTTGCCATATATGTACAAAAAAAACTGACAGCAGTTTAATCTAACGACGACTCACGACTTCGTGCAATTAGTTACACTCAAAAGAGAAACGATTTAGGAAGATTATGATTTGTTCAAGGATTCGTGTCAGTTACGTGTGATTTGTACAATCATACGACATTTACAGGGAAATTCAAGCAAATTTACAGACTTGGGCTAACCTTCGTAGCACGAGTAATTTTTTTTCTAATTTATGCGCAACCAGAAAACTTACCTAGCCACCTTTATTATAGGTGGCATTTAACAGTGTGTTACATCTCTACTATCTTGACGACCTATATTGACAGCCGAATCCATGATGTTTTATAGATTAACGGCTTCACCCGAGCTATAGAGCCATGTATCACATAAAAAACGATGATTTTAAGCTATTTCGAGACCCCGAGAATCTATTTTTATTCTGTCCTCAAGCAGATAAGTTACAAATATATCTTTATGTGTTACGTCGATGCAACGACCACAAGTCAATTCTACGTTAATTGGGGGAGCATCACTTCATATATTCTGCAATGCCTGGCTAATTTCTTTTCAAAAACAGTTTCACTTCTATAAGGAATCGTTTTGACATAGCAGAATAAATATGAATATGGTCCCACTTTTAGGGCCCATACCAACAACTATAAAGACTGCAGGTTTAAATTCACCTTAAAAAGATGTTTATCTCACTGAGGGGGGAATTTGTGGGTGAAAGGTTGAAGTTACCTAGTCACAACAGGCACGTCAGAAAAATGTTGCCGGTACCCCTAGAAATACGTCAACCCTAAAATTGTCTCTCCAGATTCAAGTTTTTTTCAACCTCGTTACAAATTTTTTAGAAATTATGTCCCCCATCCCCGTAAATATGTCCACCCCCAAGAAGTATTGAAAAACTTTAAAGGTGAAAAATATATGTTTCTTAATTTAATAACTGGGCAAATATAAGTATATGACTTGGACGAGATTTGAACTCGCACCTTCGGGATACTAGTCCACCGCTCTACCTGTTGAGCTACCAAGCACACAGAGACTGGAGACGAGTCAAATCTCTTTTAAACTGCGTATGGACGATATATTCTCGCCACTATAGCAGTTTACTGGATGGCACCAAGTCACATGTTTTTCATGTGCATATTAAAACCGTGTTAGGAATGTGCATATTAAAACCGTGATGCAATAAGTGGGCCATATATATTATATATGCCCCACTTATTGCATCAGTATTTAAAATCTCTTGTTGAGATTTTATGTTAGATTTCAACTGCACGTTGTACCACGTTGAGAGGATGGTTTACTATGCACTTATTGGCTCTTCTGTATCTGTGTTATCCTGTATGAATATTAAAAGTTTTTTGGTCATCATATATCCAATACATCATCGTAGAAAATGACAAAAACTAGATTAACAGCTTTTGTGTTTAAAGGTTGTTTTCTTACTTTGTTGATGTGCACGATTGCAAACTTAATTGATTCGACTTTAATGTTACGTGAACTTTTTGCTTGTGTTTGTCTTTTGCATTTCCTGGGAACTGTTATAGTGTATGTTAAGGTTATTTTGTGGAAAGAAAATCGCTTTTACGGGGAAGTGGTTTAAAGCTTGGACGCCATGAAGTAACAACCATGATTAACAAAGGACAACGTTTACTCAATGTTTCAAGCACGTCCGAAAAATATACAAACAAATACTCGTCTCAGTTGAAAAAACAAGCAGCAAATTATTAAAAGTCGATGAAAATTTTGAAATGCAGAGGAGGCACGTAGTAGTTGACGTAGAAGAAACATGAAAGTCGAAAGACTTTCCAAATAAAAATCTCTCATATCAATCTGATACTTTAAATACAAGTAAAGTAAGGTCAAGTTCAAAACACGAAGTAGATGGAAGACCAAACAGAGTTTACAAACTTTTTCAACGAAAGAATTGTGTGATGGATGAACACGAATTGATTCAAAAATATACGTCTCAAGTTGAAGAATCCTCACGCAAGAATTTATTACACAACATAAAATTAGCAAACTCATGTCGATTAGTCGTTATATTTTCTTTAATGACCTTCGCATTACCTCCAGTAATCATAGGAGTTCAGCCGATACACTTAGGTCAGCATTTCAAAAAAGTGGCCCTTTTGTGCAATCTGTTGTATTTTTCAAATTACTTCATGATTTGCGTGATTTTCTTATGGAGGGTAAAAATCCTGAAGAATGAGGCCAAAGTTTTTTTCAAATGAATATGGCTTATACTATTGAAAAAAAAATGAAAACTTTTAATGTTTTTTTTTCGTAGGGTTAATTAGTATACTCGCGTTGCTATATACCAGGTTCAAAAGATATATTAAAAATCTGAAAACGGCGGTGCTCGAGTGTTAGTCTAAATTCTATGCCATCAGAATTTAGTTTAGTTGTTTCGAAATAAGGCAACAATCGCATTTCCGACTCCTTTTAAAGTACTGGATAAGCGACCGAAATTTTTTGATATAATCAGCCCAGTGGGCACTCGAAGTCGATTCGACGTCAAAATATCGAAAAATCGGCTGAATTGTCGTCGCGACAATAGTCGACGTTATTTCGACGTTGTTTCGACGTTGAGATTGCAACGTGGAATCAACGTCGTGATTTCAACGTTGTTTCGACATTGTTTCGACGTCGTTTTGATTTGCGCTTTCTACCTTATTTGGACGTCGAGACGACGTCGAAACCTCGAAGATTGACGTCGAATCGACATTGTACCAACGTTGTTTTGCCGACTGGGAGACACCCTTGTTTTAGATTTTGGATGTCAACATACGCAGGAAAATCGAGGAAATGTGAGCACATTAAACAATCGAACAAAATTATGCACCTTTATTAAATAGTTCATGATTTTTTGTCTACAGAGAGTATTATTCTTATTGCTCATGTTTCAAGCATGTGATCATTACTTCCCTATGACGATTGCACACTAGATACACGAGAACTACAAATTTGTCAGAAAAGTAAGAAGCACATAAGGGCCCTATAGACATAGCATCACTTATTAAATCATTCAAACAAAATTAATTATAGATGATGAAGTTTGGGTGCTTTCCTAGGATTTCGAGCTTAAAACTTATAAATCTGAGATAAATTATATTTACGAGGTTTAAAAACAAGCATATATTACAGGGTGTTAAATTACATCATCATCATCATCATATTATTTCGCGCCAGGGCGATCCAAACTCGGGCTGGAAGTTTGGAAGTGTTGCGCGTGGTGTAGCAATCAGTCGAAATCAGGGACGGCACGTGAAGCCTTGCTACTTGTCCCCAGTTAAATTACATGTAAACTTCCTTCTCTCCTCACATGTAATTTAACACCCTGTATTATAATTGTGAGCATTATTCATAGTCAAAATTGCTACCGAAAGTGTGCATACAATGAAAAATGTATATCCCATGAACGTCATTCATTTCACAACATAAAAATCCAGTAGCCAGTTTTTATATTTTGAAGGCTAAGTAGGCTTAAGTCCATATGCCCTGACTTTCAAAAGACCCTTGTGTGGGATCTACACTTAATTAGTTTTTACTTGTTGCTTATCCGAACTAGAGTAGTATTCTTACTTTATACCATTTATACTGGTGAAAACCGAACGAATGATTTTAATGTATAGGATACATGGCTTTGAGCTAAGCATTGATTGCTTAAGTGCTAGACATTCAAAACTCATGAAGTAGTGGGTTTTCATAGTCTCCATGAGTCCATGATCATGTAAATGATTTTCAAAATTTCGTTTGACGTTTAAATTTCCTCCATTGTTTACATTATGGGTTACAAACACAAGCCATGATATGTAAAAGAAAATAAAGTGAGTATTGCAAACGTCGTCAAAAAGCTGAAAGTATAGAGGAAGGAAAAGTTATAACTTAAAGACCCAAAACTTTCGTCTTAGCCTAAGGGCCCGTAGCTGGTAATCTGCCACAGCAAAAACCCTTAGATACTTCATCGTGTTGAGCAGATGTGTTTAGATGAGAAATTTCTCCGTGCATTTAGCTACAAATAATATATTGGACCAGCACTTTAATATTCGGGGTAAGCGGCAAGTCTTGTAATTTTTACACCAATTACAAAAATCATAACCGCACGATATTATCAAAGTCGATACAACAGCTTTTAATGTATTCTTATTGTGCAGGGTTGTAAGACGAGAACATTTTGATCAAATTATCAACTTGCAAGAAAGGTTAAGTCAGAGGTTAAGTCATGGCTTGCCAAGAAATTCTCAGAAGCATTCCATTGCATGCTTAAATTCATGGCTCAATCATAAAAGATAGTATGAAATTTTACAACAAACTGACACCTTCCCTCCTCCAGAACTAAAATCACCCTACAAAAATTTCATGCTATTGAGGTTGCCACTCATAAAGGGCTTTGCTCTAGGTGGAAAGCTGTTCATAGAATCAACATTGATTATAAACCTATTAAGCCTAATGATTAATCCATTAAGCCTAATGATTGATCATGTCTACTGTCTGATATTGTAGCGAAATAAGGCCTCACATTATAAAAATAATATTCATCTATCATTTGCTATGTACGCATTGAATTCGAAGGCAAAAGTTTTGAGATCTTTGAATAAGAAAGAAATTGAAATCTTAGCCTAAGCAAAAGCTGGTTGACGTTCAACTTATCTGAAAATACATCTTTTGGATAGGCCATTGCCACGAAAGTCGTAAATTTAGAGTTGAATATGTTTACTCACCTTTGCCACATTCAAGATAGAGTATTTGCTCTTCGTTCAGGAGTTTCAAGCATTGGATTGTATATGAACTATATTGCTGCATTTGTAGTACTACTCTTGATTTCTCTTGTTACACTTCTCCTGAATCTTCTTACCATCTTTGCGTTTCTGTCGTCAAATCGCTTAAGGAGTTCTCAGTGTTATTATCTTATATATCTGCAATCCATTATTGATTTCGTTTTTGGGACCTTAACTATGGTGTTAACTTTTTGGCAAATCTTACAAGCAGTTTCTGTCTTAGATGTCAGCTGTACGGTGTACCACGTCGAAAGGATTGTTCACTACATACAGATTGGTTCATCTGTGTCTGTGTTATCCTGTATGAATATCGAAAGGTTTTTTGGCATCGTACATCCAATTTATCATCGTGCAAAAGTAACAAAGAATAAGTTAATGATTTACGTCTTCACAGGTTCCTTTGTGTCTTTGTTTGTTTGCGTTGTTGCAAATCTCATTGAATCGATTTCAATATTAAGAAATTATTTCGCTTATATATGTATCTTGCACTTCATTGGAACTGTTATAGTGTATGTTAAGATTTATTTTGCAGCAAGAAAATCAATTCCCCAAATAGAAAGTGCGAAGCTTAAAACGGACAAGAAAATGTTTCCCATCATAGTCCAGGGAAAGAGCAATGAAGCAAGCACATCCCAGGAAATTATAAGCAAAAGTTCATCTTACATAGAAAAACTACGCAGCAATAAAAGGAACGCCGACAAAAAACTTTCAGTGAAAGTCAGCGAAACAGCAGTTAGAATGGAAGAAACCTCGGGTGAGTTGATAAATAAGAATATAGCAAATCAGCCTACTTGTTCAAGTACAAGTAAAGCTAGTTCAAGTTCAAAACACGAAAATGATGGAAAAACAATGGGAGTTTTCAATCTTTTTCAACGAAAGAATCGAAGATTGGATGGTCCAGAACCGACTCAATACTGTACATCGCAACTCGAAGCGTGTGCCCGTAAGAATTTACTACACAACATAAAATTAGCAAAATCATGTCGCTTGGTCGTCATTTATTCATTAATAAGCTTTGCTATACCTGCTATGGTTATAGGAGTTGAACCGATTGATTTAGGTGTGCATTTTGCAGAAGTGGCCCTTTGGTGCAATCTGTTTTATTTTTCAAACTCGTTTGTGAATTGCATGATTTTTTTCTGGAGGGTAGAAATCCTGAGGAATGAAGCATTAGCCTTTGTTAAAAACGTATGGGTAAGCATATTAAGAAAAAATTAGAAAAGGTTTAATTTGACAAAGAAAGTAATGTTGGAAGCGTTGCAGTAAATTTCAAGAGCAAACTGTACTATGAAAGAAAATTTAACGGAGATTAGTCTCAAGAAGTATCCTAAACTCAAAAACATATGCCCTTTTATAGTAAAGTGAAAGTAATTATCTTAGTAAATGTTGTTATATAAATTACTATGTTGGATAAGATATTCAATTACACAAAAAAATCTATTTCTTTATGACGTCAATGCTTTATCTTCACTACTACTGCCAGACGTTCAAATAAAAATGGAAGATAATATTTCTAAGCCGCGCATCATGCCGCACAATTGGATTTCTTTTATCACCTCTTTTCTTCCTTTCCTAAGACAACATTTTTGCAGTCGTTTTCACAAAAATCAAACTCTTTAACACAGGATTTGAACCCGTTGAAATGAGTTCAACCGTAAATATTCAAATCATATACATATAGTTTGGAATTAATTCATGTAACTGTCGTCACACTATTAAAATGGCAAAAAACATATCACCTTTTTTGCATCTACCAGGTGTCCGATCCTCTTGGATGGGGCAGAAAGCGGTTTGATTGATGCAGTAAAATAAAATGTGCCGATATGATTATAGCGATCGTGTATGCATTGATTGTCCATTTATAAACTGATTAATTTGCTCAGCTTGAAAAAAAAAATACTTAATTAAGACACATATTAAAATGCAACAAATTGCTTGTAAGATACTAAATTTAATACTCAAAAGTCAATACATGTTAAAGGACATACTAAAAGACCAAAATTCAAAACATGTTTTATGTCTTACACACAAAAAAGCAATTGCAAGAAAAAAGTAACTTTATAATTGTAAAAACTCTAGTCATCCTTTTTAAAAAGAGTAAGTTGTTTTCAATGTTCTTTTGTGTTGGAAATATTAATGTATGTGTTATTCTAATTTTAGGAAAGATAAAGGGTGCTTGTCAAAATTATTATGTGCATTTGCACAACAAGCATCAAGAGAATATTTATTTAAAATCTAATCTTATTATTACAATGTATTTGCTTATAAAAAAGAATAGTAGCAATATATCAAGATCTTCAATGCTTTTACAAAATTTTAGCAATTGCAATGTCATTAAAAGCATTTAATGGAGTGGAAGACGGGCAAATATTTTACTGTTAAAATTGATTACACTTACGCGAAAATTAGCGCATTTCTGGATTCAACCTAATGATACATCAGTTTTAAAATACAATGCATTTGCTTATATTGTACAGCGACTGAAAGTTTTATTATACATGGAGATTTTCCGATCAAAACAAAGAAAAGATAGTGTCTTTTGTTATTGAATTAGCCATAAAAGCATTGAAGTCGATCTCGAAATCACTGCCATGGTATGACTTGGCATTTTGCCATTAAAAGAAGGTTGTTACAGCAAATATCTTTGTGGGATACAGGTATCTGAATAAAATAACAGAACTATACAACCATGAATTTATCTTCGAATGAATTTTCTAATTTTTGCCAAGTATTTGATGTTGTAATTCCCGCTCTTTCTTCTATTTCAAGCGAGGAGGTGAAAATAAACTACATAGTTATAATCGTGTTACAGCTATTTATTTTGATCCTAACACTTTTCTTTAATCTCATTGCCATCTTGACATTTATGTCATCGAAGCGTCTGAGGAGTTCTCTTTGTTATTTTCTTATATTCCTCCAATCAGTTGTTGATGTTACTATTGGTACATCGGTTATATTATTAAGCATTTTGCACATCTTACCGGAAATTTCAATCTTAGATGTTGACTGTCGGGTAACTCACGTGTTTATGATTAGCTTATTTCTGTTCCTTGGTTGTTCGGTTTCTGTGTTGTCGTGTATGAATATCGAAAGATTTCTAGGCATCGTACATCCAATTTATCATCGAACAAGAGTAACAAAAAACAAGTTAATGGCCTATGTCTTTACAGGTTGTTTTATCACTTTATTGTTGTGCACGCTAGCACATATAATCGAATCACTTTCAATAATAGAAAAGTTTTTCGCTAGTGTATCTATTTTGCATTTTCTTGGAACTGCTTGGGTGTATGTAAAGATATATTATGAGGCAAAAAAGTCACTTTCACATCGATACAGTGCAAATATCAATGCAGGACATGAAGTAACAGCTATGGTTATTAATGAAAAAGATTTAAGTTATGAAGGATGTACGTCGAAGAATGTAACCAGCAGCAATGCATCTTTTATGGAAAATCCAAGCAGTAAGTTAAAAAAATCCTGGGAAGATACTGCAAGGAAAATTAACCATAGAGCATTTAAATTGGAAGTAAAACTCAATGTGACGTGACTCGAAGTAAAAGTCTATCATTTCAGCCCAATTCCATAATTCCAAGCTCAACACGCGAGAAATGTGGAAAAAGAATGGAGTTTGCAATTATTTTCAAAGTAATAACCGGATGGTTGGACACGAAACAATTCAAAATCCTTCGTTACAAGTTAAAGCATATGCTCGCAAGTTATTACTTCACAACATGAAATTAGCCAATACTTGCCGTTTGATTGTTATTTTTTCTTTGATAAGTTTTGCTATACCTGTTATTTTATTAGGATTTCAACCGATTGATTTCGGTGTTTATTTCGCGGAAATAAGTGCTTGGTGTAGTGTGTTACATCTTTTAAATCCTGTATTGAATTGTCTTATTTTCTTCTGGAGAGTGTCAATTATAAGGAGTGAAGCAAAAGTTTTTTTAAAAAAAATCATATCATTTTTTTAATTTTTTTCTACGATGAGAAATAAATCCCAAAAGCACAGCAGTCTTACTCTATCTTTTGCTTCATAAAAATAAATATATCTCATTTATAATGTTGAATATAATATTAATAGCATAACTATCTCAGTGAGTTTGGAGGTTATTTTATATATTTGTGATATACAAGACAAATAACTGCAAGGGAAAGAAATATACAACTATGTTTATGTTCTTGAAGTTTATTATTATAAACGTATTCCTATGAAAATACGAATCTTTCAACGCTGTTTATTAACATGATGAAGACTAGAGTAACATTGACGAAGAATTATTTAAACTCGAAAGAGGCTAACTTTTAATTCAACAAACAAAGTAGTTAGTTATAAGTCAATTTCATTTTACCGATATAGTGTAGTAATTAATTTCGTACAACTAAGTCATTGTTTCAATCGAAGGAGTATTTTAGGACTACAACAGTCTTGTGTATGCTTTTTCTAAAGACTTGTTGTTAAAAACAAGATAGAATAAAAATGATGGTAATAAAATGTACCCCAGCTCCAGAAAGCATGAAGGTGGTGACCTAAGCAGGCATTACTGAAGAATAAAGGTGGTGAAACGATTCGTGTTAGGAAGAATACATGACTTTAAGGGGTAAATACAGCGTTTTCCAGTAATAGAGGAAATTCTTAGGTGTTCAGAGATTCTAATGTGTAAGTGTTGTATAGTTTAAACCACATACAACGTGAGAACATTGACAAAAAGACAACCCTAGATCTTAGAGATTTGGGGATTTACCCTTAAAATTTGTCTGCAAAGAGATAAAACGTACAGTATTTATAAGTTTATTGCATGATGCATAAAATCATAACAGCTAAGCTCATTAGTCTTACTTTTCTAATCAGAACAATTGTTATCAACGTCATTAATATCAGGTGTTTATTGTACAAAAAAAAACAGCCAATAAAAAAGGCTTGGCTGAGCGTATTATCTGATCACAATTAACATGGATTTACAAATCGCTTTAAAAAGTTTATGATAAACTATTTTTCAAATTAAAAAGTACTGTCATCTGTCAATTTTATAAAATCTGTCGCTCACTTGTTAAAGATACAAAAAATGTCAGTTTTCTTTTGCTCAAGCATAAAAGCATTGAATACATGAATGAAAAAGGAGCTTGCGATCCTAGGAATTAGTGTTAATCGCAATTTTAGCTTTTCTAGATCATGCTAAGGTCATATTTTTTTAAAATACTTGTCTAGCTATGGATAAACTGCTAATACTCAAGCACGCAATTGCATCGGGTTTGCTTTTTTTGATTATATTGCAGCAGTTTTTTTCAATCTAACTACCATCTTGACATTTTTGTAGTAAAAACATCTGAGAATTTCTCTTTGTTGTTTTCTGATATTTTTCCAATCCGTTATTGATCTCAGTCTTTGGACATTTTTGATTGTGTTCAAATTTTGTCAAGTCTTTCAAGACTTTATATACCCAGATTTCAACGGTAAACGTTTCCAGCTGTAAAGGTTTGTGCACTATATGTTTATTAAATTTTTCTTGTCTGTTTTATGCTGAATGAATATCGAAAGATTTTTGGGTGTTGTATATCCACTGCAATATAAAATAATGTTACATCAAGCAAGTTAAAAGTTTACGTCTTTTCTGGCTTTGTAAAGTGGACCGCTTGGTTGAATGGATGTCATTATTACGAATTTTTACAACGATTTAACGAAAAAGAAGCACTTGTAAATTGTTTATACGTCAAACTTAATTTTTCTGGTCAAAGAACTCATCCACGTGTATTTTTTCAAAAAGGACTATCATAAATACCTTACGTATCATTATGTTGAAATGTTTCGCTTATGATATATGTTTTTACATAGCAAAACATGCAGAGATAACTTTTCCTCTTATGAAGAGTTTGTTGCGTATTAAGGCATCTTTGTCTTTTTTCAGACAAAAGTGCATATCTTGTGTAATGTTTATGAAAGGACGTTTTATTACGTGCCAATTTTAAATTTTTAATAATTACAACGCATATGATTATGAGTTTTATATCTTATGAATGTTTAATGCAGTGCGGTGTTTGAAATTAAATGAGATATGATCTTCGCACTTAGCTGGACAATTTAAGCAATCGTCTCAGGACCTGAAAAAATCAGGTGACTCAACGGGATTCGAACCCATGACCTCTGCGGTGCCGGTGCAGTGCTCTGACCACTGAGCTATGAAGTCACACAGTGGTGAGCAGGTCAATATTGTTGGGCTCATGTTTTCTCGTGAAATGAATGTCATATGAATGTTTAATGCAGTGCGGTGTTTGAAATTAAATGAGATATGATCTTCGCACTTAGCTGGACAATTTAAGCAATCGTCTCAGGACCTGAAAAAATCAGGTGACTCAACGGGATTCGAACCCATGACCTCTGCGGTGCCGGTGCAGTGCTCTGACCACTGAGCTATGAAGTCACACAGTGGTGAGCAGGTCAATATTGTTGGGCTCATGTTTTCTCGTGAAATGAATGTCATATGAATGTTTAATGCAGTGCGGTGTTTGAAATTAAATGAGATATGATCTTCGCACTTAGCTGGACAATTTAAGCAATCGTCCCAGGACCTGAATTCATAACAGGTAAAAACCTTAAATTCATAACAGCGAGTCAACTGTGGTTGTCAGTTATCTGCTGCTACGAGGATGCATTTATAACTATCGACGAAAGACCTATAAATCGGCTACACATGTATGAATGCAGATGTGCGTCGTTTTCTTACCAGCGTCAAACTTGTTTGATCGATTAAACTCTTTAGTCTATTCAAAAAAGTATATCATAGTTCATCTCCACGGTTCACGAGAGAGAAGTCAGCTTATTTGTTATCATTGCTATTTTGCTTCTTTTCATGCAATGGGCAATGGCTTTTTCCACAATTGTAGGATTTTTACTTGTTTCTTTAAAAAAGTACATATTAAATCTCTGGATATTTACGGATTTTCTGTAATTAAGTTTCATATGAAATTTCAAAAAGACTCAAGTCTGCATAGGTTTGGTAAATAAAAACAAACAATATTGTGTAGAAATTACTTTAAGTAACCTTTTTGTGATGTTCTGAAGTGCAACTGCATCAAATACTTGTGAAGTTGTAGCACATTTTGATTTTGTTGTATTGATATATGAATTGGGCAAAATACAAATAATCATCAAAACACTTATGCTTCCAATGGTGTTTATAATTCATTTGTAGTTTTAATACTTCTACCTTTCTTTTTCACTTTGTTTTGTTTTTCCTATATTTGCAATATAAGTGCACTATAATTTGAATGATTAACACAGTTTTCACCTCAATAATAAATTTCATAAGCAGTTGGTAGTGCATTTTGTTCTCTGAGTATCTACATCTGGTGTTTTGTTCATACAAGAATGATGAAGTGCAAGTAGATATGTCATAGCAAGGCAATAAAACCAAATGAATTACATTCCTATAGTGTACTTTTATGCTAGAAGCTTAAAAGCTTTTTAGAAATTAGAAAGTTATTGGATTATATTACCTCTATATCATCAATCTCATGGTAAGAAATAAGAAGCAAAAAATTTGTAGAAAAGCTTTGAAAAGTGAAAACTTTTCTTTAAAAAGCAGCAATAATGCATATGATAAATCTCCATTCTGTACTCTAATAGGTAAATAAGCTCAAATTTTCTTGAAGAAATATAAGAAATATATAAGAAATATACAGTACAGTAACTTTAAAGGTTTCATCACTGAATCTTTAATGCTTCATTATAGTGCATTAGATATTAGTAACATTCAAACAACACTCAACTAAAATATTTTGATAAAGATATGACATGATTTAAACATTAAGTTACATAAAACCCAATGGCTTATACACTTTGAAGCTTCACATCTGCATCGAGTCATCATCAATCTCAGTACAAATGTTTACATAGACACAAACTTTATGGCCTTCCATTTTACATGTTTGTGAATTGACATTTCATTAAGCATCAAAACACACACAACCTTCTTGCCATCTTTCTTTGGATCATGAACTTTAACTTCAAAGCATTCAAGGCATCCTTAGTGAATCCATTGTCTCCATCCATAGAATTTGACCACAATCAAATTAAATAACTCTGGATAGGGCAGACAATAAATCAATTATCCTTACAGCATTATCATTTTTTAAGACTCTGCCTGGTCAATAACATCTTCCAGTCATCTTTACTCCTTGATCTTCCCTGCATGTTGTCAGCAAATAGAACATAACAAGCTCTGCTCCAAATCATGGGTACCGTTGGGGCTGATCATTTCTTTTTGATACCAGATCACATTTTTGATACAGAGCAAAATGTGTGCAGTGTCTTTTTTGCTTTAGGGAAACTATTTTGCAAATAGATGGGTAAATTTACGATTTCATGCATTAACAAATGACAGAAAAGTATACAGAATTTTATAAGAATTTTACAAGTATACAGAGTTTTATAAACAGGAAAACATCAGTATATTTGGCGTTCAAGTCAGTCATAAAAAATACGATCTTTAATATGTATTTTATGGCTTTTCAAGTGCATGTATAATTGCTTTTCAATCGTTGACGGACTAACAAAACAAACAACTACCTCACCTGTGAGAAGCGATATGTTCCTTTTTGTGGAAACTACGACATCCAACAATTGAACGATTGAAGTGTTGGCATTATAAAAGAAATGCCAAAAAAGAATCGTCACAGATTATGGAACTAACGATATCCATATTCTGTGATATCGTGTTTGTTTTTGAAAAATTCTTTATAATTTACTATAGACACCAGGGGGAGGTCGAGAATATTATTTTTCTACAAAGCGATCATTTCAGCGGAAATACGTCCGTTGGCCGCCATTTTTTTGGCATCCTCGCCCCAGTAAAGTTAGCCGCTCCAGTTATTATAGAACTCAATGGTCCTGAGACGATTGCTTAAATTGTCCAGCTAAGTGCGAAGATCATATCTCATTTAATTTCAAACACCGCACTGCATTAAACATTCATATGACATTCATTTCACGAGAAAACATGAGCCCAACAATATTGACCTGCTCACCACTGTGTGACTTCATAGCTCAGTGGTCAGAGCACTGCACCGGCACCGCAGAGGTCATGGGTTCGAATCCCGTTGAGTCACCTGATTTTTTCAGGTCCTGAGACGATTGCTTAAATTGTCCAGCTAAGTGCGAAGATCATATCTCATTTAATTTCAAACACCGCACTGCATTAAACATTCATATGGCATTCATTTCACGAGAAAACATGAGCCCAACAATATTGACCTGCTCACCACTGTGTGACTTCATAGCTCAGTGGTCAGAGCACTGCACCGGCACCGCAGAGGTCATGGGTTCGAATCCCGTTGAGTCACCTGATTTTTTCAGGTCCTGAGACGATTGCTTAAATTGTCCAGCTAAGTGCGAAGATCATATCTCATTTAATTTTAGTTTTATATCTGTTATCATGTTTTGACAAAAATAAAATTTACATTCTTTATTTTTACATGTAACCAAAGAAAATTCTTTTTAGCTACCTTACCAAACCATTATAAATGCAAACCAGGGAAATAAATACACATGCGTATGGTTTAACACTAGAAAAAGCACAGTTTGCAATTTGCCAAAATAAGCAATTTGTTGAAAAATGAAACACATTCTGTTGAAAAAAAAAGTCCTGCATGATTTTAATTTTAACTAATCATCATAGGTAATTTCTTAAGAAATATATTGTTATTTTTGGTAATAAAAAATTACCATCACCTTACAGAATTACATGAATTTTTTGTAACTAAATGATACCATCTTATAGATGTTTAAATATAACTAATATAAAAATTAATTTATATTTTTGAAAATAATTTAATATGTCATATACCAAAATTCAGTAATTACCCAAATTTCTTCGCAGAAACTTACTTATCAAAGCAAATGGTAGGAACAATTTTCTCAATATCACGGATATTGGACCATGATAGTTTTGTAAACAGACCGAGCCGTACTGCGAGGATTGCACTAAAAGTCAGACATCTGATACTTAGTAATAAGTGAGATTAATAAAGATTTATTATATAGCATTGTTGAACCTAAAACGAGCTTTCTTTCCTCGCCTTTTGTTGTAAGGCGTTCAATTTTTTTAACCATTCCCAAGAGGGTGAGCTTGAAGGAGATCGTGAAGACTAAGCGCTTCAGTAGTTGTTTTACATTTTTCTTAGCATGAAAGCTGTTCATCATGTATTAAAAAAATTATATGCAGTCTTATTAATGGTCTTAAACCTAACGACGTTTATTGCTTGTGAATTTTTGAATGTCACTACCATCTTTTTGTTTCTTCCGTCAAAGCGAATGTTAAACTCTTTTAGTGTTTTTTCTTATACAACATTTCTATTGTTGATCATGGGTTTATTTGGATAAGCAATATGGTTTAGGTTTTTTGGCAAATCGTACATTGCTGTAATTTTTGTAAATGAAAAGACACTTTGCATCAGAAAGACACGTGAATATAACAATACACGTGAGTAGCTGTGCTATGAAAATCAGTCAAATCATATCAAAACAATTGGAATGCTGAAAAAATCTTTAGCTAAAAAGAATCGTTCGTCAATCACAAAGCACATCACGAATTTATGTTTTTGTTGTCAGTTAAAAGAACAAGGATGTCTTGAAAATCTAAATATATTTTTAAACTAAAAACGTTTTTTCTTTTTTATGTACAAAGTAAGTATATGTAGTGTAAAAAATGCGATGTATTTTCAATAACTACATGCAGATGAATAAAACATCTGAGAGGTTGGGCCTTTTTTACTTTCCAGACCATTTAAGGTTTTGTAAGACATTCAAAATAAAGAAACGAACCGCAACTCAGTGTAAAAAAGTTTTCTGTATAATTTCAATCTTAAATGGTCCCCATTAATAATTTCTTGAGAAATTGCTTGTCACTAATGTCAATGAGAGCAAATACACTTGCATCACAGAGAAAAAATCAGGCTGCTAATTACATTGTGAAAAGTAAGCCATAGTTTATATTAGATTCAACCCACTTGCAATGTACTCATTTCTATTATCCAGCTTTTAGATTGAAATCTTTGAAAAATTATCCATATTGTAACAATTAGTTCAAATGATATCAAATAAATTTTGGGAAAAGCATGTACGGGTGGGATTTATATAACGTGCAACATTTGAAGCTATGCAAAAGACAAGTCAATTGGTCCACTTTATTAGTTGCATACAATATACCTCTGGCGCACACAATTTAGAATCCATATAACATGAACATAATTGAGCTTATGACACAACACAATAATTTTATAATCTTTAGTTTTGTTGAACAAGTGCATATCGTCTGAGATAGGAAATTTGTACGTGCATTTACCTGATGATCGCCGTAAGTTGTGAAACACTGCGCAGCATATGGTTTTATAACTCTAAAGTATATTTGAACAATATTTTGATATGATTTACTACACGGTGTTTAACGTCCAACAACGATCATCAGCTATTAATATCCACATTGATATTGAGCACTTTGTTACATTTTATACTCATTTTATTTGATATTGTTTATATATATATCGGAAAAATAGTTTTACTTTTGATGACGTGCCTGGCAACTTTTGTAACTAATAGACTCTTCAAACTTAACTAATACTTCATGTCTTAAAAGCACAAATGACAAGTACTGAAAGTGCATGGGCTCAATATTTTGCTACGTTATTAACAGCTCGAACAAATTTTGTAGATGATTGATTGGCTCGTGAAAACTAATACATGCTATGGTATTACTATCAAGTGCTATTTGTTACTCCATTAAAAAGTGATGACCTGAGAGCACGAAAGGCTTATCAATGACAGTTAACAAAAATGATAATTATGAAAGAGTTTGCATACTGCTCTACAAAACTTGTAATCGATCATTCATCAAACACAATGCTCTCGCGTAGACTGCAAATAACCTTAATCTGATTAGATGAAGAAAAGATGTTAAGTTATCTTTCAATTACGTAAGTAAGCATTGATTATGATGGCAGGGGTTTTGCGATTGTATTGTATAAGTGGAAATTGTAACCAAGACACAAGCTTTGTTGTAGTAAAATATTTTGAATGGTATACTCAGGACAAAATACCGTTACAAAAATCATGAATTTGTCTTTGAATATGTTCACTCACTTTTGCCACATTCAAGACAGGGTATTTTCTATTCGTTCTGGTGTATCCAGCGTTGGGCTTTACATAAATTATATCGTTTCATCTTCAGTATTACTCATAGTTATGCTGCTTACACTTTTCTTGAATCTCACAGCCATCTTGACGTTTCTGTCGTCAAAGCGTCTGAGAAATTCTCAGTGCTATTTTCTCATATTCCTCCAATCTATTGTTGATCTTATTCTTGGGACATCGGTCATGATTTTAACTTTCTGGCAACTTCCAATAATTTTGTTTAATATGGATGTCAACTGTACAGTTTTCCACGTCCAACGGATTGTTCACTATTTACTCATTGGCTCCACAGTGACCGTGT
Organism: Xenia sp. Carnegie-2017; assembly: GCF_021976095.1. Classification (NCBI taxonomy): domain Eukaryota; kingdom Metazoa; phylum Cnidaria; class Anthozoa; order Malacalcyonacea; family Xeniidae; genus Xenia; species Xenia sp. Carnegie-2017. The sequence goes on from NW_025813486.1 coordinate 10,716,149, forward strand.
TATCCTGCATGAATATCGAAAGATTTTTGGGTATCGTATATCCTATGCATCATCGAACAGAAGTGACAAAGACAAAGTTAATGGCTTACGTCTTTACTGGTTGTTTTATCACCTTATTGGTGTGCGGCATTGCAAGTTTAAATGAATCAATTTCAATATTACGGATCTTTTTCTCCTATGTTTCCGTCTTGCATTTCATTGGAACTGTTGTCGTGTATGTAAAGATTTATTTTACAGCAAGAATGTCACTTCCACACAAATATGGTGCAAAAATTGGAACAGGCCAAAAAATATTACCCATCATCATCGTGGGAAATGGTTTAACCAATGAAGTGAGTGCGTTCCAGAAATTTACAAGCAAAAAGTCTCCTGAAATAGAGAAAATAGTCTGCAATAGGCGAAAAGCAAATGTCAATTTTGAGATGAAAACTAACCATTCAGCAGTTGAAGTTAACGACACCAGAATGTCGGATGATTATGAAAATCGAAATGTATCGCATCAGCCTACTTCTTCAAACGGTTCGCCACACAAAAAAGACGGAAAAAGGAGCGGAGTTTGCAATGTTAACCCAAGGAACCAAACAACGGATGGCGTGGAAACGAGTCAATACTATTCGTCGCAAGCTGAATATTGTGCTAGGAAAAATTTACTGCACAACATAAAGTTGGCAAATTCGTGCCGCTTGGTCGTTATTATTTCATTAATAAGTTTCGCTACACCAATAATCGTCGTTGGGGTCAAGCCAATTGACTTGGGTCAACATTTTATTGAAGTTGCATCTTGGTGCAATCTGTTCTATTTTTCAAATTCGTTCCTGAATTGCATAATTTTCTTTTGGAGGGTGGCAATCCTGAAAAATGAAGCAAAGGCTTTTCTCAAAAGAGTTTGGCTTACCATAGCAAGGAAAAATTAGCAACATTCCAATTTTAATGAAAAAGGAAACTCTAGGGATACATTACAATATTATTTGTCTGATAATTAGATAATTAACAAACGTAAGGCCCGTATTCTTAAAGCTTGCTCACCCGCAGAGTAGAGCTTCAAAATAACCTCCTATTTATTTGAAGACGGCATTTTCACTCTATAGATGGCTTTGATATCTTTTAGCAGAAATTGTGTCATTGCTAGAAAAATTACTTTGCTATTCATCAGAGAGTGAGAGCAGTTTTCATGTGAGTATGCTTTCACAAGACGGACATAAGAGTTCAAGCTTGGGAAATCCTGAAAAATTCTGACTGTGTAAACTATTAATGACATCAACATATAAATGTCATTTATGTCTTTCATAATTAACGGTCTCCATAGTTATATGTTTGTAAATGATGATCGTCCAGGTTAATAAATTCCTGAGAAGGCCTGTTTTTGTTGTTGTTGACTGACGTTTCGACAACCTTAGCGGTAGTTATCTTCAGAGTCAAATGAGGAGTAAACGTCAGGTTAGCCTGCACGGTCTCCATAGTGGAAACCAGTTCGTTGGATACGCAATTGCAAAATAAGCATGTTATAAATCACTTCTCTTGTCACTAAACACATTAAATCTGATGATGTAATAAAAATTAAATGCTCGAGCGAGAATTATCAGCAATAATAATGATTCAAGGTTTTTTCTATCAGATGTATAAGAAATCGGAAATGAACGCGTCCTGTGGTTCATGTAGTTCATGAAACAAACATATCGCTTTGTTATTTATTGAGCAGATGTCTTCTGTGTGAGATATGGAATTTTTCCAGGAATTTAGATCATACATGAAAGTAGCAGTTTTATCTTCGGAGGAGACATCAAGGTCGGTATCTGTGGCAACAAAAACACAACACGTGTTAACGATTCTATGACAGTTGATTTAAATACAGATTTTCAATTATAACGATGATGAGTACTTTGTCTTTTATAGCAAACATTATTACATCACTGAATTTGAGTAAAAAGGAGCAGTAACATCCAATTGCACGCATTTCCTGCAAGAATTTGAATTTGCGATTTTAGAATGAATGTAATATACAGCACAAAAAGGCAAAAACTCACCATATATTTTATGCCTTATAACAAAAATAGGCTGAGTTGTAAGAAAAAATGTGAAGTCATGAGTGAGCCTAAGTTGTCGGAGTTTTTTTTTGACAAGGTGTATTGAAGTAGCTACGTTAAACAATTTATAAACTCATTTACTTTAAAGATATGCTTATAAAGAACTTTATATTTATTACAAGTGTGTTCATATCTGAAATATCCTAAACCAACTGAAGCTCATTCGTTTAACTTTGCTAATAAAAAAGAACTTGGTTTTATCATCAGTATCATGTGCTTATAGCAAATATATATCAGTAATTATTATTTCGTCATAAAGTGCTTGAATGAGTGCATATTTGAAAAGTAATTACTCATGAAACAGTTAAATGCGTTACAATTAATGAAGATATGAATATTGCTTTATCTAAATCAAAATAGCTGATCATTTTTGTAATACAAAGCACTGCCACCAGCTGTAAAGCGATTAATATTCCTGACTTTTGTAAATCTTTAATTCACGCCTGGATGAAGGAAAAATATTTTTTTCCTTTAATTTTTGTATTGCATAAATAAGTAGCAGAAGCCCTGCGATTGATTTCATCGCAAGTGATTTATTTTAACTACTGGGAAACATTCCTAGAATTATTTGTAAAATATTTTTTTCTCATGAAAATCTACTGGCTTTATGAATTTATCACGTAGTTTGTACTACATTCAAAGGATTGTCAATTAGTGAATATATATTTATTAATTCTCTACATGTGCCTGTGTCATCCAGTATGAATATTAAAAGTTTTTTGGGTATTGTATCGCAATCGTATATGCAATCGGTCATGGAAAAAAGTTATATACAAATAGCTTCCAATTTATACGCTTGCATATTTTCAGGATGTTTCATCACTTTGTTAATATGCAAGGTTTCTAGTTTGGTATATGATCGACAAGGTTTCAAGTTTGGTATATTATTTGAACTTTTATAGTTTAGGGGGCTTTCTTTACTGTTATATAAGCTATACTTGCTTCTAAATAAAAATCCACTTATCAGGATTATGCAGATCTGTCTTTTCTTCCCAATATCATCTTGAGCAATACTTATGCAGATCGGACGTATTGCATGGGATAAACTAATAAATCCATAAAAATGGTTCCATAATTTCGTAAAAGCAGTATTGCCAATGTACATTTAATATAAACGACAAGTTTTTTGAAAATAGACATGTTTCGACATCTCATGATGCCATCTTCAGTATGAGTGAAATAATAAGTGATACAAGGTTTATATAAAAGTAATATGATACATAAATTACAGCATTAAAAAGGAAATAAGGTAAATTAATGGGGAGCGTTCGAGCGTATTATAAACTAAATATTGTATTGAATTTAAAAACTTGAGCATTGAGATCAGGGTTAGCTTTGCTAATGTGGAGTGCTTCTTTGATTTTGAGAGTGAATGAGGTGTCGGCAGTGTTGATGATTTTGAAGCAAGAGAGTGAATAGTTGGTTTTACATGAGTGAGATTTAAGAAGGTGTCGGTAGATATAAGAGTTTTTGTCTGTTGTGGTATGTTCCCTGATTCTGGTGGATAAATGGCGCGAAGTTTCGCCAATGTATCGAGAATTACATCCCGCGCAATTGAATTCATATACCACCATAGATATAATTGAATCAGGGATTGGGTCTTTGAAAGAGAAAAGGTTTTTGATTTTGAATGATGTGAAAACTAGTCGAATGTCAATATTTGTACAAAAGCGTTTTATAATGTTTATAAGTCTGCGTTGTGTGTGTCGTGAGTAATGACCGATGTATGGTAGTTTGAAGTATAGAGTTGTTATTTTGGAAATTTTATTTGTGTTGAATGTGATCGTCGTGTCAGGAGTTTCGGTGTCTAGTTTGAGGTTGTTGCTTTGTTTGTTGTCGAGATATCGTTTTATGGTTCTGTAAATAAAGTGTAGTGGGAAAGACTTTCGTAAAAGAGTGGATGTGATGTTTTTATGTCTCGTTGAAAGCCATTCTTCGCATTGTTAAGTTTGTATGCTCTGTCGATTAGTGTGCGTATAAGTCCGGTATTCTATGAAAGTGGTGTGAAACTAAAATAGTTCGTCAGAAGTCCTGTGTATGTTGGTTTGTGGTATGTAGATGTTGTACAGCTGTCGTGAGATTTTGTTAGTAAAATGTCAAGAAATGGCAGTTGATCTTGTTGTTCAGTTTCAAATGAAAATCTGATGTTTGCGTGCTGTGTGTTAATGTAATTATAAAACTTCATTCAGTTTCGTTAGTAAAACACAAAAAAAATCTTCAACGTATCTGCGGTAAAATAGTGGTTTAGTGTCGTTGTAGTTGTTTAGCCAGTTTCGTTCATGTGAGCCCATGAAAATGTTGTTTTTAGAAAATAACTAGCTGCAATCGCGGCGAAACATTAGAAAATGAAAGGGGGAGCAATTATATTATTATATGTTTATTACAGTTAAGCCGTTGTCACATTTCATTTTATCAGTTGCCGATATTTCATGTCTTCTGAGTCGTATTATACTATAGCGTAACCACTTAGCAAGTTTTGGTCTTGCTAAATGAAATAAGTAAATGAGTATTGTCATTATTTGTTTCTGTCAAAATTTCATGTTTTTGACTGGCAATTTCTATAACAAGAAATATCCGTAAAGTGAATTCAGTTTTGGGATAGATTGAGGTTATCCTAGAGCAAATATGACAACGGCAAGATAATCAGATTTATGCATAAAGTGCCGAGTGGAATAGCTCACGTTCCATGCAGCAATATTTTTTTAAACTTCATGCACATTCAGTCGGTTTCAAATGCATAACATAGCTTAAAATTTACGACCATTGATTTACTTTACAAATGTGGAAGGGGGAGGGGGGAAGAAGTAGTGCTATTCCATCACTCCATCAAGATTTTATTTGTGTGGTATTAATGTCTTGGTGTTTCAAGCATTGGATTATATTTAAAATAAATTGCTACGTTTATCGCACTACTCTTAATTTCTTTTTGTGCACGTTTTCTGGATCTTACCACCACAACAAAGATCCCTCGATAAATCATTGTGTTGGGCAGCTGTGTTTGGCAAATTTCTCCATCTATTTAAAGATCATATATTGGACCAGCACTTTCATTTTCAGAGATAGCGGCAAGTCCTGTACGTAATTTTTACACCAATATCACAAATAGTAATGGCACGAAATTATTACAGTCTATACCATAGCTTTTTAAGTATCCTGATTGTGCAGAGTCATTAGAAAAGAACGTTACGATTAAATTACATAATTAAATGAGATATGATCTTCGCACTTAGCTGGACAATTTAAGCAATCGTCTCAGGACCTGAAAAAATCAGGTGACTCAACGGGATTCGAACCCATGACCTCTGCGGTGCCGGTGCAGTGCTCTGACCACTGAGCTATGAAGTCACACAGTGGTGAGCAGGTCAATATTGTTGGGCTCATGTTTTCTCGTGAAATGAATGATATATGAATGTTTTATGCAGTGCGGTGTTTTGAAATTAAATGAGATATGATCTTCGCACTTAGCTGGACAATTTAAGCAATCGTCTCAGGACCTGAAAAAATCAGGTGACTCAACGGGATTCGAACCCATGACCTCTGCGGTGCCGGTGCAGTGCTCTGACCACTGAGCTATGAAGTCACACAGTGGTGAGCAGGTCAATATTGTTGGGCTCATGTTTTTTAGTGAAATGAATGATATATGAATGTTTTATGCAGTGCGGTGTTTGAAATTAAATGAGATATGATCTTCGCACTTAGCTGGACAATTTAAGCAATCGTCTCAGGACCTGAAAAAATCAGGTGACTCAACGGGATTCGAACCCATGACCTCTGCGGTGCCGGTGCAGTGCTCTGACCACTGAGCTATGAAGTCACACAGTGGTGAGCAGGTCAATATTGTTGGGCTCATGTTTTTTAGTGAAATGAATGATATATGAATGTTTTATGCAGTGCGGTGTTTTGAAATTAAATGAGATATGATCTTCGCACTTAGCTGGACAATTTAAGCAATCGTCTCAGGACCTGAAAAAATCAGGTGACTCAACGGGATTCGAACCCATGACCTCTGCGGTGCCGGTGCAGTGCTCTGACCACTGAGCTATGAAGTCACACAGTGGTGAGCAGGTCAATATTGTTGGGCTCATGTTTTCTCGTGAAATGAATGATATATGAATGTTTTATGCAGTGCGGTGTTTGAAATTAAATGAGATATGATCTTCGCACTTAGCTGGACAATTTAAGCAATCGTCTCAGGACCTGAAAAATCAGGTGACTCAGCGGGATTCGAACCCATGACCTCTGCGGTGCCGGTGCAGTGCTCAGACCACTGAGCTATGAAGTCACACAGTGGTGAGCAGGTCAATATTGTTGGGCTCATGTTTTCTCGTGAAATGAATGATATATGAATGTTTTATGCAGTGCGGTGTTTTAAAATTAAATGAGATATGATCTTCGCACTTAGCTGGACCGGCACCGCAGAGGTCATGGGTTCGAATCCCGTTGAGTCACCTGATTTTTTCAGGTCCTGAGACGATTGCTTAAATTGTCCAGCTAAGTGCGAAGATCATATCTCATTTAATTTCAAAACACCGCACTGCATAAAACATTCATATATCATTCCTTTCACGAGAAAACATGAGCCCAACAATATTGACCTGCTCACCACTGTGTGACTTCATAGCTCAGTGGTCAGAGCACTGCACCGGCATCATGGGTTCGAATCCTTGAGTCACCTGATTTTTTCAGGTCCTGAGACGATTGCTTAAATTGTCCAGCTAAGTGCGAAGATCATATCTCATTTAATTTCAAAACACCGCACTGCATAAAACATTCATAAATTACATAACTTGTACAAAAGGCTAAGTCAGAGGTCTTATTGCACACATTTCATGCAAGAAACGTGTTGAGTTTAAGATTTAAGAAGCAGTATAACAAATAAACTTATAGCTACTAAAAATCTAAACTCACCAAATGTTTCCTGTCTTTTAAAAAGGTAAATATTGAATTGAAGGACTAAAGTCAAGTGGAATTAATACGATTTTCTGTAGACAGATCTCCACTAGACGATTTTTATGACGATCGTCTTAAAAATTTTCTGCGCCACATGTGTAGCACGATTAAAATAGTGTCAGCAAAATCGTCAACAAATGTGAAGCGCTAAACAAAAAGTACAAATGCTTTTAAGTACGCATGTGGCGCAGTGAGTTTTTGAGACGATTCTCATAAAAATTGTGTAATGGAGATCCTTTTTATCAGCTTGACATAGTATGTTGTGTATATATATCTTTAAATTACTTTTTTCGTCAAATTTATTTCGCTAATAAAGAGTGAAAACTTCCAGAACATTAATATCAGACAATATAATTGAAATATCAAGTGATGGAAAAGCCCTGCCCCTCCTCCCTCTTCGTGACATCGGCAAATTTGGTGTTTCAAGCATTAAGTTGTATATGAACTATATTGCTGCATTCGTAGTACTATTCTAAATTTCCTTCCTTACACTTTTTCTGAATCTCACAACCGTCCTCAGGTTTCTCTCGTCAATCGCTTAAGGAGCTCTCAGTGTTATTTTCTTATATATCTGCAATCCATGATTGATTTCATTTTTGGGACACTAACTATGGCGTTAACTTTTTGGCCAATCTTACAAGCAGTTTCTGTCTTAGATGTCAACTGTACGTTGTACCACATCGAAAGGATTGTTCACTATATACAGATTGGTTCATCTGTGTCTGTGTTATCCTGTATGATCATAGAAAGTTTTTTTTTGCATTGTACATCCAATTTTTATCGTGCAATAGTATCAAAGAATAAGTTAATGATTTACGTCTTTACAGGCTCCTTTGTGTCTTTGTTTGTTTGCGTTGTTGCAAATCTCATTGAATCGATTTCAATATTAAGAAAGTATTTCGCTTATATATAAATTCTACATTTCATTAGAACTGTTATAGTGTACGTCAAGATATATTTTGCAGCAAGAAAATCAATTCTGCAAATTGATAAAACGGATAATAAAATGTTTCCCATGATATTCCACGAAGAGAGCAATGAAGCAAGCACATCCCAGGAAATCATAAGCAAAAGCTCATCTCATATAGAGAAACAACGCTGCAATAAAAAGAACACGGGTAAAAAACTTTCAGCAAAAATCAACGAAGCAGCAGTTAAAATAGGAGAAACCTCGGGTGAGTTTATAAATAAAAATATACCAAATCATTCCATTCAGTCAAGTACAAGAATCGCAAATTGAAGCATGTGCCGTAAAATTTCAAGAGAAAACTTTACAATAAAAGAAAATTTTTAGAGATAAGTCTTAAGAAGTATCCTAAACTCAAAAGCAGGTGAACTTTTAAAGTAAAGTGCACTTAACTATTTTAGTAAATTTTATTTAAATTATTTTAAGGATAAGATATTGCAACACACAAATAAATCTTTGTCTTCCTGACGTCATTGCTCCTATTTTCACTGTACTATTATTAAACTTTCAATTAAAAATGAAAGATAATGGTTCTAAACAGCGCTTCATAGCGGAAGGTCGGATCTCTTTCATCCGCTGTTCTCTTTATTTTCTTTGATAATCTTTTTACAGTTGTTTTAATACAGGATTTGCAACCGTTGAAATGGGTTCTAACGTAGATATCTAAATTATATATGTACATTTTAGCATGACTTCATTTAACTGTCGTCATACTATTAAAAAGCAAAAAACAAAAAAACAACTATTTCACCTCCTGCACCAGGTGCTCTAGCTGTAATCTAGGTGCCAAAGAGTGGTTTGTTTGAAGCAGGAAAATCAAATATGCTAACACGATTATGGGGATCATGCATGCATTGATTTTCTATGGATAAAATGTGTAGATCACTCAGTTTGAAAAAAATGCTTGTAAGATGCCAAATTAAAGTTTTGAAAATCAATATATATTATATGTCTTACTAAAAGACCCGAGCTCGCTACATGTTTTATGTCTTACACACACACAAAAGAAAATTTGCAATAAAAGAATAAGCTATAATTGTAAAAATTCTGTTTTTAACAAGAGTAAGTTATGTTTATTTTGTGGGAAATATTACGTTATGTATATGTATTGTTTTACTTTTAGAAAAGGATAAGGGATGCTTGTAAAAAGCATTGTGTGCATATGTGCACAACAAGTATCAGGAAAATATTTATTCAAGGACAAACCTCATTAGTATCATGCATTTATTGATGAAAAATGATAATAGCTATCATAAAATCAAGATCTTGAATGATTTCTACAAATATTAGAGCAATTGCAATGTCATCCAAAAGCATTTGGCTGAGTGGAAGACGCCTAATTATTTAGCAGTTGAATTGATTACAATTAAACAAAGATTTGTGCATTTATGAATTCAAACTAAAGCTACATCAATTATGAAATAGCGAATATGCAATTTTTTACATTGTAAGGTGACTGAAAATTTTATTATACATGCAAATTTTTCGATTGAAATAAAGAAAAGATAGTGACTTGTTTTTCTCTATTATTTGGTTATAAAAGGTTTGAAGTTGATATCTCTAAATTTTGTTATTGTATGAATTGGCATTTTTCCATTAAAAGAAGCTTGTGGAATACTGATATCGGAATAGAACAATACAACTATATAATAATGAATTTTTCTTCGAATGAATTTTCTCATCTTTGCCGGGTATTTGACGCTGTGATTCCCGCTCTTTCTTCCATTTCAAAGGTGGAGGTGAAAATAAACTACATAGTTATAATCGTGTTACAGCTATTTATTTTGTTCCTAACACTTTTCTTTAATCTCATTGCCATCTTGACATTTATGTCATCGAAGCGTTTGAGGAGTTCTCTTTGTTATTTTCTTATATTCCTCCAATCAGTAGTTGATGTTACTATTGGAACATCGGTTATATTACTAAGCATTTTGCAAATCTTACCAGAATTTTCAATCTTAGATGTTGACTGTAGGGTACCACACGTGTTTATGATCAGCTTATTTCTGTTCCTTGGCTGTTCGGTTTCCGTGCTGTCCTGTATGAATATCGAAAGGTTTCTAGGCATCGTACATCCAATCTATCATCGAACAAGAGTAACAAAAAATAAGTTAATAGCCTATGTCTTTACAGGTTGTTTTATCTCTTTATTGATGTGCATAATTGCACATATAGTCGAAGCAATTTCAATGATACAAACATTTTTCGCTGGTGTATCTATCTTGCATTTCCTTGGAATTGTTTGGGTGTATGTAAAGATTTATTATGTGGCAAGAAAATCACTTTCACAACGATACAGTCCAAAGATCAGTGCAGAACATAAAATAACAGCTGCGAATATCCATGTAAAAGATTCAAGCAAAGAGGGATGTACGTCCAAACAATCAACTGACAATAATGAATCTCTAATGGGAAATCGAAGCAGTAAGTTGAAAATATCCCGGGAAGATATTGCAAGGAAAATTAACAATAGAGCATTTGAAGTGGAAGTAAAATCTCAATGTGATGCGACTCCAAGTAAAAGTCTATCATTTCAGCCCAATTCCATAATTCCGAGCTCAACACACGAGAAACGTGGAAAAAGGAATGGAGTTTGCAATTATTTTCAAAGAAGTAATAACAAGATGGTTGCGCATAAGACAATTCAAAATCCTTCGTTGCCAGTTAAAGCACATGCTCGCAAGTTATTACTTCATAACATGAAATTAGCAAATACTTGCCGTTTGATTGTTATTTTTTCTTTGATAAGTTTTGCTATTCCTGTTATTTTATTAGGATTTCAACCGATTGATTTCGGTGTTTATTTCACGGTAGTAAGTGATTGGTGTAATGTGCTGTATCTTTTAAATCCTGTGATGAATTGTTTTATTTTCTTCTGGAGAGTGGCAACTGTAAGGTATGAAGCAAAAGTTTTTTTAAAAGAATTATATCATAATTTAATTTTATTTTTCCACCATGATAAATGAATCAAAAAAGACACATTAGTCTGACTTTATCTTCCTCTTTAATAAAAGATTAAAAAAAATATTTCATAATTTGCAAACAACAGCAACTCATTGAAAATGTAGAGGTTGCTTCATATATTTGTGATGTAAAAGAAAAATATATGCCATGGAAAGAATTATACGAATAAGTCTACGTTTATGTTTTCCCCGCTGCTCTTTGGAATTTTTAAGATTGCAGTTGTAAAAAAGTTAGAATTAAACACAATAGAATTGATTCATTTCAAACGACAAATAAAAGTTTTTACTTCATATGAGTATCTCAAATTTGTTTTGTTAAGAAACGGCTACAACACAAGGTAAGGTAAACAAGCATTAAGTACTAGAAAAGTATGTACGTGGTAAGAGGTATATTTGTTGGAAGAACGACTCAAGGTGAATTTGCCCCTTTTATTCGGAAAATAAGACTTGTTGACAAAGAATATTTTCAAACATGTTCGTTTTACTTTATGCCAATTGTTTCTAACATCTGTGCCTGATTGGCGGACAGCTAATTTTCCACTGGACTAAATACAAAAAATTCAACTTCAATAACCATTTAATTTTGATCGCATCTTTTGCATTATTTAACGCATGCGCAATCTGGAAAATTGTACATTCCATGGAAAAATTTCTTTAGGGGAACGGGCCTCAGTGCTAAAGTTCCAATTTCTTAAAAAAATCGCAGTACTGATGTTCCAAGTTTCAATAAATTAATGTTTTCAGAGACATAATGCACCAAAAATTAATCTTGTGAAAATGACAAAAATATATAAATGACGTATTTAATTCAAAAATTCGTGCTACATAAAGTATTGCATACAACTATGTTGGTAAATTTAACTAAACAGAAACGCTATCAAAGTAATATTTTGAGCATCGGTTTATAAGATTTTGAATGTACGTACTGAAATTTAGGGTAAGTTCTATAACTAACGGTGATATGCAGAAAAATATAAATTAATCAATAGGAAGAGTACAACCTAACAAATAATTCAAAGCAATTTGAGGAACACGGCTTTGTTTTTAGTAAATTAATCAATAAACTAGAAAAGTTTCTTTCAATTAAGAGAATTCCAGTTGTTGAGCCCACAATCATTAATCATCAGTATGTGCAGGATCGGTGTCGCCCCCAGTACTCTCCATGGAGTTCTCGCGATGTCCTCTCAAGCGGTTTGGAGGAGTGTCGTAACCACTACGACCACCACCACCTCGAGACCTAAATTTAGATGTATGGTCAATAGGGTGACATAACTGACAATCTTTAGAAAATTACAATAATTTAATTATTTCACAAGAGCTCAAATTTATTATCTAAGCTATAAATTCAAACACTAACGTAATCACATTACATTTCTATCTCTCGAAAGGACACCAAAAAATTGATTGGTTATTCCATTTACCTTAAACGGCTCTTGAGCGTGGAAATTTCACGATTTAAAGTTTCTTGTGATTCGTTCAAGTCATCAACTTCGCGTTGCAATCTTCGTTTCGAAGCGTTCGCTTGTTGCAATTCTTCTTCGGTATCGTCCAATTGTCGCTTCGTCTGACGAAGTTTCTGACTTGTCTTGTCGTACTGAAAAACAGAAAAGCATAGCATATAATTATTAGTTAGAACTTTCAGCATTGAGCTTCATAAAAACCAAACAAAATCAATAAAAAAATTTAAATTCACGTATGAAAGTTTTTTTTTCACGGAAAAAGATATGTATCTACTGCATCATAAACATAAAGTAAATGGTTTGAACCCGGGAGTATCGTTATATGTTTGTAAATGATGATCGTCCAGGTTAATAAAGTCCTGAGAAGGACTGTTTTTGTTGTTGTTGACTGACGTTTCGACAAACTTAGGGGTAGTCATCTTAAGAGTCAAAAACTCAGGACTTTATTAACCTGGACGATCATCATTTACATCAAAACATCTTGCAAGCTTATTAACAACCTTTGACCTGGAGGGTTAAACTATACTGGTATAAACAAATTTTGAATCACAACTCAAGGGTTTCTTACGAGCACAAAAATACAATTTTTAAGACGTCAAGCGGAGATTTAAAGCAAGAATAGACAATGATAGCATGGCCATTTACGCAAAAAACTCATTGCAAAATTTAACATTCATATTGGTGGCAAAATCCACAACTTGGATGTACATCATCTATCCATCAAAGGCATGGGTGAGTGAAGCATATCCAACTAAAACAGGGTCAAAAGCTGTTCCTGCTTAACTTAACACCATGAATGCAAAATTGTGTATATAATGAATAAAAATTACCTGTTCTTTGTACTGGTCAGCGTGTCTACGTTCTTCCTCGACTTGGATGGAGATTTCTCGCACTTTCTTCTCTGATTTGCGAAGATTTTTGGCTAAGGATGCGCGATCACTATAAGAGAATACGAGGTTGCGATCATGAAGCCTCAACTCCAACGACATGTTAACAACATCAAGTTTAAGCGCCAGCACAACACTTATAGCGAAAACATGATTATCACGTGATGGTTGACATTCCAAAATTAGCAAAAATGTAACACGTAAACATTTTGGTTCAGTGTAAACTTTGTACAACTTATCTGGGTGAGTAATTTTTAACAAATTCAAAAAAACTTAAACAGACTTCATTGGTTTATCAGTTGGCAACGTAGACATGCACCTCGCACACACCAGGAAGTTACAAAAAAATTGTCTACTTACGCTGCCTCAGCATTTAACTGTTCGTCCAATGTTGCAACTTTAGCTTCAAGACCTTGGATAACACCACGTGTCTTTGATCGTAGTTCACTCTCAAGTTCCTGTAACTTCGTCTTCAGTTCTTTATTCTGACGTTCCAACGAAGTACGTTGGTTCTCCAATCGCTGAGAGTTGGAGCGCTCGGAGTTCAATTCATTTTGAGCTTGATCCGCCTGATAAGTTACAATGACGAAACTACGTTATTCGCTGTCATAATTGTACAATCATTACACCACAAAGAGTAACGATTTGAGATCATTCTATAAATGGTGCCCGCTAGCACAGCTACAATAAGGTAAACACCACATTATACCAAACATAAGAAGTACGCTTAAGTTAAGCAATGTCTGTAAAAAACTGTAAAAAGTAGTAAATTACGCTATTAGTCAAAATGCACACCGAAAGTCTGAGAATTTCAGATGGAATAAACATCCCAATAACCCAATCCATAACACTTAGTCCAATCTTCATTCCTTACGATATTTTTGAATGGAAATTTTCTATCACTTACATAGCCAGGTTTTCTAAGACACCCCCCGTTTCATACATAAAACAATAATTCCAGCTGCTCTATCATGAATCAAGTACTATATATGCACACTTGACCATAATTTATAGTATTGAAAAATCATCATGTACATTGAGTAGGTATTACTTGGTTTCACGAAGCTGTTAAAGTTTATTTATAGCTACAAGGGAAATAGTAGGGTAAGAAAAGTGAATTTTCAACAAGTTCAACTTACTGCTTGTTGTGCTCGTCTTGCTTTCTCTTCAAGCACTTCATTCTGAGCTCTTTCTTCGTCCAATTCTTCTTCAATTTCGGAGATTTTCGCATCCAAACGTCGCTTCTCATCAGAAAGCGCAGATCTGAAATGAAATTAACGCATAACTAAATAAGGCCACTTTTATATCATTGCGAATGCTTCGTTGTACTTTCCCATTAGCTCTAGCACGAATCATTACAACATGTATCGAACACATAAATCTTCAGAATTGGCAATATGTATAAATTGGAGAAAAAATATACAATGGCAGGAGTGTAGTTTGGCGGAAATCTAATGCCGCTGACAAATGATCATAGTGGAGTAATGATTAAAACATATAATGTAAGGAGCCCGCGATACAGTTGATTCACTAAATCTCAGTTGCAAAGATATAAAGTTTTCTACTCTATTATTTGCGGTAAATATGGCAATGTATGTTGATTTTTTGATTAATTATAAGTAGTTGTAAATGACAAAATTAACTCTCGACTACCGTGATGTTGAATGGCCGGACAACTCCTCTTGCAACTCATCTCTTTCGTTTTCTAAAGTCTTTCTAGCACGCTCGGCTGCGGCAAGATCCTAAAATATAACCCAACTACGTTTAGCGGAAACATTCGACTTGGCAAATTCTTGTGAAAAGGTTG
This sequence comes from Xenia sp. Carnegie-2017, assembly GCF_021976095.1. NCBI lineage: Eukaryota > Metazoa > Cnidaria > Anthozoa > Malacalcyonacea > Xeniidae > Xenia > Xenia sp. Carnegie-2017. The sequence goes on from NW_025813486.1 coordinate 10,731,267, forward strand.
ATTACATCAGCACAACTAGCCAGAATTCCGTGAAACGTTAAATGATTTTGGCAAATTGATACGATCCATTATTTACCATTTTACAAATCTACAGCAGCATGCGCGCTTAATAAATATAAAAAAACTTACAAAATGACAACAGCAAATTCTCCTAGTTCAAGCCTTAGTTAAAACAGACGTTACCCATCAAGCAAAGTAAATAGTATTTCTCACGCTTAAAGTTTCGACTTATTTCAATGTCTCAAAATCGTTTCACGCTTCACTAAATTCACGATTAGCCGAGATCATATAAATAACATTTAAAAATATCAAACCTCTTGCGTTTGCAAGAACTCCGTTTCCAGATTCTTCAATTTCTTCTCATTTTCACGTGCAGTGTCAGCAAGCTCGTCACGTGAATACTGAGCGACTTCAAGGTCTTTCTGCAGATCCTTAACTTGCTGTTGATATCTCTTCAGATGCTTTATACTGTCTTCTTTCACCTTATTGGCTGCTTCCAGTTGCTCTTCGACGTCTTTCACATCGAGTTCAAGTTTCTTTTTCGCGTTCTGCGCGTTCGATCGAGACTTTCGCTCTTCCTCTAACTCTACTTCCATTTCTCGCAACTAAAATTCAAAGGTTGAAGTACATTATACTCTCTATAGATTTAATTTCCGAGTTTCAAGTTAAACAAGCGTTTGGAATGTTATTAAAGAAGCAGATAAACCCTTTAAGTACTTGAAACATCGGCCTCCAAAACATCCGAGCAACAGAAACGTAATCAAAAATTAACGGTTGTGAACAGACAAAACAAGTCTCAAAGTGTGGAATGGACACCAACGATCAGTGTACCTGTTTGATCATTTGTCGCCTCTTATCCTCACTCATCTCTTCTTTACCAGCAAGATCTCTTTCGTGGTTTGCTTTCAATGCTTGAAGATTTACTTCAAGTCGTAGTCGAGCATCTTCGGACAGTTGAAGTTCATCCTCCAGTTCCTCTACCTTTTCACGCATCTCTGCCACTTGGCCTTCCAGAGATCTCTTTGATCGCTCAAGATCGTGTACCTTCGATGGATGGAAAACAAGATGAAAAGTAGTACAGCTTCGTGTAGTACAAGAGAAAAGTAGTAGAAAAGTAGTACAGCTGCATATAGAGATATTGATCGTGTAGAAACAGTAAAACAACTTAAATTCTCATACAAATTGAACTCTTAGTTATTGTTGAAATACACACGGAGTCCATAATATAGAATCTCATTCATCACAATCAAGTGATATATGAATAATTTTCATTCATCCGCTGGGGATCAACTTGACAATAGACGAAGCAGCCATACTTGTGTACCAAACAAAAGAACTCCATAGAAATTCTTTCTAATTGGTACCTCAACATGGTGAAAATGTTCTATTCAGGTGGTCTAAATTTGCATGGTCAAAGACATCATTATTGACCTTTTCTATGGTTCTCTACTTAGATACAGTACATTGTACGCGTCATACGTGTATAAACACATAGTATACTTTATTGTACGGCTTTGGCAGTTATTTCATGAAACGTACAATTTGATTGACAGTAACATGGACGTAAAGTAAACAATAGTACAGTATTTTTTCTTCCAATAAACGTAGCCATAAGATGACTTGTTGTTCTCCATCAATGTAAGATGAATTTATTTTGGTATTTTACCGCATGAACCTCGAGGTTCGCCAAATAAAAGTTTTATCATAGAATATGGACTCACATTTTTGCCAACGTCATCCTTGCTTTCCATGAGAGCCTCCAGTTCCATCTAAACAACAATGATTTGAAGTTATTTCATTGCTTAAAAAATACGCTCTCTGGTTCATCTTATTCAGCTATTACGACGAATATCTGCCTTTCTTGATCTGCAGTTTTAGCGCATGCGCTGATCACATAAGCGTCCAATAATACCAAACTTAAATCTGGAGCAACCTGCTTTAGGTATTCTTAAACAATAGATATATCGAAGCGTGACTCGTCAAACACGTTTGGTTTAGAAGATTTTCACTGCCATCTTACCTGTTGTGTTTTCTTCAATTTTTCTGTTTCGGCAAGTCTGTCCTGAAGCTCTTCTAGTTCGTGAGTCAACGAGATAACCTAAACAACGAGAAAAATGGTACATAAAAACAAAAGGTACAAAGATGCTAACGTTTAACTTTGAGCTTGTTAATTACATTGTTTTCGAATCTCCCGAAGTAAGATTTATACGTAGCTACAATGCACTCGAGTTTATGCAGTAATGAAGTAAAAAACAAGGGTTTTTTTATAAACTTTCTATCGAAAGCAATGATAATTTTGAAGGCAATTCACCGCATTTACTTATGATGCTATGTTGAGGATTGTCCAAAATTTTTATGAGAATTGGTTGTTTTAGTCTACGAGTTCAAATTTATATACGTAGTTCAACAAAATTAGTTATAAAACTTACTAACTCGAAAACGTAAATCTTGTTTAGTAATGTGTGGACACTATGAGGTTAATGTTATTTCATATTTTTGATAAAGCAGTTCTCAAGCTCTTTCGTTAATTACACGTATATTTTAAAGACTTTTAAGTGCCCGTCAAATCGACATTTAAGGATATTGAAGAACTTGAACCACTATCTAAACTCTGAACATAGTATTCAACGGAGATCAAAATGTCGTCACTCTATAAATCAACGAGTACAATTTAAGTAAACTACATCATTTTTAAAAAACATTATCTACCTTCGTTTCATTCTGTCTTGCGTCTCGTTCAGCAGCATCGCGTTCGGCAGAAAGTTTCTCCGAGTTTGCTTTTTCTTCGGCGAGAAGCTATAGAAAAAAATATTAAATTAGTCAACAAGAACGTTGGCCAAGAAGATGATAATAACGAAAGGTGAATATACAGAAAAACTAAAACATCAAAACTGAAAAAAAAGAAGAGAACTAATACAGGTCCGTCATAAATCTATATGTTCAAGCAGGGATATTTTCAAGCACTTCAGTCTATACATACTACACTTTTTTCGGGGAGTTTTTTTTTTTGAAATTAAAACTCGAATATATTTTTGTATTTTGCAATCAGCCACAGCGATATTCACGAGTTTAAACAACAAGTACAAAGAAAAAACTATAAATTCCATTTTTAATGACAACCTCGAGTACAAATTTAGCATCCTTAATATGAAATATTTTAGTATGGACGTTACATATATGTAACATGTTATGTATCTAATATTTTAACAGTGGCGTTATATTAACATTTGCTACAATAACTTCGAGGAGTACTAAATGGTGTGAAAATATAAATATAAAGGATCATTAAGTTTGAAAACCTAGTTGAAGTTGAGGTACTGTACCGGTAATAGTAAATTGCTTTAATATATCCCTGGTTCATGATTTATAATATGCTTAGAAGTATGTACAATAAAATACGCTACGCTAGAGAATTGATATGGCTATGGACGGCATAGGTCTTGTTCATCTATATTGTCTGATTCACTTATTCATATTGGCTACGTACAAACTATATTATTATTAGGAGAAGTGAAAAATCATTTGAAACTTACCGCATCGAATTTTCGTTGTTTTTTCTCCAATTCGGACACGCGTCCTCTGTCTCTATCGACGTTTATGTTCAAGTCATCCAACTGTAAAAACAAACACAATATAGATAAATAAAAAACAAATGAAAAAGTAGAACTTAACTAGATTTAACCAACCTCTTCCTGCAGACGTTTCTTCGACTTTTCCAGTTTACTATTGTTGGCACGTAGTTCGTCGACAACGGTCTGCAGAGCTTCATATTCTTTGCTCGTCTTCTTCTTGCTTATTTGAAGCTCTTCGATCTCTTCATCTTTATTTTTCAAATTCATTTGGAAAGTGGAAATCTAAAAGTTAAAAACACTAAAATTTTACCATGGTATTTTTGATTGCAATATAAAATGACTTAATGACGCTAATTTCTTCTCTCTTTGGAGATATGTAAGTTTTCTTCAATATGCAAATGACATCGTTATGACTTCAAATTTCATAATTAATATTAGGAAAAAGTAGTTCTTGTCGACAGTCAGCATTGAAATATCTAACTTGGGGATATTTACAAACATTTATTAACACATGTATTCATGACATACACATCAAACATTTAACGATGCGGAAAATTGAGGACCTTTAAAATGTCATTATACACGGTGATGTCATAACGACGTCATTTGCATAAAGAAAAAACTTAACTCTAGAAAAAGTACAATAGGTCATTCTACTGAAGAGGTTATATAGTCATTTTATATTTTCTTTCCAATACAATCAAAAAATTCGTGATAAAGTTTTGCATCAAACACTTTAAGTTAGTCTTGTGTAAACATCGGATACTAAATATTCACGTGTTCTTAAATGCAACTCTCGTCGTTTTATTTTTGGTAGAAACATTTATGTGAAAACAATGTTGAGAAGACCAAACTGCTTCTTTGTGAGCAAAATATCTTCAATCTAGTTTCAAAAATTTGTGTTTCAAAACATACCAACATAGCCATTTTTTGATATTCTAAAGTAAACCAGAGTTTCGAGACTGACAGACAAGTACAAAACTCAATAATGTTGATTGCTAGAAATAAGCTAAAAAACAACTCAGAAACCCATAGAAACGTACCGAAGACTGAAGTTCGCCTTGTTTTTGTTGTAAAATACGAATTTCTTCATTTGCACCACTGAGTTCTGATTCAACATTTTGAAGATTTGATTCAGCATCGCGAAGCCTAGTGCTGACACTAAGTTTTTGACGTGTTTCGTCTGCTATTGCTTCCTAAAGAAGTAAAAACACAATAACTTGTGATATGCAAATTAATGAGTCACAATACATTAAAGTGCGCACGCGTATAATCGGGAATCTCCTACGCATAAACACGTAAAGTTCATATACAGACAAGAACGATAGGCATTATTTTTTCAGTGGAATTTCATCTTTGTGAGGATAATTGGTTGTTGAAATTGACAAAAATAATGTAAAACAAAAGTAGTTATAAGTTATTTTCCTGGATTTATTTTACGTAACTTTAATCGGAGCCAATTTTACTTTGACGATGTTCACAATGTACAATATGTTACGTAGGTCTTATATGTTTCAAAAAAGTAAAGTAAATCGTAACCTAAACAATTTATCCCCAGGAACTCAACATATATCATGGAAATTTAATAATATCCCTTAATGTACCTTTGAGTGCCATAAATATACTGCATGCAAGTACCTTATATATAACTTTGTATACCTTAAATGTAGCCTTATATCCCTTAAGAACATCTAAGTACATCTATGTGTTTTAAATAAACCTTACGTATGTACCATAAATGTACCTTAATACCTTATCATCAATAGCTTTTTAACGGTGACCAACAAAAAACATAACCACATCGTGATAACAAATGCAGGACACCTACCCTCAATAAATTATAACACATTTACCTGTGCATCCTGCAACTGTGAAGTCAGGCTAGATTTCTCCCGTTCGAGATTTCGCGATTTCTCTTCAGCTTCGTCCATTTGATTGATGATCGCTTCCATTTCCTTCTCGGTTTTCGTTTTCGACGACTGCAAATCGGCGACTTGTCTCTCGTCGTCACTTAATCGAGCGTTCGCCTCGTTGAGACTGTTCTCCAGGGTCTTCACACGTCGCTCGAGTTCAGACTTCGCCTTACTTATTGCCTGAAGATCTTCTTGAAGCTCCGTATTTTCTGAATCTAATTTCGCTTTGGCCTTCTCCAGTTGAACTTTACTCTATTTAATCAAAGAAATTAAGATCAAAAACAACGTAGAGACTTGCAGTCAGCTTAAATTTTGAAACAAATAGACTTTGGTGTTCTGAGTTGAACATCGCGCTTTACAAATGGTGGTGGTTGGGACGTAGCCAACAGGGCGTGGTAAGGTTGACGTGGCTAGTTGGGTGCAAGTACCATGTAATATACAACTGGTGACCATCTTAAAATGTTGTAATAGTTTCTAGCTCTGTATACTCCACTATCACACACGTGATTTACCCAACAGGTGAACCATACATTTGTGAAACCTGGGTTGGATCCACAGTATAGGAATTATATAAAAGGTACACTTCCCTGTGCAACTGGCTGCTGTATATTTAATTAGACCAGTGGCTGCCGTTAGCCATTTTATCATTTATGTTGGTCAAAAAACACAATTGACTGGCTGCCACTATGGTAATCACATGCGTAATAAAATATGTGTGGCATGAAAATATTTAATGGAGTGTCTCTACTGTATATTCACTATACTGTGGTTGGCTCTCTAAAGGGGGAAACTGTTCTCCTTCTTAAACAGGAGGGAAACGCACTTTCTCTTGAATGATTTCTTAGGAGCACACCGTTCCCCTTTTAAAATCGAAGTGGCATGTTCCCCAAAACTGTACTAAAACATCGATGCCATTAAGGAATTGCTTTTATGTGAAAACCGCCAGATAATGCATACGTTAGCACACTGTTAGTACAAGTCTTATCTCGACTATATAGTAAGAAATTGCTACGTAAATGTTTCATACATACATACGTACCTTCTTCGTAGACTCCAACTGCACATTTAGTTCTTCAACTAAAGTAGAATGTTTCTGTCGTAGGTTTGACATGGCGGCTTCGTGAGCGGCAGATTCTTCGTTAATGCTCTTCTTCAGCGAGTCAAGTTCTTGTTCTCGTTTTGTTTTCATTTCCTGCGCTGCTGCTGTCGTGTCGATGGATTCCTCGAGTTCTGATTTCAGGTTATCCAATTCCTAGAACATTGACAACAACTAGTTTTTAGTGATGTTAAAAAGGAAATGACATCACATATTGTATAACTCTCAACTAGATTATTAATCACGTAACCAATGTACTTATGACTGTTCTGCCTTGTGAAAGAGCACGTGTTAAGTTAAAATTTATTTTCGATTATTATGAGTTAAACTTATTATGATTTTGTCTATGTTCCGTGAAACCTCTACATCTAACAGGTTATAGGCCCAGGATGCTATGAAGAATCGAACAAGTCGACAATTTGATAAAATATTTCTAAAAGTATTTTGCGGTCGAATATAAAATTAATATGATAGACTCCTCGAGTTCGGATTCAGGTTATCCAATTCCAACGTAGAACATTGACAATAACTCTGCAGAATATTGACAATAACTACGTAGAACACTGACAATAACTACGTAGAACATTGACAATAACTATGTAGAACACTGACAATAACTACGCAGAACACTGACAATAACAACGTAGAACATTGACAATAAGTCTGTAGAACATTGACAATAACTACGTAGAACACTGACAATAACTACGTAGAACATTGACAATAACTATGTAGAACACTGACAATAACTACGCAGAACACTGACAATAACAACGTAGAACATTGACAATAAGTCTGTAGAACATTGACAATAACAACGTAGAACACTGACAATAACTACGTAGAACATTGACAATAACTACATAGAACGCTGACAATAACTACGTAGAACATTGACAATAACTACGTAGAACACTGACAATAACTACGTAGAACATTGACAATAACTACGTAGAACATTGACAATAACTACGTAGAACATTGACAATAACTCTGTAGAACATTGATAAATAACTACGTAGAACACTGACAATAACTACGTAGAACACTGACAATAACTCTGTAGAACACTGACAATAACTCTGTAGAACATTGACAATAACTACGTAGAACACTGACAATAACTACGTAGAACACTGACAATAACTACGTAGAACACTGACAATAACTCTGTAGAACATTGACAATAACTACGTAGAACACTGACAATAACTACGTAGAACATTGACAATAACTACGTAGCTCTTAGTGCTTTATATAATTCTTTGCTGTCTCAATTAAAAATAGATTACGTAAGTAAACCTGCATCTCAAAGAAAAACAAACACAACGAAAAGAGTACCGACCTCACTGATCTCTTTTTTCTGTCGCTCGGCCTTTGAACGAGATGCTTTCTCGGCGTCAAGATCCTCTGTCAGTTCCTCAATTTTATTTTCTAATTCTCGAATGCTTCTTTCAAGACCAAGACGTTTGTTGGTCTCGGCATCGACCCTAAACAAAGACATGAAAATGTTGTTAGTAATTGTTCTATTAACAGGGTTTCTTTCTCACATTTTTGGACACCAAACAAAAGGCAATAACATCGCTAAGCATTTAATTGACATGCGCAGTTGTGTTATAGTTATGTCTGAAATTATACACAATAAAAAACATCTAACTGAGTTCTCAATACAACTGACTACCATTTACTTGTAATAAAACAGTTGCTTTCAATGCCGTTCGAGTTTTCAGAGTGAATAAAACTTCGCATTTTTTTACTTGCTAGAGTGAAAATCAATTTATTTCTGTGATAAGTACAGTGAACGTTTATCGTCTTATACATCTTGAGGTCTAGCGACTAAAATAGCACAGTCACGCACAGCTTAATTTAATTAACGATAATCATAACCTAACTAGGAAGCCATCCCTACGTATATTAAAGTGACCACTAAGAGTTGGACACACAAACCTTGAATTAGTTTCGTTGACATCTTGTTCTCTCTTTGTCAGCATACCTTCAAGTTCTTCAATCTATCAACAAAACACGTGGAATGCATTCATTCAATGCTGCACGAGCGCTATAACAATTAGCTGTTCAAGGGGGAGGGGGGATAAGAGTTTTGAAATGGAAATGTAATAGTCTATCCAGGACTGCAGATAAAATTCAACCTCCACTTCTGAGAAAGACACATAGTGAGCTAATATTCACAGAGATATGATCAAAAATTACAAGTCGACGACATTCAAGTTTTAAATTCAAACATTCGAGGCCTTCGATTATTTATTTTAGATAAAAGGAAATTCAACTTCCTTTAGTTAACATATTGATATGTGGAAAATAAAACAACTTCTTATTGATATGTACGTAATCTTACGTTGAAGGGAAAAGTCGATTGTTTCACACAACATTACGACAACCAACACAAGTAGAAACAATGAGCTTTAAGGTAGGACATGCATAAATAGTATCATCTCTCAAGGTGACTAGTCATGGTAATTTCTCACAAAATCTGCTCAGGTACACTTACACAAACCTACTTGCTTTCACGGACTGCAACATTTTCAACAAGGGAGGAGCAGTCTGATAAGATGAAAGCTGGCTTGGTAAAAAATTATGCATACATGGTCACACCAACACCCCTCCTTTCTCTTGCGTACATAATAAAAAGCATATTTCACTCCTCCCTGCTTTTCTATTGTACACTATAGACTTAAGTACTACATACTCTTTGTTTTGCCTCCAGTAGTTGCTCTTGAAGTTCAGCTATTTCAGCGAGTAATTTCCTCTTTTCTTTCTCCAACTCTTGTCGTGCTTTCTCCTCACTACGTAAGCGATCCTCAAGATCTGTGATAGTTGCCTCGTGCTTCGCCTTGATCTTTCCCAAACTTTTGCTCTTGTCCTCTTCGTCTTGTAGTTGCGTCATTGTTTCAGCTAATTTTTCTTCAAGCTGCTTCTTCTCTTTACCAAGCTAAAAAAGATTCAATTTTCTTAAAAATATTGTTCGCACGTCCCTTTTTGGAATTCTGTTCTGAATCCTGATTTAATTGTTCATTCCAAACAAAATCAACACTAACTTTGATCGAGAGAAAATGGTAAATTCAATTCATTTAACTAAAATAAGCTTGTTACTTTTTGAATGTAATAGTATATTTCTCTCAAAATTTCATAATTCTCCTGTATAGTCTTCACACGCCCGCCGTGGAACTCAGATTCGGTCGTCGGGGTCAGCGTGTGTAAAAAAAGTTCTTCTATCTATTTATTTATTATTAAGTTCAACTTACCTTCGAGTTGGAATCTTCGAATGACAACAAGTCTTCTTCGTACTTTTTAAGCTTTGCCTCGATTTGAACTTTCTCCAATTGTAATTTCTGTCTGGTTGCTTCTTCTTCGTCAAGTCTGAAAACATCAGTCGAATATTTGTTAACAGAGAGAAAAAATTGAACTAAATATAATCAAAACTAATATACTTAAACATTGCCCAACAAAAATAAAGACAGACTCAACCAAAACAGACTTCTTCCTCGACAGTAAGTTGAAATGCACTTACTAAAGTTTTGGCGAAGTTAAGCTTCAAGCAAGTTTTGAAAATATCCTGATGAATGAGGATAAAGCCAGCTACGTAAACAACCTCTTGGACTGTATCCCAAACTAAAGGGGTTTCCGCCGGGCGAGGAAATAAATAAGAGGAAAATGCTTTCTCCCACAAGTTGGCTGCACAATAATCGGGTGGTGCAGGTCGGCAAGCATGTTTTTGTTGTTGCTTCGCCTTGTTTGACGTGCTATTCCCTCCACACACCCGTTTGTACGTTATATAGACGCGTTGTCCGAACTTGTTTAGTTATTTTGCTTATCGTGTTTAATAGCCTTACGAGTTTGTAGCTAGATAAGTTAGTATTTGGTGGTTTGGTAATGGTTAAGTAAGAATAAAGTCAAGCTTGCGCCGATAGCCAACAGCAGCCCCTAGCGTGTGTAAGGATAGATATTAAATATTGATCACAAAAAATCCCTGGAACTTCTCTAAGTATTGGAATGTACGTAGAACGACTATGCAAAATAATGAATATGTAAAAATAACAAAAAATAATATCTTCCTGCGTAGCTAACATGAAGTACACAACCAACGTAAACAATCATCTGCTTCGTGTTGACTATAAAATTTAAATTATATACATGCAGGAGATAGCAAAATACACAAATGTACTCACTGTTCCTCCAGATCCAGTATGTTCTGCTGTAGGCCTCGTTTTTCATCTGCAAGTTTTAAAGATTTGTCTTCTTCTTCTTCTACCTTTGCTTCAAGATCTTCAAGCAAAAGTTCCAGTTCATTTTTCTTTGCTGACAACCTCTGTCGCATCTCGTCTGCTTCGACGTACGCTTCTTGCGTCTGTTCAAGTTTCTCGGCGAGTACCTGTTTCTCTTCGCTCACCTGCGCATGCGTCTGTTCAAGTTCCTTAAATTGTCCCTCGATCTTTTCCAGTTTATCAGACACTTTCTTCAATTCGTCTTGATGTTGAATTAACTGTTCCTCTTGACGCGTAACGTCCAAGAGAGGTTTCACCTGTTTTAACGAGAAAAAGATAAATTGAAGACGGGAAAGAAAAGATTAGTTAGTCGCATTCATTAAAGGGTTGGCCTCTCTCAACATCGCTTGTTGTTTGTCTTTTGATGAGTAGCAAGTTGTTGGATTGAGACTGCAGAAAGAGCGGGACAAGCATGGAGCAAAATCAAGATTGCAAACCATAATATTTGTCTGCATATGATACTGACACGCAGTGTATGTATGAAACATGTATGGAAAATGTTGACTTAGGATTGCACAGATGATTATAAAGTACAGATTTGGCAGATATGAGATATGGAGACATTTTCAAATCAATTTCTCTTAACAATGATCATATGTACTTTAGCTGACTTAATACCGCCAATTAACCAATATAAACAAAATCTATCAATTTATCATTGATGACTCATCCGGACATAGATTCATAAATCCAGATATCACATTAAAATTTCAGATCTCAAAATGCGAATTCTAGGTAAGGCATTCTCGAGTCCAGAGCATTCATAATCCTTGTTCTTAGATTATGAACTTCATTAATTCGACACTAGATAAAATGTATCTATTGAATATACGCCAGAGGGAAATAAATACTTACCTTAGTAAATAGACGCCACCACGGCCAGTTACGAAGCTTCAGGTAATTCAAGCAATTCTTCTGTAGTACTCTGATAGCGTTCAACTGCTGAGTTCGTTTCTCGTAGTTCTTACGGGCCAGGTTACCACGACAGAATGCTTGGAATATCGTAATGATCTCGGTCAACTTCGTGTCACGATCCTCCTCGAGCTTAGCGAGAACTCCCGCGCGGAAAAATATCTTCGATTGACCAACGCGATAGCTGTTTTTATCCAGTTCAAGAAAGTCCAACTATTGACAAAAGGAAAATCATCGGGTTTTACAATTGAAATCAACCTTATCTTAGTTTATTAAAAGTAATGCAGCCATGGGCACATAAATATGATTATGTGTCAACCAAGATGCATTGCGCGTTAATCACGCGGCCAATTTGTGAGTGGATAAAATGGCGGATTTTTTTGAAGTAGTCCATGCAACTTAGACATACAATAATCAATGATGTAAAACAGAGTGTTAATGTTTTTTTCTGCTAACGTTTCTTATAAATTACACAACGTAGTGACGAAATTGAATTAAGTGTACTGCAAGCTCGAAAATGAAACATGAACAAAAGCACGCAATGCATCTTGGCTGACACACATTCTTAAAAAGATTTGTTCCAAAAGATAATCATGATACGATGAGGTAACATGTTTGTATTTAGGCATGAGGTAACATGTTTTATTCAAACTCACTCATATCATCGTCATGGTAAACATTAGCATCTTAAATACCCTATCAATGCTCGCAGTAGTAAATTGGACAATTGTTGATACGACACATTGACGATAATTATGATTATAAATATTATCATGTTGTCGACAGTGAAGTTCCTGTCTCTTTTAATGCTATGGGCGACTTTAGTTAACACTCTGATGACTGCAAGATATAGCCAAAAAAAATCTTGGTAGTTTTTTCACAAACCCAAAGTTTAGTAAATACTTCAAAAACAACTTGGCTGAAAGAGTTAAGACGACCTCATGGCGTTTAAATACAGCAGTTGAACATATAAAAACATCTCACTACACGAGTTTTCTATGATCATGGCAACTCGTAATACACTGCACAATGGATTAAACGTATGTACTTATACAGGTTAATAATTACCATTTGTTGGGCAGCTTTTCTACCATCCATAAATCCCTTAGGAATCAAGTTGGGAGTGAGGATTTCATAACTGTGAAAAACAAAAGTATATTAGAAAACATTTTAAACTGCTTTGAGCAAGTCCTAAAATATCTTCTGGGTAAAAAAAAAAAAAGAAGGAAAATTCGCTTGTAAATGAAACAAAACGTAAAAGCTCATTTTTTGTGAAAAGGTTATTTCTGTTGAAAAAATAATCACCGTTGTTTGAATTCTTGGAAAGCAATTCTGTTTGGGAAACCTTGACGACAAATACGAATTCCTTCGAGGACACCGTTACATTTCAATTGATCCAAAACCAGGTGAGAGTCAATCTTACCTGCCTGCAACGAAAAATTTCACCTACAATTAAAGGCTGTAGACTTAACGAATTGAAAACTTTCATTACATCCAGAAAAAACGTGTATAAGACATTGAAAGACAACATTGTAAAAGGTGATATCCGCGTTTCGCAATTGATCTTCTCTTACAAGTGAGCTTACACTAAAGTTTTCATGCAGTTATGTCTGAATCGCGTCAATATTATTTATTTCTTACAAAATATTATTTATAATATTTATAATATATTATTATTTATTTCCTACAAACCAAAATTCAATTTTTTAAATAATCAGCACATACGTACCCGTTTCTCGTGGTTAGGAATAATACAACGGACGAAATTTGCGTTGGTGTTCGACAATACATCCATCAGTTTGGTAAGTTGTTCCTATATAGGACGAATAAAAATAGTTAAAATACAAGAGATTCCGCTGACACAAACCACGAAAATTACGTACTATCAGCACACGTCTTATGTACGTACGTACCTTGTATAATTGACCGACAGTCCTAAACATTCCTTTTCGGACTTTTGATCCAAATGGTGAGTCAGAACCTCCAGTTGCACCCAGACTCACGATGTTTTCTGTGTGAAAAGAACAAATATACCTTAACAATTACTGCCATATTTCAACAAAAGAGGCAGTTTCAGCGTTCTTAGGTCACCTGTGTCCTTCCACAATGAAGAGACAAAAGAATCACTTGAATTTTGAAACAAAGTAACGATGTTATCATTTAAAGGATCCATGTTCTTCATCAACCATTTTTCAGCATTATAATCCACCTGTGGTTACGAAATGTTACAGTAAGGGATGAATTGGTAACAATCAAATAAAAAAGCCATTATCATGCATCAACAGTAGCAATTAGTTGCAAAGTATGAATGATAAAAGTCAAGTATGAATTGTAATGGTAGCATAAACAGTTATGGCGAAGCATGAATGGTGATGGTCAGATAGTTACAATCAGATTGTGATGGTTAGGATCAGATGGTGATTGCTACATACAATCTATGTATATGAATGGTGACAATGTGGTATGTATGAATGGAGTGAATGGTTACAATCCTACACAAATGGTTAAAATCTATATTAATTCCAGTTGAACACATACCATGCCTGCATAGTGAATGATACTAAAATCTGCATTGGATCTGAAATCTGGTTTTTTCAATTTGGGATTTTGGGATAACTCTTTTTCTAGTTTTTCAACAAAACTCTTGTCAGACGCCTTGGGGAACCAACATTCCTCATCCAGAAGACCAAGAACACCAACTTGCTGGAAATTAATGAAAAAAAACTCATGATGAACAAGAACACTTTACTTAAGAAAGTGGTGTAACCTACATAGGGGAGACACCTATTATTAAAGTTCATATTATACAACTCTAAGTGAAACGAGAATCATAAAACTGACTCAAGAATTCATCCTTTGCAGAAAATCTACATTTTTTCAACTATGTATATAATCCAATAAGGTAAATAGAGTTTACAATATTAACAAAAATCAAAGTGCATATTTATTTACTACATGACAAACACAAAAATCCCTCAGTGTACCTTCTCAATCAGATCAATGCAAGGCTGCAAATCAAGACCGAAATCGATAAACTTCCATTCAATTCCTTCTTTTCTGTATTCTTCCTATAAAACAAGAGTAAATACTTATAGAACAACAGTATAGCAAAAAATTCTACTTTTTGCATTTGTCTGGGCAAGCATATGTATATATGATCGATCATTTTGACAAGCCATTTTGACAGGGGGCAGCAGAACACAACCAAACTAATTTTCCACCCAAAATGAGAGAGGCCCAACGAAAAATTATTTGACCAGACATCTCACTTGTTTTCACTTATATAAAAAAAACTAAAGATGTTAAAAGACAAACCTGCTCAAGGATGAACATGGTGTGGTTGAAAAGCTGTTGTAATTTTTCATTCGTATAATTAATACACAGTTGTTCAAAGGAATTTAGCTGAAAAACAAGAAATAAGTTTTTAAAACATAAAACATTTTATCCACCAGACACTATCAGAAGCACTAAAGATGACATTGATTGAGATTCTTTGTCAACATACATTGATGTTAACAAATCAATATTAACGAATGAAGTAAGATGCTTGCATTTAGCCTACCTTGAAAATTTCAAAGCCAGCAATATCAAGTATTCCAATAAAGGACGTGCCATCACGTTTACTTCGATCCAAACATTTATTGATGCGATGAACCATCCACTTGAACATTCTTTCATATAGAGCTTTGGACAGAGCTTCACATGAGAATTCCGCCTAAAGAAAGCATATTGTAGAAACAGTTACAGTCAAAAATTCCTTCACTATACAAAGTATAGTGCAAAAACCTAACACTGTTTTGCCATTTGCAACTTGCAAAACATTTAATTTGACATAGATTTCAAAACCTTCACTGAGCTCACCTGATCTTTTGTTTGTGATTTGTGTACATATTCACGACCCACTTTGACTTTGGGACGAATCAAACTTTTCGTGAAATCAACAACGGGGATACCAAGAAGATGGCAGATTTTCTGTGCCACTAAGAAAGATGAAGTAAGTCTTTATGTGAAATAATGAACAATAAAACCCATTAACCAGCAAATAAAAAATGTTTTCTAGCAAATTGTAACAATGTTTGTACCAGTATTGTTGGGCAATGTTGCTTGATCTGAGTTCCTTTCTTGCTTGAACTTAAGATTACCAAAATGTAATACACTTGAGATGACTTTGAATATCGCTAGAAGATTTTACATTTGTCAAACAGGTATACAAATGATCAACCAACAGAGATAATGTAGCCAAAATTTGGAAACTATAAAAAATTACTTACAGTTCGATTCATCAGTTGAAATTCCCATGTCCCTCATTCCATTCTGAAATGGAAAATATATAACAATTTACACAACTAATACAAGCACAAATCTGTAACTGATGCTTTCACCATACATAAAAAATTAACAACAAAGCAAAATGCGAGTTGCTATATGCTTTAAGTGTTTTCTCTTATCTTTCTCAAATCAAACTTATACTTTAATCAACAATCTTTATATTTAAAGAGTGAAGTGATTTTAAAAATTGTATTTGGATCCATTATAATTAATCATATCTTTAAAGTGTATCAATAGGTGACCTTATTGTGCAACGAAGTTAAATGTATGTATTTCTACAATCCTATAGTCTGTGTTGAGCCATTTAGAAATGTTTTCTGTTTCAACTATATGTAAAGCATGTGAAAACTTGTTCTAGAAGTCTCAGTCTAGTGTTTGATCACAAAATTGTCTTTTTGCAGTAGTACAATTAGGTCATATTTGAGATTAAAGTTAACTCCCATCCTGATGAATTTAACTAATATTTATGCTTTTCAGCATTTGAATAGCAATATCTTACCAAGGTGTCTTTAAGATCTGAGCGATCATCAATTCCACTAACTTCCACATTTCCATTTGATAGAAAAGTGTATTGTCCAATGTCCTCAAAAAGAAACTCATCTAGAAATGAGATATAACATAACAATCAATAGTGCTATGCAACATGTTGCTACTGTAATGACATACAAGTTTAAAGAAGAATTTTTGACAAACTCATTACTACACATGTCATTAACTAGAAATGTGCATCTACAAAAAGATTATCTACGTAAGTTATGGTTTCAAAATTGTAGCGAGAGACTTGCCGAGCGGAAATCGAATTCGTGCTTTTTTTTGGTCTATTTCTATGGCTCTAATCAGAACTTTAAGTTGGGCATTAATTTTTATCACACGAGTTATGGTTTCGGTTTGGGTTTTTTCAAGAAAGAATACAAATGTTTTAACTTATCCCTTACATTAATTAATTTCAAAATAAAAGCATATCTGCATGTTGCTTACATATGTACATAACAATTGAAAAAAATGACCACTATACTAAGGGAGTACCTTTCATCTGCTTGTTCATTCCATTGAGAATTTGATAGAAAATATGAAAGCATCTTTCTTCAGGAGCTTGTCTCACACAACGTGCCTTTTCCAAAAGATCTGTGTGGTGTTAAGGCTAAACATGGCAAACTAAGCAAGTTTTAAACCTGGGTTGATCTAGACTAAGGTCAAATCTTTGGAATATTACAATAGCTTTACACCGAGCTGGAAAATGTCTGACAGCAACAACAGCACCACTTCCATGTAGTTTTTTCTACAAAGCTACTCACACAAAATATTTTTGTGTTTCTTAGGATATTTTTCATTGAAAATTGCAACAGGAAATCTGCCGATTTGTCACAAATATTCTATTTTCAAAATTTGAAGCGAGGAAATGAAATCTCCTGGTCAGGCATAAAACAAACAAAACAAACAAACAACATTTGTATACCAGCCAGTATTAATCCCCGCCAGGGGGGATGACCGGTCCATGAACTTTTCTACGCCAAACGTCTCAATCTCTCGCCATATCTCTCGTTATACCCATCGCCTTCATATCACTGTTCACAGCATCCATCCATCTCTTTCTCGGTCTACCTCGTTTGCGGACTCCATCAACATTCATATGCAACATTCTACAAATTTCAGCACTTTCTTCCCTCCTTTCCACATGCCCAAACCACCTCAAACGCTGGCGCCTTACCCAATTCTCGATACATTCAACACCAACTCTTTCTCTAATCTCTTCACTTCAAATCCTATCCATCAACGTTACACCACACATCATCCTTTCCGTCGACGCCAATCTTCTTAGGTCCTCTGCTTTCGGCGCCCAACAATCTGCTCCATATCCCAAAACACTTCTAACACATGCCTTGTACAATTCTCCCTTCTGCTTCAACAAAGTCGACTTTTCGCACAACATTCCCGACAACTCTCTAAAACTCCACCACGTTGCTTGAACTCTGGTCAGGCATAACATAATTTTAATTGATAGAAGAAAAAAATGCATCTTGTTCAATGTTCTGTTTTTTAATTTTGTAAGTTATTGGACACGAAGATATGACAAAGGATACAAGATTCAATGTTGGCACCAGCAATGAATCCAGACGTATCAAAGTTAATTCGGATAAACTTCCCCTGCAAACAAAACATTTTTTAGTGATTGCTGAAAACACAAAGTTTGATTTGAACAAGCAAAAATATGTACTTGTAAAACAATTAAAGAAGAATAAAATCAAATCTTCACTGCTTCCAATTCATAATGGACATATTTTGTCAGAAAAATCTTGCACGCAAAAACGTATGCTAATCATGTGCAGTTTTGACAAGATTGAAGCATATTTTTACAAAAATATCTAACACACTTACAAATCTAGAAGAATTATCATTCTTCACTGTCTTTGCATTACCAAATGCCTCCAAAATTGGATTTGCCTCAAGCAACTGTTTCTCAAGTTCAACCTAATAATGAAGAGAAAAATGATAAGTTCTTTCAAAAACTGATGAAAAAACTGCAATTTTCTTATATTTACATACTATTAGCCCATCTAACTATAGCTTTGTTCGTAATGAAATGAACACATTAACTCTAATTGCTAATTTTGGCTTAACTGAAATATCAAAAAGTCAAGATACATGTACCTACAAATTAATGTGCTTCCAATTTGCTTTGCAAATGTAGAGATTTCCAAAGTGAAATTGCTTTGGTAGACAATGAAACCGCATGTTAAAACATAGGCGGGCCAAAAATCAGTTAACGATTTTTATGCAATAAATTTATGTAAATAGCAAATATACTCCTTGATTAATGGGCGATGTTTCAACGTATGTAAGTATGGTCATTGCAGTCTCATATTTTGACAAGATTTGCAACTCTCAACACAAAATTACCAACCGTTAACAAAAAACTCTTTCACATGACTAAATCTCATAAGTAAATAACAAAACACGAAAAACAAATACATGTCTTTAATATGAAACAAATAATTTTACTATTTGTAGTTTTCTTAACATTGAAATTTATTTCCAGGGTTCGGATTAGCACATCGCAATTTGCAAATTACGAGCCAATTCTGTGCTTTAGTGAATCGAAGACGAATAAATTGCAAATCAGAATTTGAAAAAATACAATTAAAGCATAATTTTGACATTCTTTAAATGGAGATCTATAAAAAATGTAATTCAATACGCCTGCCATTTATGCTTTGTCCGTTTAGCAACGAATGCTCCATTGAAATATAAATAACCAGAACATTGTCGTTCTAAATATAGCACAGTACACTTTGTCAGATTTTGTATAGTTGACGCTGAAACTTTGAATATTTTGATGTGAAAGAAGTTTGCATTAACTGCTTTTACATTTAACATTCAACATATCATTTTCTGGTGTGTTACATTAATGAGTCAAATATAGACCGTGGTAAAATATTATGAGACGAAAGCTAATAAATTTTTTTCAAATCTTTTAATCCTTTGCCTGAAGATTGTGTTAAACTATACGTTTGGCTTATTGATCCATATCAAAATTGCTTCGACCAGATTATCTGGATGATTGTTTTGCTGTTATTTTCCACTGCTGTTTTGCAAAATTTCAAACATAGGCATGTGTATGAGCAATGTTACAGCCAGAATTATAATATAAAATTTCAGAAGATGCACGCTTTAAAAAGTTGCAAATTGATTTTTTTCTCCTAATTCGAGCCCTGATTTCTATTAATATAAAAAATGCAAATGTGTTTAGGGATCGTAGCAAATACTTTCAAAACCTATCCTTTGGTCACTTATCTAAGCATTTGTCATATTTATGAATGCTCAAACGTATCAAAGATTGGCTTCAATTGTTTTTGAGTATACTCAGATCGGCTAAAGTTTTTTTCAATTGTTATCACATAAATTAGAAATGGAAAATCTGAATGCAAAACATAAAATCGGGAACGGTTCATAAAAGTTGCAAAACAATACATTAGTTATAACTCAGACTATGGATACTAATCAAATCTAAGAGATAATAACCTGTCCACTTGAAGCAGATGCAGCCTTGCTATGTCCTGCAACCGATGCCAAATATTGAATGACTTTCTTTGTGTTTTCTGTCTTTCCTGCTCCACTTTCCCCACTGGAACACAAGATAACAAAGGCAAACATTTACGTAATATGTTAAACTGAGAAAATAAATCTGGAATGGTAAATCAGAACATAAACTTACGTGCAAAGAATTGATTGGTTTTCACGCTCTACAAAGAAAGAAAAAAACAAATGAACATTATAACACAAAAAGTTCTATTATCTATTTCCAAAGAATATAAAACTGCTGGGAAAAAGCTATGGTTGTCCTGAAAGCACACAAAATTGCTTTGCTTGATACTTTTGATTTCACAAATGCAGAAAACACAGCAATCCTATGAACTACTTTCCTAAATAATAATTAATAATAACCATGACTACTAAGCCTGCATTTTCGTGTACTGTGAAGGTTGTACCATACATTTATGTTGACACAAGTCATGCCATATTTGTTAACAGTTTGGCCTTCTCAAACAAGACATTTGTTTATACAAAAATGTTGGGGGAAGAAAGCTGGAACATTTCATGAAAGGTGGTGATTATGGGTAGAAATGAAATCGAATGCCTAGTGTCATATTTTATGTTTTCAGACTAACAACTTGGCGACACGAAAACTTGTCACTTGACAAATCTCCTTGGCACAACTGCCCTTCTCTGCAGTTTGGGTATTAAGTATGTATGGTGTAGTTATTTTGATGTTCTTTGTTTAAAAATGTAGTATAAAACAAAAACATTATTTCAGAACTGCCAATGGCTTTATTTTCTTGCTACAAGATATACTAAATCAGCAAGATAATAAAAAAAAACACCAACAAAAATGAATTGGAATATACATGTTTATATAAAGTGAACAACTTTTGATATGATTAAAACCACTGGCTGGGACTGAAAATAAAATTATATTCGTATTTCTTGGTTCAGTTGAATGCAATAAACAAATTAGTTGTTCGGGCTATTAGTAACAGATTTTTGAGCAGATTTGCAAAGGTGTTGTCAGTTTTACTGCTGTTAATAGAAGTATCATCATAACCTAATTTAAAAAACTCAAGATGTAAATCACATTAAGATCAATAGCCGACCAAATAAGAAATGCTCCATAAATCAACTTTCGACAACACAATGTAAAATGCAAATGAACAATTCCTGTGAGAGAAATCGTTACCAAAAAATACGCCCCGTAATGACACAAATAAAAGACAAAAAATTTCGAAAATGATGTCACAGGAAACAGAACTATTTTGACAATCTAATGCTGCCACACAAACACTGCCATTTTCGTTTCCGCTATAAACTTCAAAATCAAATGAATAAAAGTGTAAAATATCTGAAAGACAAATAACCCCAAATAAATATATATTGTATATTTGGACATAGTTTGTCAGGTAAGATAATTGCTAAAAGAATAGACTTGAATTAGAAATGTGCATTTGAATGTTAAACAATTTTCAGCCCAATATACTTAACTACATTCATAACAAACTAATCACGTCCATCATCGAATTTAAAAGTTGCCTTTAAAAGCAATATAATTTGCTGAATGATATCAATTAACCAAAGTATCAAGAAAAGTATATAATGTAAAAGTGCCCGAATTAAATATATGTAAACAAGTTAATGCATATTATTTGTTTAAATTAGCTTATCAGAAATATCGCGCACACCCTAATCGATCATGTTTCGTAGAAACAAGTATTTTCGACAAGAAATATTCTTATATGAATGGCACTGTGTGAGTCTGTGAGAAAGACCCTGAATTCTGACCGCAGTGACAAATTATAGCAAATTGCAATTAGAAGATCAATTTGTAATCGACAGTAAAACAATATACAATCAGATTCACTTTCGTACAATGCCAGTCCTTATCTTTATTAATTTGAAACTTACATAAAACGATATGCTTTGACTATGTAGATGTAACAAGGCTCAAAACAGCATGGGGAAATGACGTACAGAATTTAGCTGTCTAAAAATGTACTTTAAATGCTGGTGCCACGCCTGCCATCGGCAATGGAGCGACGTCAATTGTCTAAGTCGCGAAAATACTTAATACAATACAACATACGAAGTCAAAAATTTGTCACCAGCCATGGAATTACAAGAGCGAGGAATGTCTACGGCAGTTAATTAAAAGGGAATGTCAAGCATTTACAAACTAATAAGCAATTTTAATACCTTGAAGCATACTCCTGTATGCAGTGTCTGTAATTGCATAAACGTGTGGTGGC
Organism: Xenia sp. Carnegie-2017; assembly: GCF_021976095.1. Taxonomy (NCBI): domain Eukaryota; kingdom Metazoa; phylum Cnidaria; class Anthozoa; order Malacalcyonacea; family Xeniidae; genus Xenia; species Xenia sp. Carnegie-2017. The sequence goes on from NW_025813486.1 coordinate 10,753,665, forward strand.
ACTTCATGTCGTTTTTTTCCCTTGTACATTTCCACCACATTATCGGTATAGATAGGCAGCCTTTTGTAAGGGTTAACGACCACACAAAACAAACCGGAGTAGGTCTAAAACGATAAAAACATACAACAATTTTAGGATTATGGCAGCACTTTGATATTCGTTATTTGATGACATGAGTCACTTCCGGTTGGAAATTTTTGTTTGCCATGTCGCGAAAATTTGTATTGTTGCTGTTTAAAGAATGTTTTAAATTCGTCGAATAACAAAGTAACTTACATAGATTAATTCTGAATAATAACGATCCTTCAGATTGTGTAAAACGCTTGCTTCGTTGAGGCAAGTTAGTTCGGCCATGTCTTCGACCTTCTCGAATTTTGGTGGATTCATTTTCTGGATGTCATCCTTGCTAAACGTCTTTCGTTTGCCACCTGATAATTCAACAGTTATTTCATCGTTTTTCTCTTGTTTTACGCTTCCAGGGATAAATCCGTGTTCTTCGTCGGGCACCCAAACAAGTTTCTTCGCGCTCCATTCCGCTTGCAAAGTGGGGTCGCCAACACTTCGCCTGTCCACCGCTAAATATTTCATTTCGTTATCCATCTTCACAGGATTTTAGTAAACCAAGCACCTCTTCTTGCTACACTGTGCAAATGTAGGTTTTCTTATCAAAGCAGACTAACAATATACCCAAATTTAACTCAAATCAAAGTTGAACGTACATAAACACAGCTTCTCTTCAATTGAGAATGTTGCTGCATTCTCTTCTCGCTCCCTATTGGTTAATTAGGCATAGATCACGTGTCAAATACTAATGACGTCTGCATAAAATTATTTCAAGGTGTGGCGAAGTGTGGCGTAGCATATGTCCGCTATGAATGATACAACGTAAGTAAATCCGGGGGAAATCAAATGAACGGCAAAAGAATTGTTTTCAAGCACAGCAGAAAATAGTCATAGCCAAGATATATGCAGTAAAGGGTAAAAATTGAATTGATAATTATAAAATGCGACTCAAAACAAACCATTAGGGAATCAAAGTGGAGTAGACAATAATAAATAATCAAGTACTTCAAACTTCCGGAATTGTCATACACCATTATCTCCGTTGGTCCTCCTCCTTGAGAATGGACATGGTTTTGAAATTTGAGTTTATTGTTGTTTTGCACGCTGATGCTCATTCCACACCATACAAGATACAATGCATACATATTGTGCAAACTATACGCACTTTTTCAGGCTACACGCATGATGCAGGGTATATATCAAACGCTTCTAATAAGCAATTGAACATGCCCCCATAAATCGAACTTACTCATAAGCAAATCGAAGTTACGACACAAAAACAAATCGATCTGTAAATTACAGTAATTTGTATCCTGACATTATAATTTTAAATTAATCCCAGGTAGAGGCCAAAAAAATCGCTGTTAAAAAATCACTGTTAAAAAATCACTGGCGTTAGTTGGCCTTCGAATGTTGGAAAATGTTTTGTTTCTTTGGAAAATAAGTTATGCCAAGCAGTTCAGGTTTCCATAAAATTGTGATGGTGAAAGTGCGCAGTACTGGTTGATGAGACTTGAAAATTTCGACGATATTTTGATTTAGTTTTATTCACGGGTTTATGAGGCAGACGAAACTAGACAAAGGCTTATCGGTTTGACAAGTATTTTGTTAGAAGCCGTTCGAACACATAATTTTGGTGATAACTTTTCACAAAAAGCGATGCATGTTTCAAATCAAACAAAACGTCGACGCAGACCCAGTTTTATGGCTATCTGCATAAGCTTTCTTTCAAAATATTCTCTTAGTCTTCTTTTTTATTATTCCCTTCGCCTTGAAAAAATCCCCAGCTCTTCGTAGAACGACACTACCACCCGTAACCACCTCAATGTTTCACAGTGGGAATGGCGCTCTTTGAATTATATGCATTTATTTCCAAGTTTCTTCTTTCTCCATACGTAAGCTGCATCGTATTCATAAATTACCAGTTTTTTGTCATCTGATTAAAATATTCTTCCAGTACGTTGCAATACTGTTAAGGTTATTTCTGGAATATTTTAGTCTGGCTTGGAAGTCTTATAATTATTGTAAGAATGGGTTTTCGTTGCCCATAACTTAGCAGTCCATTGTAGTTTTTCTATGGTTTTTCAAGCACATTTGCCTAATTTTCTGAATTGTATTTGTTTCTTTGAATTCTGTAATATATTACTACTTAGCTACTACTGTTGTGGTCACCAGAAAATGCATGAATAGCTTTGTTTATCCATATTTGTTGCTTTTGACACCATAAACTGGCAAATCAGATCGTTCACAGGAATTTTTGAACCGTTTGAATTGTCCATTGATATGCTTATTAAATGGATCGTGCATCCCCAATATCGTTAGTGCAAAAATTTGAAGCCGGAAGTAGACAGCTATAATAAGATGAACTAAATGGTTTGAACCCGGAAGTATCGTTACATGGTACATGTGTATACACATGTATACAGTGTATATGTTTACACATGTACAATGAGAAGGACTGTTTTTGTTGTTGTTGACTGACGAGTCAGGTTGACAAGGTTGTTGAAACGTCATTCAACAAAAACAAAAACAGTCCTTCTCAGGACTATACCAACCTGGACGATCTACATTTACAAACATGTATAATTAGATGCGCCGCCATATTAAACACATCCCACTCATAAGAATAATCTATAGTAAAGAACCACGATAGCAATGAGTTTTTGAGCGCATTGTACTTATACGGCCAAAAATAGCGTAACTAGGGTATTCTTAATCACCCCGTGCGTTATTCTGAGACATTCTCTATGGTTTGTACCTCAAAAGTTATTCACAATAGAGTCATTCACATTAATATCACCAATACGTTGTGTTTTTGTTTTACTTAAGACAAGTAATTTGCTAGAAGTTTGAAGTACTCGTAGCGCTCCTGCACTTGTATAACATTTTCCACTTAATGATATTCGGTAGAATCCATCGGTTTCGATGGTGATTGTAGAAGAATCTGTTTCACCTTTTTCCCACATCGCGACATTGGTGCAATCTGAACCTCTTTTTCCAGTGATTGAAGTACCAACTTCAGTGTACACATCTACTGGAATTTCTAGTCGTTTTTTATGCTTTTCACGTCTTCTATGATATTTTACACGACGGGCGTGGTGGTTTTTTGCCGGACGTATCAAAGCTTCGAGAGCCTCACGCGTAGGTTTATCTACGTCTAAATAGTTCCAGGAAGATATGACTATTTTTTCAGCATTAGAATTATATTCTAGTTGGAATTTTTCAAAATTTTTCTCTCTATTTCGTCGTAAGTATACTTCAACTGCTCGGCGAAAAAGATCGTTTGTTGATTCAAATTCATGAACCTAAGTCTTAGATGCGTTAGACATTGTAATTCTATATATATTATAAAAATATTTGTTAGTCTATTAAGAATATTCTAAATAATGTACTTGATATTTTCGCGTCCAGTTAACAGGTATTGTATTAACTCACGCTTTAAGATTATTAGTGTTGTTATGTACGAAAGTAACATAGGGTCCTCAATTTTGTTGAAATACGGTGGATCTAATATTAAGCAACTCGTGTTGAGACCGTTTAAACCAAATGTTTAATAATGCTATTTTATTATTTTCGAGTGTTTTTCCGGTAGGAAACTTTACTAAAGTTATATTTGTTCCTCTCATACCTGGGCGGTAGAATCCAGTAGGAGAGTTTAAAACAGATTGATCTCCTTGGTCTCCTTTAAGCCCATCAGCTCCTGGTTGCCCTTGAGGTCCTTGACGTCCTGAAAGCCCTTGAGGCCCTGAGGCTCCAGTATCTCCTTTAGGCCCTCGAGGCCCTTGAGCTCCTGTGGCCCCGGGCGCACCTTCGCTTCTATTGGTCCCATCAGTTCCGTCATCTCCTCTAGGACCCTCATCACCTTTCTCTCCCTTTGGTCCTCTAAGACACGTATCTCCTTGAGCCCCTGTAGCCCCTGTAGTTCCTTTATCACCTTTTTCTCCCTTTGGTCTTCTAGGACCCGTATCTCCTTGAGCCCCCGCAGCTCTTGTGTCACCTTTATCTCCCTTAATTCCTCTAGGGCCTCTAGGCCTTGGTGTTCCTGGTTTTCCAGATCCATAACCATCATAAGTCCCACCGGTTACTAATGTTGCCATTAGGTTGATGCGATGTTTAGTTTGATACAATGTTTAGTTTGATGCGACGTTTAGTTTGATGCGACGTTTATATGCCTACTATATATAATAGAAAAGTTTTTTAATTACTGGATTTATATTTGATCGCGATAGAAATTTATGACGAGCCTCCAGCCAGACCCGCAATTTTTATGAAAGCTTGAGCTTCAACTTCACGGCGTGCGCTTTCAGGAGCGGCGGCAACAGCTTCTTCTTTTTCACGCTCTAAGTTCTTATTTGTCTTTTTCATCTCTTTGAGTAGAGAAGCTACATGGGCATCCTGTTTCTTTCGCATCGGAGTGTCGAATTCATCTTGAATAACGCGTTTACGCTCGGCAAAACGCCGCATTTGATCTAGAACCTGTTTAAACTCTTCATGTGAGACTCGGCTGCCACTTAGATCACGTGACGTAATATCACCAACAGTCATCAGAATCGTCGCAGCAGCTTGGGCTATGCGGTCGTGCTTTTTAGCCTTTTCTCGAGCTTTTTACAAACAACACGCCCAACACCTGAGATCAACCCGCTTGCTACAGCAAGAGCTTCAAGAGCGGCTCCAGCCGGGGCGCCGACACCAGATAGAGTGAGAGCAATACCTCCAGTTCCTGTCACGACTGTAAATGCGCTCGATGCAGCAGATAAGGTGCCGAGTGTTGAAATAATACGCGTCTATTTCTTACGCAGCTTATGATGAACGTCACGCTCTTGGCGGATCTCTTCCTCAATGTTTGAAATGCGAACAAGGCAAAAGTTGCTCGTTTCGATTTATGAAGGGGGTGAAAGAACGTCTACTGGCTCGACTGGAGGTGCGCTTGCAGTTGCCATTTTATGGCAGTGCCATATATAGATGCAGAAAAAATTGGTCTGTTATTATATGATAATTACTTTGATGATTAGTCTGATGATAGGTCTGGTGTGATATGGAACTCATAAATTTCGACCTACTGACCACTAAAAAATTAAAGCGCCAACATTGGATGATGCCCGAAAGCCATTAACTGATCGTAGGCCCTACTAATTCCGGTAAAACAAACCTTTTAATTAACATGATTATGCGTTGGCTTGATTGCCCTAAATTAACTAATTACACAACAAGTCGCGACCAGGAAAAATATCAGATTCTATCAGAGTTCTACGAAAGCATCGGCCTGGAAGAATGTGTTGAATTAAGAGAGCCTGATGATGTAATTCCAGTAGAGGAGTTGAACATTAATCCCGAGACAGTAGTCTTTGACGATATTCGGCTCGATTGAAAAAGCTTAAACCCAATCAAAGAGTATTTCTCTTCAAGTCGACATAAGAATGTCACAGACATATACTTAGCGCAAAGCTACTATGACGTCCCCAAGTATATTCGACGAAATACCGGCTGTATTGTGCTTATAAGAGGTCTTAACCAGCGCGACGTGAGAGAAATCACTACTGACCTGGCTGATGGTATTACAAAAGAGCAGCTAGCGGCGGTTTACCATGAAGCCACTGAAAAGAAGTACGACTACTTTGTAATCGATCGTACTGCAGAGGAGGTACCTATTCGCTATCGGAAGCGTTTTGACGTAATTCTGGTAGCCCCGAAGTGGTAATTCATTCTTTGAAGACATCATTAGACTTATTCTTGTTGGCTGTTTTATATTTTGGAAGATGAGGAGTAACCGCCTGCATTATAGCTTCGACGGTTTCAGCAGGCCAACCCGAGGCGTCGTATTTTTGACAAATCGGAACAAAATTTGCTATGAAGGAGGGGTAATTTAAAGGCTTTAAAGTAGACCAAGACATATCATCCACAATACGGCTTACATGGTTGAATTGAATTTCGTTGAATCGAATTTTGTGTATAGAGCAGATTTTATACATAAACGTTCTTACCTTATTAAAATTAGAGTCACGTGACTTCTCGCGATGATCTATAGACGATTTTTCTGTATCACGTGACTCTTCATCCGGTTCTTCTGTATTAATAACAGGCGCTGACAGGGTAAAATGCGGTTTATTATCTTGAGATTGTGAATCAATAGATGCTAGCACCGACTGTATTTCAGGTAGATTATAATTTTTCATTACACCATTTGGGTCGTCCATTTTTTTGTCTGATTATATAGTAAGATAAAAAACATTTATCTATCTTCATCTATCTAGAGATTGAAGTTTAAGTTTGTTCAGGTCAGTTGCATCTATGAAAGAGCGCGAAAAATTAGTCCAAGAGTTTGTAAAAAATCGCGCGGAACTCAAGCGGCGCCAAGTCTATTTCAAAGTGTCTCGACAGCAGGAAGGAGAATTTTTGATAAGGCGTCAGAACCAATTGTAAATGCTGTAAAATCTGTAGCAGAAGCTATTAACAAAAAACAAGACGAAGAAATTTAAGGGTTGCAAGAAGTCACTCAAGCGGTTGAGGACACTCAACAGCAGCTTGCCCAACGGCTAGATGATCTAGTCCATAAAACAAAAGACAAACCATCTTGGAACGTTATAGAGAATTCAAATTTGCTTGATCGTTTGGACGCTGGTGTGTATATAAACGACGTAGATTTTGAAAATCTTGGAAAATCTATCGGCCCGTCTACAAGAAAACCGCTTCTCCAGCTAACCGAGAGCTAGGTAAAATAAAACCTCGAACGTTACAATGTTCTAAAAGAAAAAAGAAGAAGTCGCCCCAAACAACTATTTAAAACAACACGAACAGGAACTGGAATGCACTATTATAATAGCCCATCAGAGCTTATCGACCGCCTTCACCTTTCCTGCAAGTCTGTAGAGGCTGGTAATGACTCTCGTGAGTAGAAGAACGATATTGAAACGATTCTAAGAAAACTACTAGACGAAAGTGCGATATCGAAAAGTTATTACCGAAAAATTAGAAATACATACGTGCGTTAAAATTTCTGCTAACATATTATACAAAGCTATTGCTTAGTCTGATGTTACGTTTAGTGTTATCAATATAACCATAATGGCTGGAGTATTAGAAGACGAAATTAGCATTCGTGGGAAAATGTCACTACTAAAAACAATCAACTTGAGTTTGAGATTAGAAATGGAAACTATGGTGATACTGATGGTGCACAGAGTGGACAGCTTAAACAGACTGCAATTCAACGGCAAAAAATCACAATACCCCCAGGCGCTTACAACATTCCCGATATCAATCAAGCTATTGAAAATGCTATGGAAGCATTGGGGGTAAAGTTCGCACATGAAAATGAAACTGCAAGACGTGATCCACCCTTTGTGCTTTCAGTAAATATTCCTACATCAAAATCTGCGATTACTATTAAAGGCGACCTTGTAGCTTCTTTTGACATAGATAACAGCATAGGCCCTATTCCTCGGTTTGCTGTGGGTGGAGGGGATATTACTAGAGGAAAGACTTTAAGTCAGAATCGAATTAACATTACAGATGTACAGAAGATCCATATTCACTGCTCGCTTGTTAATTCAAATATAGTAAACGGGAATCCTAGAGATGCTATTAAATCGTTTACGCTAAACCGAGGACCAGGACGTTTGTTGGAAATAAGTCCTAGTACACCGACCTACTTACCACTCACAAAAACTAGTCTTATTACTAAAGTGAGAATGGAAATCACTGATCAGTCAGGAAATAAAATTGATTTAAATGGTGATCAAGTAACTTACACTTTAAACATCCGTCAAGAAATGTGATTTTCTTGATTTGTCATCCGCCTGCATGATTTGTCACGATGACTGTAGACAACATACATGCAGGGGAGAAACTAGAACTCTAATTGGGGGGGGGGGTGTGAATATTCATATATTCAGCTTTGCTATTGATTTCTATTGAATTTAACATCGCGAACAAAAGAAATCAACAGCAAGGCAGAGCTGAATATATGAATATTTACACCACCCCACATTTAGCATTCTAGTTTCGCCTATGCATACACGGCCAAATTGTCCTATTAAGGGACGCAACAAGGCCTAAAATGTGTAATTTTTTGCCTATCTTAATTAATGTTTTTGCTTCCCTCACAGACTGTAATCGTTACTGGCATTGTATCTTATTAATCCGAGCGTAATAATATCTTTTCTAAAAATGACAGTAGTACAGTCATCGGTAAATTGCAATCATAATGCATAGTCTAACATGAAGTAGCCCTTAATGATACCGCAGCATGTACTGCATTGTTTGTATTGTGTTATTTGCATTTTCATCGTTACGGCGATTCATTTGTCATTTTCAGTAGTAAAGCAAGTTATTATACGGTAAAACATTTTTAAATCAGTTAAAGCTTCTTCGTAAATGTTCAAGATTCATTTATCCGCAGTTATCGAATGTGCATAACAGCATATATTTCATTGAAATTAAGATATTTTTTAAACAACAACATTTGAAGACCAATTAAATTAATGTCTCAAAATGCAAAACTCTCATTTGGAGCAGATGTAATACCAATGTAATTCACACAACAAACATTTCATTTGATAATTCCATTTGTGTTGGGAAGTATATTTTAAAATTATTTAATGTAAATCATGGATCATGGCGCAATGTTAAAGACTAACTGCAATGTCTAATTCTTTCAACACCACAAAGAGAAAAAAGTCGGGTGCTGAGTATCGAAGATTAAAGAAAGCTAGACAAGAATTTTCAAAACTTGGGGGAGTTTTGCTTGATTACTTTAAACCTATATAAAATGACCCACCATGCATTTTGTCACAAACAACAGAGGAGTTAGAACTAAAACTCAGGGAAACGCCGAACAAACGCCGAACATCAGTGAAGACCTTAAACAAGTGTGTGCGCAAGAAAAATCTGAGTCGACAGATGCAAACGACCAAGATGAGCATACTTTCAAATCAATCAAAAGCAATGATTCTGTTGGTGAATGCCCTGATATTGACAGCTTTGTCAATTCAAATGAACGTAAGGAAGGCGAAGGCATCTCTGAATCTGCTGAAAATGAATTGAATCGAAATATTTCTATTGATACGAAAAAAAACACATTTGATCCTGGGACAGTTGTTGATCTTAATCCCAACATTAGCGAAAAAAGGCGTTTACTTAAAATGAATCCATGCCAACCATCCCAGTTTGTTTTGAAACAAAGGAGGATGGTACAAGGAGATCGTACTCGCTATTGCTCCCAGCAGGTTATTTTCCACGATGATGGAACAAGACGAAAATGGATTTCCTATTCCCTAAGTGAAGACAGCTTTTTTTGCATACCATGCATTCTGTTTACAGATGTAACGTCTAGGGGAGAAAATATTCGGTCAAATCAAGGAAAAGCTTTTGCAAACATTGGTTTCTCCAAATGGAAAAAGCAGTATATTAGAATTCTGGAGCATGAAAAATGCAATTCTCATCTAAATGCAAAAGTTGCAGAAGCTCTTTTCCTTCAAGAAAACTCAATATCGGATCAGTTTCATCACCAGGGGATAATCGAGTCTGAAAGACGTAAAAAGGAAGTTGTTTTAAACAAAACAGTTTTGAAACGTGTGATAGATGTTATTATGTTTCTTGGAAGACAAGGGCTTTCCTTTGGGGGTCACTGTGAATCACTGACAAATTTCTATGTTAATACAGGAAAATTTTTGGAAACGCTTAAATTATTGTCAGAGTACGATCAACTAATCAATGAGCATCTTGAGAAAGTTTGTGATCACCAAGTGAAGCAATCGACAAAGGATGGTTGTAAAACTGATGAAAAAGGAATCAAAGGATGTGGCTCATGGCTAACGTTTTTGAGCAACGATATTCAAAATAAGTTAATCAATATCATTGGTAAAGAAATATCTTGTGTAATTGTACAAAAATTACTAAACTGCAAAGCATGGGCATTGATTGCTGATACAACACCCGATATAACTCATACAGAGCAATTGAGTATATGCGTAAGGCTTGTTAATGAAACTGGCGAGTCTTCTGAACACGTTTTGTCATGCCAAAAAGCAATTGAAACAACTTCACATGGCCTATACACTGCTATTACAACATTATTACAATTGCATGGAGTTTCATTTGAAAAGCTTGTTGCCCACACGTATGACAGAGAATCCAGTATGAGCGGATGTTATAATGGTTGCAGGCAATTGTGTAAAAGAGAAAATCGGAAACCACATCATCTATGTTCACTGCTATGCGCATACGCTAAATCTCATCTTGTCCGATTCACCTTGTGTTGCTATTGATGTCATTACTCTTTTTGACTCTCTCGAAAAACTTCACGTTCTCCTTAATAATGCTCATAAAGTACACGAATTGTTTCCATTGGTTCAAAAGAATGAAAACTTCAAAACCTTTTCTATTAAACGGATTGCAATCAGCTTTTCAAACAAGGCAATTTGTTGCGACTGCCTGTCTTTTCCAACAAATTTTTGGAATTACTGAATCTTTAAGTCGATATCTACAGAGCGTAAATGCTGACTATGGAAAAGCAATTGATATGGTAAATAGCTCAATTTCTAGAATTCAGATCATACGTGACAAACCAGAAAAAATCATTAAAATGTCCGATTCTTTTGCGTTAGATGTCGAATGGAGGTATACACGACCTCGTCGTCGACGACTAATGGACAGAGGACAAGCCAGAGATGATTTGGCAGATTTACTAAAAGCACAATGGAGGCAAGACATACTTTATAAAGTGCTAGATTCCATTCAATCTTCAATGAAGAATCGTTTTGAAAAGAATCGACCACTAATGAAATCATTTGCTTTATTCGCACCTAATCAATTTGACGAGCTCTCGAGCAAGTACAAGACATCTCACGATCTTCAATCTGCAGTGAAAGCCTTTTGTGATGTGTATAAGATAGATTCCCAAAGATGCGCTACTGAACTGTTAAGCTTTGCAGAAACATTTAAAAAAATTCACTGTTCTCAGTTTACAACTCAAAGTGAACATGATCATAATAAGCATAACTTTGAAACTATTGATGATGGTGATGCTGATGATGATGATGAAAATCATTCTGATACTGACATAAGTAAGCATTCGAATAATGCGTCAATTACCGAGAAGGCTAAAACTCCGTCATTCTTAGATGCCTTGAAGCTGCTTTGTTTTCCAAAGTACAATTTAATCGACGCATACCCAACATGCAAAGTTTACTCAATTGCAGTGGCCATACCCATTAGCTCAGCAACTGCTGAATGTTGTTTTTTTTCGTTGAAGAGAGTAAAAACGAGGATTCGATCTACGATGGTACGGGAACGCCTGGAATCATTGCTTTTAATGAACGTTGAAAGGGAAACTGTCCTTTCTATCGACAAAGATAGAATCATAACTTTACTAGGGAAAACCTCCCCAACGCTTGCAAAGGCATTAATATAAATATATTTTTCTATGAAAAACAAAAAACGTAACAGACTTATAATTGCTTGATGAAACTTGGTTTTTAAGTTACATTCTGTTTATGAAGATTCATGTTTGTGTTTTATAAAATAAAAATAACTAAAATACTTGAAAATAGCTATAAGAAAAGATGAAAGGGGCGCAAAATTTGTGTTGGCCACCGCAGTAAAAACTATGCCACCACGCCACTGAGCAGCTATATCAGGTGCTATCACCGGCAGCACGCAAAAAGAAGTAGCTGGTAGTGGTATAGTTTGAAGAAGAGGTATCACACCATTTAATGGACCTGAGTATAATAACAGTCTTCTTGGTTTCGGTAGTAGCTATGGTAAGAAAGGTCGTTCTGGATACACAGTTCACGGTGTTAAACTTTCAAAAGATCAGAAAACTACCTTGGCAAAAGCAGTTAGAGACAAAAGTGGAATAACTTTGCGAATTACCAACAGCACTCTTGAAGGTCCTGATATGCTTATGCTTACTAATACACAGATCAAGCGAATAATGGGTGCAAGACCCAAAGGATCTGGAATCAATCTAAAATTGTCAAAGAGTCAGATTACAGCCATGACGCGCGCGCAAAAAAAGGTGGATTCCTTGGTTCTTTGCTTGCAGGTATAGCTGCTCCCATCGTACCGCCTGTCCTAGGAAAAATCCTTGGATTTGGAACGTCGTGGGAAGGAGTATAACTCCCCGGGACGCGGTGACGCGGGTGAGGAAGTGGAAGCCGCTATCAAACAAAGATATCAATCGTATAGTAAATGGTAATCTAAAAGCAGTAGCTAAAGGTTTTAGGGGGGTGTTTTCAAACGTCTTGCTTCCTAAAGAGCCTCTTAAAGCTAAAGAAAGCGTTATAATCAACTAACAAGACTTTCTCAATGGAGGTGGGACTCACTGGGTTTGCGCCTTTGCTGATGAGTTCTGTGTAAATTACTTGGACAGCTTTGGCCTTCCACCACCTGACGTAGTTAAAAAGTGGATGGAACGGTCAAAATTTTTTGTTCGCTATTCTTGCAACGAGATACAGGATCGGCGCTCCATTATGTGTGGGTGGTACTTCCTTCTCTTCCAACACGATCGGGTTCCTAATCGGTCCGCGACAGATATTCTGTTAGATTTCGATTCGCGCCCTTCTGCGCATAACGAGCGTATTGTAAAACGGTTTGCTAGAAAAACTCTAAGAGCGCGCTAATAATTAACATCGCGATGCATTTTTCACATCAGACTAAATTTTGTGCATTATATAGAGATGGCCATCGCTTACTGTTTGTACTGTAAGAAACAATAATTTGTTGTCAAAGGAAAAATGGAAAATACAAAAATCCAACCTAGGTTCACGGGGCGCTGCCGAGTCTGTGACAGAGGCGTCTCCAAGTTTCTTTCTAAAAGTGAACTTCTAGATAAAAAAGGAGGGAGAATAAGAGGTTTGAACAGTGCGCTTCCATTCGGTATTTGGCAATGAAAGCCGCGAAAAAAATTGATAAAATCAGAAAAGCTTGGTGAACATAACACATCAAACACAACACATCAAACTAATAATACATAGTCAAGTGAAAATGACGGTCGCGTTTTGTATGCGTTGCGAAAGACTTCAACCAGTTATAAGTGGTATAGTTGTAAATCATAACGGCAACCCCAGATATGCAGGGTGCTGTGGTGTATGTGGTAGTGCTGTTTCTAGGTTTCTTTCCCAAAGCGAATCTCGTCGTAACGGAGGAAAAATATTCGTTTCTACGGACGGAAGCGTTGAGGAGCGCCTCGCAGAGGCGTACTACAGTCCTGCTGGGTACTGGCGCGGCCGTGCTGCTATCCCAAAGCTGGCTAAAGAGGCTGGCGTCGGCGAGGATGAGGCTCATGAATGGCTAACAAAACAGGCCATCTGGCAGATCTACTTACCCGCACCAGCGCGAAGTGCTATCCCCCAACCTAAGTTTGAAATCAGCACCCCGAATGAGGTCCACTAGGACGATCTCTTGTATCTACATCGCGATCGAGTCGTAAGACGCACATTGAAATGCGCATTGACGGTCGTCGACGTAGCAAGTCGGTATAAGGAGGCCCAAGCAATCACAGACAAGACAGCGACCCAGGTTGGAAAGGCGTTAGAGTCTATTTTTGCCTGTGGGCCTCTTCGATGGCCTAAACTTTTACAAGTCGACGCTGGCTCGGAGGTCCGCGGGACTGTGCAAAAAGCGTGTGATAAAAATGGTGTTACGATTCGACGGGGTAGGGTCGGAGTTCATAGAGATCAGGGGATCGTAGAAAGATTTAACCAAACTTTGGCGGAGTGATTTTTCAGTTACCAGTATCATCGCGAGCTGGCTGAGTCTGGAACTCGGAACAAAGTATGGGTATCAAGATTACCTGAGGTGGTTAAAGCGCTCAATAATGAAACTACCCGTCTGACGGGCAATAAGCCCTCCCTTGCGATTCGGAAGAAGAGCGTTAAGGCCAAACCCGCTGCGCCGACTCTTCGTCCAGTTGGTTTCAAAGAGCGACGCTTGTTATCGGATGTTATGGTGCGGTATTTGTATGCCCCTGGCGGACTCGAGGGTGGCGAACGGCGTAGGGCGACCGATCCTATCTGGAGTGTGACCTCCAACCAGGTCGATCGGGCTGTGGTTGAGGGCCGGAAGCCTGTGTTGTAATATTTGAGCGATGGGCACAAGCGCGCGTTTTTGCGCGAGGAGCTCTAAGTGGTGCCCTTTGGGACCGAAACACCGCCGGCTTAGTAGATGGGGTCCTGTCACGCTTTATATGAAAGCTTTCAATACCAGGTACTACCTTGCGCTTAGCCGTGGAGAAGCTCTTCTACTGTAATTATCTAACAGAACTAATTATGCTAGCACAATTACGCATTTATTATTTCTTCACCTGCGCACCGGCTTCCCTATGCCCGTATGCTAGGGTAGAGATCCCATGCGCAGCATATCCATACCGTGGCGTAAGCGCTTTGCTTCGAAGAGCGCCTTTTTGTACTGGTCATGACTGATAAGATTTTTCACGACGGCTTTTTAACACCTTTGGCTTTGTGCTACTCCAAACCATCGGCTTTCAGGATAGAGTACATCTTGGGCCTGAGCCCCACAAACTCAGCGATAGGTGCCTCAGCCACGGTCGGCACTAGATCATGGTCAACTAACGTACGCGCCCACAAATTATTCTAATTATGTCAGCGGTAAGTAACAATTGACGAATATTCTTGTATTCATTATACGAATGATTTTACCGCACTACATATTGCGTTTCCATATGGCAATAAGTCAAATTGGCAATAGAGAAAGCGAGAAAAGATTACAAAGATTTCAATTCAATTTTGATCAGATGTACTTTCTTTGAAATGTCTGCCTTGCAAAAGTAATGGATTGATAGTACTTTACAATATAATAACCGCACTTCAAAAATTGCAAATTCACTGGACTTAAGGAGAACAATGTAATGTTATAAAGTAGAAATGGACTCTATTTGTATTATAGATATGATATTGAGTATTTTCGTGTTATTTGTAGTACTAATAAAAATTATTATAGATACAACATACATGATAAACACACCCATCTAGATTCGTATCTTCAAATTTTTTTCCAAACTTCCTGCATAATAATATAAAGTTTGTGTGTTTAATGTGTTTGACTGTTTGTCCATACTTGCTTGTAATTTTCTGATTTGAGTTAATGCACAGGTGTGGCAACTTTTTTAACTTTGTTAAAGTTATTGTCAGGAAATTTTGAAAACTCATTGTTTCCAGCAGTGCCATCCACACAGTGAACCACAGTCTAACTTAAGTGCTCATTAAATGAAATGGATAGTTTTCAATTGAGCATATTGATTTATCACGAAACATTGATAGGTAATCATAGTACAGGTGCAGCCAGAATGAATGTTGAGTTGTGATATCAATCACAGTAGCTAATTCATATATGTTCCTGTAAATACTTTAAAACAAGAAATGGTAACAATATATCTTAACATGTAACACTGGGTATTCTCTACATTCATCTCTGGCAAAAATTTTCACATTGAATCTCTGTGCACCAAAATAAATTCTATTATGGAAAAACACATTGTTCAGAAAAACCTTTGAGCATATAATTCCTTCCATTGTCAAAGGATTTTTCGAACAGTTTAAAGGCTCCCGCCTGATTTTGTTATGCTTGTGGCATAGACCCAGTGCTTTAGAACATAACTTGCCGTAGATGCAACTCTCTCAGATAGTGAAATGTAATTGTAAAAAGTCATTGCATGATGTCATAGTGTTTGGAAATAATATTACCACTTAACATGAACAAGTTTCTTTATCAATTTTGTAAACTAAAAATCTTTGTCAAGTTGGGGTGCTCTGTGCTCTGCAATGACCATCCATAATTTCATGAAGAATGCTTGATTTTCATGCAACCACCTCCCTAACAGCATTGAATGCACCATTTCTTGATTTTATGGTCATATGAGAAGATACAATGGCATTTGGCTAAATGTTTTTCGAGCAACAAAAAATTCATATTTTCCTACATTGTAAAATTGCAACTTGCCATACATATATTCTATGAGAATTTAAACATAAAAAGCACGGGAAGTCATCATGGAATTGTTGCCAAATGCTAGTTCGAAAATGGAGTTTCCAATGAAGTATGCGCGAATGAAGCAAAAAACAACAGCAGTTTAGACCAAGGTATTGTAATATGCAATTCCAAAGAAGAAATGCTGGAAATATTCGGTGATTATAAAAAACGAACTCGCAGTGGGTGGCGCTGTCTAAACAGAAATAAATTGATAGGTATATATTATATAATAACTTCAATGCAGAAAGCATACGCTTGTCCAGAGATATACTACTTTTTGGTTATTGTGCAGTGGTGAAAGAAATTTCACAAAATTTCATATACATATTAAAGCAGAACTTTTGTTTAAATTTTAAATATTAAAGCATGATAACATGTATCAACCGAATACTTAATGATGACATGTATGAACCAAACACTTAATGATGACATGTATGAACCAAGTACCTAATGATGACATGTATGAACCAACTATTTAATGATGACATGTATGAACCAACTATTTAATGATGACATGTATGAAACAAAAATTTAATGATAACATGTATGAACCAAATATTTAATGATGACATGTATGAACCAACTATTTAATGATGACATGTATGAACCAAATATTTAATGATGACATGAATGAACTGATGTAAGTGTTTAATAGACAAGACTACAGACGAAATACTCGCTGAGAAAGGTTCATTTGAAAGTATTACCCTAGCAATTCAATGTCACAATATTGGTCACCACTGGGTGGTTTCTACATCCATAACTTGTGAAATAGTAGTCTTTGAATCTATGAGTATCAACCTGAATTAATCATTAAAAAGGCAACTCCAGAATGTTTACAAAAACCTCCAAGAACAGGATGGTTCTTTAAACGTAAAAGTGATTCTCCAACAACATCAAAAAGGATCATCAGATTGTGGTCTTTTTGCTGTGGCAAATGCTGTTGCTTTGGCTAATGGTGTGAACCCTTGCTCTGTTACCTGGCTGCAGGAGAAGATGCGAGTGCATCCTGTCAAATGCTTTAAAGAACAAAAAATCGAGATGTTTCCCCACATTGAGAATGCAATGCAAACCTGCCATTCAAAAATTTATATTCTGTGAAAATATAGTAATTGTAAGCATCTAACATAAAAATAATCATGTATCGCTTCACTTGTGCTTGCAAACATCTACACTGTAATTGCTCAAATTGGAGCCCCTTGACAAATCATGTATGTATATATCTGTAAATAGTATTAGACAAAATTAACATTGTCTATTTGTGAATCATGGACATGGTATTTATTTTTACAACAAACTTGGGACATATAACTAATACTGTGTTACGTTCATTGTATATTGTTCATTGCTTCATCGAGTATCGTTATGATGATTTAAAATCGTTGAGCATATGACAATATATGTAAAATACAAAGAATACAAAACAATAAATGTGTAAAAAAGTAAAACTGTCCAAACCTGAAATCGAAAAAAGAATTCTTCTCGTCATTTAGCCGCATATCGGTTAAATACGCATATGAAACTTGTTATTCTCAATGGTTATTCTATATTTTAGTGGTTTATCACAGCTTATAGGTAATTACCAATGGTAATTACATATACATGAATATTCGTCAATTGTTACTTACCGCTGACATAATAAGAATAATATGTGGGCGCGTACGTTAGTTGACCATGATCTAGTGCCGACCCTCAGCCACCCGTTTCACCAATTCTAAAACGCTTAAAGCGTTAGTTCTAATTTTTAGAAATGCGTTACGAAGCGTCAATAAAATGTATTCCGCGCATTCTACAAGATGGGATTCACGAATTTTTGAAATACTTTATTTAGTCATCTTTATTTTCCTGTTCTGTGATCTGGCTATGGCGGAAAACGTTCGACGTTCAGCTTCTTATGATATTTTAAATGACGAACAAAAAAAGATCTTGAAGGATTATTATGATCGAGGAATGATTTCAACAGCAGCTAGTATGAGGGATGTCATCCAAGAAGCTGCGAACCAAGCTAATATCACGTTTGAAAGAGTCAAGGTAAACAGAATGCACGAGTTTATATTTTTTACCCGCGCTTTCTTTTTCATTAGCAACGAGTGATCTTCGCCAGTATTTTTTGATCTGATGGGCTTAGTTATTGTTGCTGTAACTGACATTAAATATAGTGTGCATTTTATATCTTCTAATTATACCCTTAACTTATATAATAGACAGTTTACAAGATGTCAGAGATATATAAACAGATATACTTAGGATTTTCCCTTTATTGGGGAGAGCATGGTTTATTTTTTGACTGTACCACAATACCAGTGTGTTTATATTTAGTATTGCTTGACAATTGAAAATTGCAACTTTTGCTGACGATGTTTGTAAAATTTATTCTACTGTTAAAATTTTAACTTGGCCTATTAAACGTATAATTATTATATTTTTATACTCACACTTGTTTTTACTATGTACTATAAAAAACAAGCTTGTTTTTATTTGTATTCAACCCTCTCGAGCTTTTTATCTTTCTCTGTTGTCAGATGTAATATGTATGTACCACTGGTTACTATATCTTTTTGCATTAAATCGAACTGTAGTTTTCTTCAATAATGCAATTTCTACTTTATAAAAGTAATAAGATTATAGTATTTACATACATATACTCATTTCATAATATTCATATCATAGTATAGAGGTGCCACAGGTAGTACATCTTAAAAAGGGGTGGGAAAACTTGGTAATTTTTCTATTTTTGAGTATGCCTTCAAGACTGTTGATCACAAATTTTTCGTAGTATTCTGAGTTTGTTAAAACTTAAGGGCAGGCATTCTGTAACATTATCACAAATCTTATAATCAGAAAACCTATGGTTTTCCCTCGATTTTCCCTCAACAATGGTTTTCCAAAAATTAAATTATTAAAAGCGCATTTTCTCTATAATACATTTTTAATGCCCACTGGTGTTTCCCTTTTCCATGAAAGACTTGCTTGGGATTCATGCTATAACAAACAGGGACCTTATCATTTTGCAAATAATAATCCTGAAATGTAGGTAAATTTGAGAATATTACCATTAATTAATTGTTTTTTAGAAATCCATGGTTTTCACAGCAAGTGAAATTTTACATTGCATGAATAAATAACTGAGCAGACTATGCTGTATTCATTGCATGTTTTTGAAAGTTTGCAAATGACAGAATCGTTGCAGTTTGTGGAGACTCAATAATGTTGAATCTACCTTAAATTGTAAATGCTAGAGATGTTTTTCAAATTTCTACTCTCTGCTAGTCACCCCATTATAATGTATATGATTGCTTTGAAGGTTTAATTGCATTGGGTGCATACCATTGAAGGTGATCAAGGCAAAACCTAAATTAATATACCTTAACTAATTTTCTTATTAATTAGGTTAATAGTCCCTAAAAATTTTTATCTTGTTCAGGAATAAGTCACATTTTTTACTTTTTTGGCTCTCCTAATTTACGAATAATTTGAGAAAGAAGTTTCATATAGATGGTTGTTCGTAGTTACATACTTAATGAATTCTGTTACTGGTGAAATAAGCTCATGCTTATTGCAGAATTTTCTAATGAAATTGTTTGATTGTTTGGTTTGCAAAGAAGCATTTATATTTTTTAACATAATAATTTTTGGTGTTTAGACTAAGTTAGCATATCCTATTCTTCAAATAACTTGAAGGCTTCATGTTAGTACTATTTGTTCATACACCATGTAGTAAATAACCTTGGTTAACCAGGTTAGCTACAAGAAAAAGAAAAAGTTTTTATTTTTATTTCTTCTAGAAATGGATTGGGAATGAAAAGCAGTCCAGAAAAAGAAAAGCCAGCTCTCATCAAGATGAGGAGTTAAGACTGTGCCCTTCAAAGCGTAGAACTACAGCATATAATCTTTTTTGCTCGCATATGCTGAACTCAGGTTCTGATCTATAAACTGTATGTTTTTTATGGCCTGTACAATATGTATCATCTTTATTCCACCAAAGTGCTAAGACAAAACCTGTGCAGTCGTCATTTAAACCAAAAAGTACTTTGTTTCTTTCTGTTGTTATATGCCTTTTGTAAATATGCATTTTGTAATTTTAGAGGAATGCAAGCAGCTGAGCTCTAATTCTGAGAGGTTGAAGTTAGCTGTAGACCACTGGAACTTGTTAGGGGCAGAGGAACGTGTAATTTGGGCAGAAAGAGCAAAGGCTGTTCAAAGCAATGACATTCATGACCTGACAGTTAAGCAGCGCACAAACCAAGTGAAAAAAGGGAAAAAGCAGCTTTTGTCACAAGTACAGCTGTTATTACCCACTGTACATATGTACAGTATTATGATATAAGAGAATGATTTTTACTTTGATTGTTTGTGCATAGATTTAGTTGAGCATCTCTATAAACATAACGTGATGGTTTGTAAATTTCAATCCATTCTAAAGGAAAGACAATTTACCTAAAGAAAACTTCTACTACAAAAAAATTTGTAAAAGTTGTTATGAATTGTTAGAAGTAGCAAATAAATGCTGAAATTTAGCCAAGTCTACTGGGTTACAGATCCACAAAGTTAGCATTTTGTAACGTTTGCAATTTTACTGTCAAAAATATTAGCATTGATAGACCAGTGTCATGGGTGTGAAGGGGGAGTATTTTGTAAGAAATTTTTGCAATCCCCATAGCTTTAGATAGATTAGGGTGTGCGAGGGGCTCTAATTTCCCCACAAAATAATAGTATACGTATCATAAAATAAGGCCAAAGCAATTATGATAAGTGTTTAATCTAACACATTGTAGATGTGTTGATTTTTATACTTTTTGTTTACTTAGAGAAAAAATTTGCTGAAAACTTATGCTGTGTAAATTCAATTAAATTTCTCTTTGCTAGCTTACTTACTTAGAAAGTCTTGGTTGTGAAGCAGTTGTTTTATTCTTGGAGCCTGGTGATTCTTGTCTTCAACAGTTTGGAACAGAAAAAGGAATCAACTTTTTGAATAAAAATGAAAAAATTGGTGTCAATTTCGTTGAGTATTTGGGTAAGTGCTTTACCTACACAGTTATTTTCAGAAACTTGTGGGTCTTGGAATACCAGTGCATTATTTCTCAAGCAATAGTGCTGCTCCAAGAATGTTTATTCAGTTGTGCCCTTCGGATTTCTTTTGAAAGTAAATTGCTTTCAAAAGTAATCACTTGGGCTCAGCTGGATATATGAATAATCCTCTCCTCCTTTTCCATGCATTTTACACGGGCGTTATTTCTTTATCAATGTTTTTTTTTATTAAATAGATTCTCCAAAACAGGTTGTCAGAAAGTACCGGGTGTGTGATGTGATAAAACTATTCAACCAGAAATACAGTAAGTGCAAATTGCATTTGAAATGATTTTCCATTTTCTGAGCTTGTGTCATGGTTGATATTTTTTAGTCCATTTTATACACAATTCCTTTTTTGACAATCAAGTTATTTTAAGTCAGCATGAATGGTTTGCACCATTGTGAAACATTTCCAAACTTATCAAATCAAATCATGGGAAAGAATGCTGTTTCAGTAAAATGAACAATGTGCATTACAGTTTACATATTTAGGAAATATCATTTATTGTGTCTGTCCTCATAGTTTTGTACGTGTTAAAATCTCTCCCCCCATAAATATGCGCGGGACTTTTTGTTATTGTCATTGATTATTGCTAGCTACATTTATGTATTACCCATCATTGTAATTTTCTTCGAAGGTGAAGCTTGTGGGAAAATGTGCCGAGTACCTTATTTAAAAGGAGGATTTACTGTTACTGGTTTGCCAGAAGGTATTACATTTAAAAAACCCAGTCAGTATGGTATTAAACAGATTTCCAACATGAAAAATGCGCAGAATATTCATTTCAAAATAATCGAATCACCGCAAGTAGAAAAAGTTTTGACAGAGAATCGTAAATATTCTGATCAAGAGAGAGAATGTTACCGATCTGTGTTGAAGAAAGTTGTTTTTGAAGAAGCCAAAGTATCAATGTGCTTGATACGTAACAAGCTGATTGAAGAATGCGATTTGGTGGTAACTGATGTAGATTTGACAAAGTCAGAGCTTGATTTGTTGACTGGGAAACTTAAAAATTTTTTCAAACCTGATGCCTTTGCGACTCTTATTGCCAACTGTAAAAGCAGTCGAACACACGAAGGATACATTCTTCCGGTTTATACTGACTAATCCTTAACAATAAAAGGCTTCGTAATATTCAAAAGTACATAAAATAGCAAACTTGAGGGAAGACAATTTCTGAAATTCAACCACATTTCCCAATACTTACAGTTTTAGCTTGTTCAGCACTTGAAGTGTAGTTATCAACAAATGAATCAACTTCTTCTTGATTGTGGAACAAAATGGAATTATGCCTTGACAAGAACTGAGCCTTCCCTGAAGTCTTTTTTCTCACAAGACCAAAACAAGCATCCATTGATTCAATCAGAGTACCAGCTTCATCAGGCTATCAATGGATGAAATGAATAACAATGATGCTTTTAGATTGAAGACATTAACAACTTCCCTACAACTGTTTTTAAATATTGTGTTTAATGGCTAAATGTGTACAACTCCATAGAACAAATGTCTATTAAATTTTTAGAATAAAAAGCTAGCTATGAGCAATTGCAAATGATGCACAATTATAAATTTTGTACTTTGGGACAAAGAGGGCACAAATATCTCCTGGAACATGTTGCTTTACAAGCGGGTAACCATTTCTCAACAAATGCCGATACCTGCGAAATAAAGAAACCACTAAAAATTCAATCATACACTATTACCAGAGCAATCATGAGACTTCAAGATCACATCCCTCAGTCTTTCTACAGTACTTTTAATCTAAGTTTACACAATAATTATAGTTTATGAAACTAATTTATATTACAAACCGAAACTCATCAAATGAGTTGCTGTTCAGTGTTGAATACATGTTCTTAATCTATAATGAAATAAAACAATTACAACAATATACACATGCACAACAAGAGCAGGAGCAGGGTGAAATATTTAATCTTTGTAATGTGCCTTTCTATGAAAGATTAAGGTTACAGTTCAAGAAAACCAAGTTTTTCTATGTTTTAGGCAGGTAACTAGTAATTGTTACAAACTTTTAACAAGCTGTTGCACTGCTCTGGGGTATCTATATCATGGGCAGCTGTGCAAACAGGATTTTTGGGGGAGGGAGATGGGAAACACTCCTAAAATGTCCCTAAACTTACAATGCACTGTTTGATATCACACACCTTTTCAAGTTCTATAAATAAAGACCAATGTGGGAGAATTATTGGGAGGGGGGCAGTACCCCTTGTTGGCAACAGAATGAAGGTACACGTGTATTTCTTTTACACAGTTGAAATGAATACTTACCCACAATGGTAAAGAGGCACTTTGTCCATATTTTTAGAGCATCATAGAATTTTGAAGTGAAACATGACATTCAAGAGTAAGGTTTCAGCCAACTCCATCATCTTAAAATGAAAAGCTAAAGAGGACGAGTAGCACTGCCAGGCCAAAGTTTCAATCTTATTAACGTTATTGAATCTTTCACACTCACAAAACAGAATTTGTTTCTGATGTTGCCGCCTATTTGAAAAATACACTGCAAGTTCTGGTTATCATCATCATCAGCATCATAATGAAACATACAAAGATCACAAAGAAAGAGGGTAGGTGGTAATTAAACATGAGCTTTGCAATAAAATTTAGAATTTACCATGAAGCTAGTATTTAAAGAAAAAATATTGATTTAAAAAAATGAGCATGCAAAGACCTTATGTATCAACAAAATGCTAAGGTTGATAAAGTATCAATCATTAAGTGACTATATCTAAGCTAGTAAACAAACCATATTGGTCAATGCAAATGACATTTCTTGCTTGAGCACTATGGCAAGATTTCTGATGCCTTGCTGAAAGAATACCATGATTGGGAAAGTAAGGTAATGTATACCCATGCTAAAAACATAATGCAAGCTATGTTTCAATAGCAGTTCATACAAATGTATGATACAATGACCATGATGACATGAATTGAAATCAACGTTTGATCACCAAACTTATACACCACAAAACGTCATCATAACTGAATTTATCTTTATTTTTTCCATCCATACCTTAAACCGTTCAAGCACATGGAAGTAGTTGCTTGTTTTGTGAGTGCTGTCAGCACAACCTTTGCAAAAATATTTTTCGTGTGCGCATTCGTTACGAAATTCTACCCCAATCACACCACATTCAGAGCATTTTTCTTCGTTAAGAAAACTTCTTCTTCAATTCTTCCGTTTAACAAAGACTCTCGTATGGTTTGCCAGCCTTGAAATTCCTTTTCCCGTCTGTTCTGATAGTTTGTTGCATAAGCATGCTCTTCATCACAGTAACCTTCACCTTCATCAAACTCATACAAATTATGTCGTTCTATCGCACTAGAAGGGACATTTGTTGACTTTAATTCATTTGAAATACGATTTGAAGCTTTCAGAGCAATATTCTTCGTGATTTTTTTGCCACTCGTAGAGATAGATCGAACGCGAAGTTTGCAAGATTTGAATCGCTTTGAGGGGCGAGTAGCCATTTTGAACCAAATGTACGGAGCTCATAGATATAGTAGGACTACTATATCTATGACGGACAGGGTTGTTAGGCTCCAGCGCTCGTTTGTAGCCAAATATGGTTTGAAAAGTGGCCAAATAGCAACAAAAGAGGCCAAACTTGTTTTCTGAGCCCGCACTGTTTATGGCATGCGGTTTTAATAAGTTTTTCTAATTGCTTCTTATAGTCTATATGGATTTATCATAAATATATACCATACATTGCAAATCTAGCGATGCCAATGCCTAATGTTCACATCAAAGGACATATGGGAAGAGGTGAATACAGAACGTAAGACTGAAAATTTATTGGCTGTTGCAAAAATATAAGGTGCTTGTTGACGAAATGAAGAGAAAAAATGAACTACATGTCCAAAAATTTCTTGATAAGCATTACAAGCTTAAAAGGCCATGTCAAAATACAAAGTGAATAAACTATTTTATCTGTCTTTCTATAAGATCTCGACGTGCATAGTTGTCATTTTTACTGCTCTCCATATATACAGATTTATATAAATATTTATGCATAGTTCTTATAATGTTTATTCTACTCACATTCATACATGTGTTTAGTGGCAAACAGCTCAAGCATTCGCTTAGTTACCTTAAAGTTAATGCAGCAGTTCCCGGCAAAGTGTAGGCTGGAACGAATACGAATAATGGCATTTAGCAGTTCTAAGCTCATCCTATTGCGTTGTTTAGTCTTCACTGATGTCACCAAGGAAAAGGTTCTTTCAACCACTGCATTGCTTACAGGATTTGTCAGGCAGCTTAAGGCGTAAGTTGCCAATTCCTTGAATGGTTTGACCCCAAGAGAAGTTTGGAACTGAACTATCTTTGACCAAAATGCAACTGCTGTATCAGGTATGATGCCGTTAAAAATTTGTTCCTCTTTCCAATTTCGGTGGACGATCTTCCTGTACTGCTCCTCAATTGCATAATCTTGATCCTTTCGTAGATTAGGAAGCGGCAGTTGCTCAAAATCGGCTCTCGTTGTTACATCAAGAACTTTGCTTGGATGCAGGGCACTTAAACCTTTAAAGATATTCCGGACAGCTGGTAAATGTTTCTCTACTTGATTTACAGCTTCCACAAGAAATTCTAGACACCTATTTTTCACTTCAGAAACTTCAGCTTCAGCACATCGTTTGTCTTGTTGGGAAGAAATGTATTTCTTGGCTTCTGACAAGAACTTTCCACCAAAGTCAACTTCATAAATGGCTAGATATTTTCCTTGGTGGTCGAAAACTCTACCATATAAACTTTTATGGAGTACATTTAGTTCCGTGAACATTTCTTCTGGATCACCATCAGTTGCCTGGAAGAAGGCATTCACCCTGTCGAATTCCGTGACCAGAGGAGAAACGAAATGGAAATAAAGATATAGGACTGGATCATTGAGTATGTCCAGAAGAATACGAGCCTTGAATCTTGCTGCCTGCGTCGTCTCTGGTTGTGCTGTTCGGAAGTAAGCTTGCAGCTCAAACCAATTTGTGAGAATGCGAAATATAACTTTTCCTCTCACAAGCCACCTCGTAGTTGAGTACTTCTCAAACGGTGCATCTTGCACATCATCTGGATTCATCACTTCGTAGAGCGTCTTGTATGCTTCTCTTCTAATAGCGCTCTTTAAAAACCATTTCGGAATTTCTGCCAGAAGAAATCCTACACTCGACAGAAGTTTCTCAAATGCATGCTGAACACAAAGGGACAACGAATGGCAAATACACGTCATCTTGATGCAATGAGGAGCGACAGCAGCTATTCTTGTCCACAGCGAATTGTGTTTCCCAACCATGCACCTGAAGTGTGGACAACAGGAACCAGGTCAACAAACGCTGTAACGATCTTATTTTCAACTTCGCTGAAATACCTTACGATAATGCAGACCTGCTTCGATGTGGAAATATCAGTAGATTCATCCACAATTAACGAAAACTTCTTACCCTGGACATCAGCAATCAGTTGTTCCTTCAACGCTGGACTTATAACTTTGGTCAATAGTTTTGAGCATTTGTTTCTATGCATTTTAATGTTCTCAAGTTTGCTTCCATGAGCATTTCGGGCTATTATCCCTCCGAGATGATCCATGGTCAAGATTGCCGAATGGCAAGCCATTGTAACAGCTAGCTCGATCTCGACGACCTTTACTTCATCTGCAACTTTTGGGACACGTACGACTTGGATAGGCCTTGTAGTAGTAGATACTTTAATGTGTTTGATGTGTTTATCAGTTTTTTCGTGTTTGGTTAAGTTTGCTTGTTTGGGTCTGATTGTGGCACGGCACAATTTACAAAAAGCATCTTCACTTCCGTCTGAAGCTTTTGTGAGCCAGCTAAATTTACTTTCCCAAGACTTGTTATATTTTCTTCCGCTATCATACGCTCCTTTCCATTTTGATGCCATAATATTGCAACGAATAACATTTTTATCAGTCTTAACTAGTATTAGTAGTGGTCGAACGTGCTATTTATAGCTAGATGTCGGACGTCTACGAAGACAAAGCTGTGTGTTTGCTTGTGATTAGCTGGTTAAATTGCATGACAATTGGCTGAATTATACTTAGCTGTGATTGGATGAAAACAATTCAATGCTCAATTTGATCCTTATGATCATTTTTAGTTGTATTTCCATCGCATTTTGTACATTTAAGAGATTTTTACAAATAAAGCTCAATAAAAATTTTAAAAAAATTGTTTGAGTAAAAAGAGGCCAAAAAGTAGCCAAATAGTCAAAAAAAAATTTCGAGGCCAAAGAAAGAAAAAAAAGGCCAAAATCGAGTTATTTGGCCTCAAAAAGGCCAAACTAACAACCCTGATGACGGAGCTGCACGGAGCTACACATTATATCTAAAGAAACTGGAACCTAGTGTAACATATCTTGTAGAATGCGCGGAATACATTTTATTGACGCTTCGTAACGCATTTCTAAAAATTAGAACTAACGCTTTAAGCGTTTTAGAATTGGTGAAACGGGTGCCTCAGCGCACTCGTCCTTCATTTTCCCCAGCACCTTCTTGTTCGCTGTGCTGAACAGCGGATGGTCTTTGGGGTAGTTGCTGGTGTCGTACTGACCGGCGTTGTGTCTCATGTCGGGGTACACGTCCTCAGTCTGGATTTCTAGCACAAGGCTGTCGGTGTCGGTGTAGAGGAGCTCTGCTGACGATCTTTACTGCACCTTGAGATGGTTGTAGTACCAGTCGTACATCAGATGCTTCAAGAGGTCGAGAACGCTCATGCCCACGAAGACCGGCAGGTTGAGCAGCAGACTGCTTTTTTTCATGTGAACGGCTGCAAGGCATTCTTTAGTAGACCTGCCAATCTCGTCAAACCTATACAGTATTTCATGCTTCTGTGTGTTTGACTGTTTGTAAACAGTTTGGTGCAACTATTTTTCGTGCTCAAATGGATACATCTGTGTAAAAATGCTCCTAAGGAAGCGAGAAAATGTTTGCTTCAGTCCTACTACAAGTCAACTGAAGATTTACCATGGATAAGTATCATAAGTGTATTATCATTACCTGATAAATCTACTGAAAACTCATAAAGAAAGTATGTTGAACTAGAAGACCTACAAAAAAGAAAAAAATTCAAAACACCATGTAAACTGCTTTGCAGAACCTTGGATCTATTACTGAACAGAACTACATTAATTTTCCATTGAAATTACAAACTTGGAAACTAAAGTGCATTGGTTTCTCTGACAAAAACACTATCTATTGCTGCACGAAGGCAAAATAGTTATTTGACAGTGTAGGCAAAGAAATTTATCAATTTATATAGATATTATCGTGCATTACTTACAGTATTTTGGAATTGTGTAATGTATGTAAAGAACAAGATATAATTTTTCCAAAATGCTAACCCCTTCGAGCACTACTACTCTTCTGTTTTGCTTGAACAACTTACAGCTACCAATACTAATTATTTATATGTACAAACTAACATTTGGGAAGTAAATGATAAACAACTTGATAATTCTTTGTATTTTCCATCAAGCCTTTGAATTTGTTTCTTTTATCTATTGGTAAAAAAATATTAATGAAAGACTTACAAATCAAGTTTCTTGAAAATAGTATTTTGTACAAAGAAACTAAATAATTGGAAAGGTCACATGTTGAAGGCAGACTTTGCTTCTTTAACTAGGTTGCTTGACCATGAGCAAACTTAAATTTGTTTACAATTTGTTTAAAGAATTCTTTTTATTGATTTCTACTAATTCTTCATAAGACGCAATGAATTTCTTTGCCATCTATTTTTGCTTCTTCTACATTCAACTTCATTGTAACCAATGCATCCGATGTGAATTTGTGGATCACCTGGAATCGTACCAAGTATGGATTTGGTGAGATGAGACAAAAATATCTTTAATTTTTCATTCATATTAATGATATAATTATAAGCTATTGTTGAACAAAAATTTCAAGGTAGAAACAAATCTTAGCACATTGTTCAACACACTTCTTTTATCTTGGTTTTAAAGTATTAACCTGTTTACTATAACAATAATTACTTCATTTACAGAAACGCTAAGTAGTACTTTAAAACTGTTTACATAAATCCAACTTTCCAATCCAATTATAATTGTCTTCACTACACAGTCAGTCAAATTGAGCAGGCAAGTAGTTTAATAGTTATTTTTATTATACGGGATATACCATAGTTCTCATTAATTTTGCATGGCACTGCATTCAATTTTAACACAACTCTGTTGTAAACTTTCCTTTCATCCTTTCATAAAAAACATGAACAAATTCTGTCCATTTTTGGGAGGTAAACTCAATTCAAATCAGGTGAGTTTAGCTTGATGCCTTGATCATCATACAAGATAGATGCAAAAGTCGATAAAAATTGGCAGCTTCGCCACGTCTGGCGAGCGAAAAGTAGCAATTAGTTGCAAAGTATGTATGATGAAAGTCAAGTATGAATTGTAATGGTAGCATAAACGGATAACACGATTTAAAATTTATACGGTGCATAGCAATTGGAATATTGGTTAGTGACTTAAACGCCTTTCGTACAACTGGCCCCAGATAAACAATTTAAAAACTATTCAGTTACGCAGTTAGTTCTTAGCTTGTTCTGAAGAACAGATAGTAGAGCTGACATACATATTTGTTATCAATTTAATAACAAGTAGCGAAAGCGTGTTACAGACTGGGGACTAATGACGTTATAAACATTAATATTTAATTAGAACATTTGAAGATAAGACAAATCAAAGTGAAATTGCCATTAACAAATAAGACAGAGGCGTGTGAGTGTGTGATGTCTTTAAGTAAACATTTCCAAACCTTGAGTGTGCTAATTGGCTATCACTACAACGGTGTTCCTAACAATATTTTACAAAGTATCAACTAATTTCACAAAAGATAAATACGTAGAACAGTGAAAAAGTTTGATTCTAGCTCCAGGCTCTTTGTTCGAGGTCTTCACGCTTCATAATCAGCGATAGCCATGGTTTTCCAGTTTGGCGTAAAAAGAGTCAAATGTCTTGATTACGGTATTTTTTTGCTATCTTTTGCTTCTTTTCAGTGAAACACATAAATTGTTGGATAAAATAGTTATGCATTAGTAGCAATCGGTATTCATCGACAAAACAACGAAATACTTGATCAATGTAGCGTTAAGTTTCGTAACAGACTGTATTGTGTGTAAAAAATTTCCGCCGGAAGTGGTATGTCGAACCTGCTTTCACCATATTTTTATTACATTTGAGGCGAAATTGCTCAATTATTAAGCTAGCTAAATTTCGAGTTTGGCTTCTTTTTGGCCAAATTGGCTAACTTTTTATTTTGCTCTTTGGCTACTTCGTGGCCAGACAACCTGGCGACCCTGGATCTGCTTGCGGAATGTTTTCAAATGACTTGAAGCTTTTTTAATTGTTATAGGGGATCGTTTTCTTGCTTATACATAAGAGGGATTAAATCTTATGGTTAAAATCAGCGCGTTGACATGCAGAAAATAAAATTACCGTAGAATTTAGAAAATACGGAGCGTTAAAGTAAACAGCAAAGGGACTTTTTCTAGATACTTCATAATTGGGCGCCAAGCACAATATCAAGCACAATACTTGATAACATAGATCATTAAACTGTTCATACTCGCTCAAACCTCTTGTGAATTGTATTACTAAAATCTTGTATTTTTCAATCATTTCATTGACAATAAAGGATGTGAATGATCTTGAGTTGGACAGTTTATTTCATTAAAGTAGAGACAAACACATGTAGCTGAATTTCATGCAAACAAACCCATCTCCTCCATTTCTCAACGCAGGATTTACCTCAGGAAAATGAAGAAAAACACGTTACCCGACGCGCATATTTCTATACTCATAATACTATATTATTGTATTTTACTAGAATGTAAAAAGAGCGTTATTACATATGTTGGAGCACTTTCGAAACCGTTGAAGCGGAATTTCTTTTTCTGGCAAACATACTTACACGTACGTACGATATTGCAACAGTAATTAAATTCGATTTAACTTCAAAACAAAAATGCCGTATGTCCCATCTACTAGCCTGTTCATATGAGCAAGGTTTGAGAGACATCCCACTCGCCAAGACAAACATTACTTCGCTTTCATATGAGAAATTCAATCCCGTCTACCCAGACGAAATAGGAAAATGACATTTTCCCAGATGCTGCGAGTTAAAAATAAGCATGGCGCATCGTAGACCGGAAGTCGTTATATATCACTGGAATCTTTTATCGGTTTATGGCGCTTATTAATATAGTCTGTGTTATTATAATGAC
Source organism: Xenia sp. Carnegie-2017 (assembly GCF_021976095.1). Classification (NCBI taxonomy): domain Eukaryota; kingdom Metazoa; phylum Cnidaria; class Anthozoa; order Malacalcyonacea; family Xeniidae; genus Xenia; species Xenia sp. Carnegie-2017. The sequence continues at coordinate 10,785,055 of NW_025813486.1, forward strand.
ACTACTTTTATATTCAAATAATGAATTGAACTTTAAATTATGATATTATTCCATCATAACTGCTTTATTTTTTTAATTCTACTTCCATTCCGTTGTTCGCCTTGTCTTCAATATCATAATTTCATCTCTAAAAGCGGACTGGCGAGTTCATTTGGAAAAGTTTTCTCTTGGCCTGTTCATATGAGCCCTGTTAGCGAGGCGTCATACATGGCTACGTACAAGTGAAACCATTTCCCCACGATGTGAGGATACTCACGGTACAATCTGAGAGAGTTCGAGCAATGCAGAAAGAGTTTAAGAATGACTTGGTCAAATTACCGAACAGCAAGCACAAAGCACATTAATCTTCTTCAATTTGTGTCCACATAATTTACAAGCTTCCCACATGTACGCATTGTTTTATTGGTTCATGCAATATCGTGTTGCAACACCCAAATTAGCAATTTTGTTTGCAAAATTGTGGTATTTGACAATAAAATTTAAAAAAAGCAATTTAGAAATTTTTTGTGCGTCTCAATTCAAAGGTTTTAATGGGAGAGTGGTGTAAGGGCCCCACAAGAAAAATCATCCACGGGCCTTGCGCAATGTTACTCCGGCTCTGCCTATGTGTGGATAGAGCTAATCTGCAAAGTATGGCAACGGCGCACACAAGATATTAAAGCTCTATTGTAATGGCGCCCTTGACTGATGTATTTATTGTATGTCAGTAAAATCTTACTCCCGCCATCCTAGCATCTCTACTGGGAATTTTTATCACAAGCTCAAAAGCAAATGCTTATTACGAATTCATTTATCATCCAATTATAAAGGCTTTAATTTGCATTTAGCAATTTTATTGGATGATATATGGTTTGAAATTGACGGTTATAAACCGAGTGTTATAGTCGCATAATCATTCTATAGAGTAAATTAATGATGAATAAGTAACCCAACCACACTTTGCAGGATATTTTTCAATCATACCTGTTTGGGTGCTTAAGTCAATGTTCCTGTGAACTGTGTAAAGGCGCACTTACGTTATTCTTTGCTACTTCTGAGCACTCGCTTTTTCATCAGAGGTACTTTGATGCTCACGCAAGATCGTGGCGAAAAGCGCCCTACTTCGCAGACTGGGTTAAACGGGCTTTGTACAACGCCATTTTTCAAGTGTTTAAGATTTATACGTTGAATAGCGATTTTAACATTGATTAGTGACTTAAACGCCTTTCGTACAACGGGGCCCAGATGAACAATTTAATAATTATTCAGTTACACGTATAAACTTTGTTTGTTGTTAAGAACAGATAGTATAGCTGACATGTATATTTGTTGTTAATTTAATAGCAAATAGAGAAAGGGTGTTGAAGACTGGAACTAATGAAGAATTAAATCATTAATATTTAACTAGAACAATTAAAGATAAGAAAAATCAATGTGAAAATGCCATTAACAAATAAGACAAGCGTGCGAGAGTGTGATGTCTTTAAATAAATATTTCCAAACTTTGAGTATGTTGGCTATCAATTTAACCTGCAACGGTGTTCCCAGTGATACTTTACAAAGTTTCAACTAATTTCATAAAAGATAAATACGTAAAACAGTGAAAAAGATTTTAATTTGATGCCAGGCTCTTCATTTCTAATTTGTTCCAGGCTTTTTGGTCGAGGTTTGGTGATTGCCAGCGAGAATGCCAGGGTGTCCAGTTTGGCGTAAAAAGAGTCAAAATTCTTGATTTTGGTAATTTTTGGCTTCTTTTCAGTGACTAACATACATTGTTGATAAAATAGTTATGCAGTAGTAGCAATCAGACATTCATTGACAAAACAACGAAATACTTGATCAATGTAGCGTCAAGTCCAGTCACTTGGCGACCCTGGATCTGCTTGGGAATGTTTTCAAATGACTAAAAGCTTTGTTATTTGTTATAAGGGGTCGTTTTCTTGCTAATACACAAGAGGGATTAAATCTTATGGTTAAAATCAGTGCGTTGAAAGAAAATAAAATTGCAGTAGAATTTAACAAATACGGAGCATTAAAGCAAACAGCAAAGGACCTTTATTTAGACACTTTATGTGGCGCCAAGCACAATATCAAGGCACAATACGTGAGTAACATAGATCATTAACTGCACGTATTGTCGCAAAGAATTGTTTTCAGTGAAATCAATCCTCCAATCAGTATTCATCGACAAAACAACGAAATACTTGATCAATGTAGCGTCAAGTCCAGTCACCTAGCGACCCTGGATCTGCTTGGGAGTGTTTTCAAATGACTAAAAGCTTGGTTATTTGTTATAAGGGATCGTTTTCTTGCTAATACACTAGAGGGATTAAATCTTATGGTTAAAATCAGTGCCTTGAAAGAAAATAACATTGCTGTAGAATTTAACAAATAGGGAGCATTAAAGCAAACAGCAAAGGACCTTTATTTAGACACTTCATGTGGCGCCAAGCACAATATCAAGCCACAATACGTGGGTAACATAGATCATTAACTGCACGTATTGTCGCAAAAAATTGTTTTCAGTGAAATCAATCCTCTACGATGTGATTATAATCGCAGTACAATCTGATAGTTACAACAATGCAGAAAGGGTTTAATAGCGACTTGATCAAATGACTGAACAGTCAGCACGAAGCGCAAAAATCTACTTCATTTTGTGGCGAAATAATGCCTTAAATGTGTGTATTTTTGCCTCTTGTTCGATCGCCATTGTGTACATTCATTGTTACAACAGCTGAACTTTGTCGGAGTCGTCCATAGGCTCGTCGCTAGAGTCTGTTTCAATCGGCTCATAAGCATATGGTTGAATCATGTTTTGATCGTTAATCATTTCTTGAAACACTGCTTCCAGAATAATTACTAGAGGAATCGTTTGAGTAATCCGTATCCATTGCGCAAAATAATTTAAAAACTTAGAAAATAAAATGCAACTATGAATATGCCTATGCGTAATTTCTACTTTTGCTAGTATATTTTGTCCAATGTTGACAACGATCACCGCGCAGTGACGTAACGACGAAAAACCGCTGCTGGACTACGGCTTCGCTTGCATGTACACAATGGCGATCGAACAAGAGGCAAAAATACACACATTTAAGGCATTATTTCTCGAGATAAATTTGAATTGGAAACCTAGGATTTCGCGAGAGAGGTAAGAACAATATACACTTTCATATGAGTGAAAGTTGTGTTAAGGTCTGACTACTCATTTAGGTCTGACAATGAAACACTAGAACGTATTGCATATCGAGTTGCATATTATGACTCGTGATTATCTCCTCTCATTTGACATGCATTTGCCGGTTTTCATCTACATATTTTCACTCATATGTTATCAAGGTTAGTTTTGATCAACAACAACAAATAGAGATATCACAGATAACTATACATTTGATATTCAACGTCTATTTTACAATGGTTGAACTACTCTATTCATACAAGGCATTACGCAAAGCTCTATTTACTACAATAACGGAAAGCTACAGAACTATTAAAAATGTTGCTGTGATTACACATAAGTATCTCTCAAAACACTCACACCTGAGTTAAGTATTTACTAATGACGGGAGAATATGAGAGCATATCTTGAAAGCAACGTGATAGCTAGAGATTTGTCATTTCGTAAAAGTACGCAAAACATACGTTTCTTCACTGCGTTTACATGAATTGTAAATTGAAATTGTAAATTGAACGCGTCTTTATAACTTGTAAATAGAAATATTACTTTATGATTTAACACAAAATGATTCCAAGACTCCAAGATTCCAAATTCCATGTTTTAGAACTTACCAGCATTTTCTATCGATGGATTTCTCGCTTGACCAACTATTCTGGGTACAAAAGAACAAATGCACAACAGGAAAAAACACTCAAAAAACCCGTCAAGCATCACTCACATGCATTAAAGCCATGTTACACCCTGATTTCTTCCATTAAGAAAACGGACGACACTTGTGGAAGATTTCGACATCATTCTTTTATCAAACTTTGCGCGCTTTCGAACTTTGGTCGGATTGAAGGTGTTGTGTTTAAGTAAATTCTTTTCATGTTATGGTAATTCTAAGAAACACGAATGTTGTCATATTGCGATGATAATGTTGAGTTTGGGAACTGGGATGATCAAGGAGAAGCGTAACAAAAAATAAACTTGCCCTGGAAAAGTTTTATATCAGAAAATCAAGTTCAGCCATATTTTTCATATAGGTTGACGAAGAAACCAAATGGAAATTATGAATGGTGGTTCTACTATCGTAAGACTTGCTCTGTTTCTGCTGTTAACAGGGGCAGGTAAGACCTTTAATGGCTTTTATAAAATAAGCTTCACTGAAGCAAGTACAGTAGATAAAGAAAACATTTACAAATTACAATAAACTTTTATATTAAAGTGAAAGAAGAAAACGGATTTCATTCCGTTAGCATAGAACAAAAGCAACAATTTGCGAATTGGCTATATCATATGCAATAGCTGAGCTAACAGCTGGTTGTTTTTTTCTAATCAGCTCACGGGAGTTTTGAGTCATACTTTGAAAACTACTTGGATGAGATGGCAACAAGTGCATGTGCAGCATTAGGAAAGGAACATGGTGTTTATTTGGGAGTGCGTCGAGCTTGTTCTAAATCTTCACCAAACTGTGCAAGCATTTGTCGATCTTTGATTGGAACTGTTCCTGGCAGGTAAGCTTATGAACTATGAAAAATATCAGTATGGTATATAGCCAGCGAAAAAGATTTGGTCCTTCTCTATAACGTCGAGGAGTAGAGGGAATTTAGGCTATTACAGGAATTAGGCCTTTAATTGTAACTCAAGACATCTTTATTAAATATTCTGCTTCTGATTTTAATATTTTACATTTCGACGATGGTGTACTTGTTGAAGGCAGTTCCGCAGCGGTGTTATTAGAGCCGTTTAAAAATTCAGATTTGTGACCTCAATTTGATTGTGAAACAATTCATATCTTTATATACCACGAAGTTAGATCATGATCGCTTTTATAAGTGTAGTATTTTGCACGTCTTTCTCTTGCCGAGTAAATCATATGCTGTCCTTAATTCTTACATTACTGGAATCCATTGTATATTTGTGTAACAATAACAATCGGTTTTCTATACACAGCATCAAAAAGATATTTCCAATTTATAATTGCGAACAATATATTGGTTAGTTCCAGAATCATGTACGGTGATAATAAAATAAACACCACCAGCATATTGACCAATAGAAACGGACAGAGCTTGCGCTTATTAAAAGGCCAATAAGAAGCGCGCACCGGAATGTTATCCAATAGAAACGTACTATTTTTTTCTAGCACTTCTTATAGATGACTTGAGTAGTAAATATGTAATAACGAGGAAATTTTGGAAAGTGTGCCTTTTAAAACTGCTGAAAATGAACGAATAGTGTTGTACGCTGATATGAAAGTGCTTCTATAAATGTAATTTTTAATTTCTTCGATTTTATTATATTCGTTTTTACAGAATTTGTAGTCCTGCTGAGCAGGAAGAGCACGACCACTAACTACGCCACCGAAGAATACTACACATATATTTGATAATACAGTTATTGCGTTTAAGGCTTTTTATTTTTAAACAGATACTAAAATCGGATAATCTAAAGTAAAAAATGTCCAAATGACAATCCGAGTAGTTATATTGCTGTGAGTGCAATTTATATTGAAATCATATTATGTTATTAGCATACTTGCTATAGATAGGTATTCGACTGTGATAACTGTCTTAACGAATATATGCATTATAGAAATAAACCGTATGAATGGATCGTTTACTATGTCCGATTGCCGCAAATAATTATCAATTGTGTTTTGGTATTGGTTTTTAGTTTACTTAAAAACAAAAACGGGAATAGCTTGAAATGAAAAGTAAAATAGCTTCAAGCATTAAACATTTTCAATCAACTTGTGTTCTTTTTCAATTGTTAGAACAAAACATTCGGAGTGCGTGGACTCATTCCATGTGTACAAAAATCAGCCATCTTTAGCTGTGAACAAACACGCAGATACAGACGTGGGCAAAGTTGGCCAGGCAATTAAACGTTACTTTTCATGTAATGTTAAATATTCTTGTGGACCAAATTACTGCTGTTGCCGAGCGTACTACTGATCATGGTTGATGAAATTCAAACTAGAAAAACCGATTCAAATACCAATAGCTAATTGTGTGTAGTTTCTTTTGTCTTTATCAATAAATCTTCTTTACACTTTCTTCAATATATTTTATTGATCACGTGGATTGTAGACGTTTTGACAAAATTTATTGCAAAGTGAGATTTATTTTGGTATTTTTAAGTGATAAGAAACCCAACGCGTGATTCAAAACTGAAAGCAATCGAGAATAACTTGAGTCAAATAACTTGAATGTTTCGCAAGCTGCATGTTATTCAAGTGAGATATGCTGTTTCCGTTGAAAGATTCTGTTTTTGCTACATTACTTATGCATTTGAATTCTAGTTTGGTCATAAATAAAAAATTTAACGCGCACATTTATCTTACAAACATGAGGCGCGGGAATTTGTATTACATGCTCATAGCTATAAAACAAGTATTTTTACGATCTTCATTAAATTTTGAAAAGATTATTTTTGCATAAAATGCAGCCTCCAGAGCCAACTTTGAAGCTCAGGATGATTGATTTTTCCGACATTGGCAATTGACCAAAGCAGTTTAAAATAACCCTTAAGGATGTTGCAGTTGATGATGAGGATAATGAAGAAGAGCAAGACACAATCCAGGTGTGGAAAATATATTTTTCTTTCTTCGATCACAAAGAAAAGAAAAACGTTTTTGCTGATAATGACAAATTTAATTTTTCTCTTTACTTCTTACATCCGTAATATGTATCTAAGATTACCAATTGTAATTTTTTGTTTTTAATTGTAGATTCGCCAACTTGAAATAATATATAAGTCTATGAGGTTATATATTTCCTGGAAGCTGAAAAAAATTCAAAAAAGACAAACTTTCTCTTTGATATGTCTTGAAGTTTTACAATTTTGGAATACTTTAAATTATTTTCTTCGACCGAGAAACAATATGTTGAAATTAATCAAGGATTGAAAAACACTAAAACCCGAAAACCTTTTACAGGCAAAATTGTTGAATTCCTTTGAAAATTATAATGCCAACTTGTCTTCACGAATACTTTACTTAAGAGGAACCAAATGAAAAAGAGCAAGTGTTAACCACGTTTAAAACTTCAGTAAACATGATAAAAATGTATAGAAGTTTAAGGTACACACAATTGATTTTAATCGCTGTGCCGTGTTGCTTTGAATTCTGTGAGTTCTATTGTGCAAACCAGGGGCGGATCTAGGGGGGGTCAAGTATGTCTAATGACACTGTTAGGATTTTATAAATTATGCAATATCGCATTACAGAGATCAAATATATCAAAGAACTTAAATAATATAAGAAAACTCTAACATTTTATTCAAACGTAGATAAATTTACCATCTTCTGACACCATAGAAAGAGTTATAAGTGGTGTCAAACCCGTAGAAAGTATAAATAATACGTTGTTATATATAATACGTTTTATAAATAATAAGTTTTATTATTTATATAATAAGTAATATAGTATCACAGCTCAAGCATTTTGTACGAGAGACACGACGAGACCTGGATCAAAACCCTAGCCATAATTTTGTTGCGCAATGACTGTGACTTTGCTGCATATGGGACATAGTACAAAAAGAGCATGCCAAAATCACTGATATTATTACATATTATAACTAAAATAGCTTCTTATACTATGAGGTTTGATATTCTGCGCCAACTAAGTCGAAGTTTCGGTTGTTTGGATATTCAAGAAGGCATTTCAATCGATATTTCGAAGCTGAAGAAACTTGCGAACGCTATTTGGTGCAAGAAAACGCTTGAACAAACAAAATTGGAATAACAACGAAGAGTATGATCTTTTGATTTTTCAAAATTGCCTCTTCAGCAGAGTCAAAATGACATATATCGCTTTGTGCACCTGTAAGGTCAGATTCTGACGTAGTTACTTGCCGTAGATGATAAAAATCACTCAATTATGCTTATGGCCTTATATTTCTTAACCTTAGTGATGTATGTGTCAAATAAAATTGTTGGGGAAGCATAAAAACTATCTTCGCAAAAATTGAAAACTTAGATTTTAAAATGAATTAAATTATTAATTAATTATTACAATTAAATTTCTCACATTTTAAATGAATATTCAGTTGCATACAGCAATGAATTATTTAAGGTTTTGCACCTTTTGCAAGAAAAACAACAGGTTCTAAGCCTAAATGTCATCAAAATGAATTTTATTTGCTATTTCTAACATATAGAGAGGGCGTTAATTCGTGCAATTGGATTCTCAAGCTTTGTTAGTTGGTCGTGTTTGTAACTGGCAACTTGTTCATTGCTATAAAAAAGTCTAGTAGTATCTCTGAATACTTTGTTTGCCACCTACGTGGTTTTTGATGAATTTCCTCCAAGTACTTTACCCGCTATTAACCAGTTGCAACGTTTATCTTTCCTACTAAAAGTAACTTTCCCAAGTATAGAATACACATCAATGATAAAGTATTGTATATTAATCAAATTCTTTTGTAATCTAGACAAGCTGTGTCCTGTTAGGTCTTTTTTCCCTAGTGACCATATAGGTAACTTCAATGAGGAATGAATTGCTGTTGTTCCTCGTATATTATATACACTTTTTTCTAGCTGTGCCGACAATAGCACACTTGCTTTATAGCATATTTCAAATTCACATTGATTAGATAACTCTTACCAGTCTCTGCTACACCATTTATAATGAAACAAATTGGCTCTTTACCAGGTTTCCTATCAAAATGAGATTTTGACAATGTTATAGGTAAGTTTTTGCATTTCACTGAAAGTCTCAATCAATTGAAACTTTGGCAATAATCCCCTGCAATCTATTCATATATTGTGCTATACCATGCTGATCTCTCTTGAATGTGAAATCCTTGATCTCTCTCCCTAATAAATGTTCGATCGACGCCAATGTGTTTATGCCATCAAGTATAACATAAATAAAAAAGGGTTAGAGACATTGAAAAGTTTATTCGACATTTTGTGGAACGCAATGTTTTCGTCCGATAAAATTGCAGACTCAGCTATAATATCATAAGAGTTTTTAATTATTAAGCTATTTACTAAATATTTGCTGCATGATACGACTTTTCCACACAGAATAAAAGCAAAAAAAGAGATGTATTTTCTTTTGACGGATGATAAGATGATTCACCCCAATTGTCTCATGGTCATACCAAAAAGATAGAAGTTATCTTCATTGGAGTTATAGACACCATTGGGAAAGTTGTATTGTTAGAGTTGTCAAGTCCAAAACGAAAATCGATACAATAAATCTTCCATTTCCGCGTCATGATGCAAAAGATTTTTGAGCAGACCAAGAATGTCACTGGGAAAATATTCTTTGAATAACACAATTATGAGCGAAAAAACGACGTCATAGAAAACCCTTGCCATGAAAATTGAAGTTGTAAAGCATTTAACCTATGTTAGTCTTAAACTATGTTTTTTGTTAAGTAATGGCATAATATTTCTTATTTGCGTTATGTGTACATCTACTCAAATTTATAAAATGTGAAATGAACTTGGCGATCAAGTCAAAAACAAGCAGCGAGGCTGATATTTAAAATCAAAACCCTTTAAGTTTCTAAAGTAAGAGTAAAATAACCCAAAATTGTTGTCAAATAAGCTATAATGGCTGGTTCTTATTTTTCCGACGAATTGAGTCAAAAATAAATTGAGTCATTTTTTAATGAAGAAGAAATAATAAATAAAAAAACATAAAATCGGGGATGATTCAAAAAAGTTGCAAAACAATACGTTAGTGATAACTCTGACTATGGATACTAATCAAATCTAAGAGATAATAACCTGTTCACTTGAAGCAGATGCAGCCTTGCTGTGTCTTGCAACCGATGCCAAATATTGAATGACTTTCTTTGTGTTTTCTGTCTTTCCTGCTCCACTTTCCCCACTGGAACACAAGATAACAAAGGCAAACGTTTACGTAATATGTTAAACTGAGAAAATAAATCTGGAATGGTAAATCAAAACATAAAGTTACGTGCAAAGAATTGATTGGTTTTAACACTCTACAAAGAAAGGAAAAACAAATGAACATTATAACACAAGAAGTTCTAATATCTATTTCCAAAGAATATAAAACTGCTGGGAAAAAGCTATGGTTGTCCTGAAAGCACACAAAATTGCTTTGCTTGATACTTTTGATTTCACAAATGCAGAAAACACAGCAATCCTGTGAACTACTTTCCCAAATAATAAATAATAATAACCAAGACTACTAGACCTGCATTTTTGTGTACTGTGAAGACTGTACTATACATTTATGTCGACACAAGTCATGCCATATTTTGTAAGAGCTTTCCCTTCTCAAAGAAAACATTTGTTTGTGCAAAAACGTTGGGAGAGAATGCTGGAACATTTTAAGAAAGGGGAGAAGGGTGATATTTTGTAGAAATGAAATCAAAGGACGTGTGCTATATTTTTTTGTTTTTAGACTAACAACTTGGCGGCACGAAAACTTGTCACTTGACAAATCTCCTTGGCACAATTGCCCTTCTTTCCAGTTTGGGTATAAAGTATGTAAGGTGTAGTTATTTTGATGTTCTTTGCTTCAAAAATGTAGCTTAAACCAAAAAAATTATTTCGGAGCTGCCTATGGTTTATTTTTTTGCTGCAAGATATACTTAATTAACACGATAATAAGCAAAAAAAAAACACCAACAAAAATGAAGTGGAATGCACATGTTTACATAAAGTGAACGATATGATTAAAACCACAGGCTGGGACTGAAAATAAAATTATCTTTGTATTTCTTGGTTCTGTTGAATGTAATTAACAAATTAGTTGTTCGGCTATTAGTAACAGATATTTGAACAGATTTGCAAAGGTGTTGTCAGTTTTACTACTGTTAATAGATGTATCCTCATAACATAATTTAAAAAACTCAAGATGTAAATCACGTTAGGATCAATAGCAGACCAAATAAGAAATACTCCATAAATGATCGTAACTAAAACACCACACGAGTACATTCGAGTACATACAACTGACATACGAGTACATACGAGTGATATACGACTATATACTTGTCACAAATTAGAAAAAGCACAATTTCTTCCATAATACATTTATATTTGAATTCACTTTTGCGTGTATTTTATTAAATGTATTTTGCATTAGAACACCTTTTTCTTCAGCATAGTAATTGATAATTTTTTCTTTTGATTTAATGATTAAAGTTGACGGTTCACAGTTTTCATTTAACATATTTTTGTTGCACTTATTCTTCAGCAGTTAGACTTCATTTCTTTAACATTTATCTAAAACTGATGAACTACGAATCTATTACGACATTTTTATGTAAAGGACTAAATTTTTTTTGTCTATCCTCTGTAACAAACAATACCGTAAAAAGGAATATATCCAAAAACTTCTCCGTGATTCTATCTTTACCAAGACAATAGAAGAAATACAAAATTCTCAGTTCTACCAAACAAAATATTTGTTTTACTAACACACCAAATAAACGACAAAAAACTTCCAAATCGATGTAACAGGAAACAGAACTGTTTTGACAATTTAATGCTGCCACACAAACACTACTATTAATTCCCATTTTCGTTTCCGTTATAAACTTCAAAATCAAATGAATAAAATTGTAAAATATCTGAAAGACAAATAACCCCAAATAAATATATATTGTATATTTGGACATAGTTTGTCAGGTAAGATAATTGCTAAAAGAATAAACTTGAATTAGATATGTGTATTTGAATGTTAAACAATTTTCAGTCCAATATACTTAACTACATTCATAACAAACTAATCACGTCCATCATCGAATTTAAAAATTGCCTTTAAAAGCAATATAATTTGCTGAATGATATCAATTAACCAAAGTATCAAGAAAAGTATATAATGTAAAAGTGCCCGAATTAAATATATGTAAACAAGTTAATGCATAATATTTGTTTAAATTAGCTTATCAGAAATATCGCGCACACCCTTATCGATCATGTTTCGTAGAAACAAGTATTTTCGACAAGAAATATTCTTATATGAATGGCACTGTGTGAGTCTGTGAGAAAGACCCTGAATTCTGACCGCAGTGACAAATTATAGCATATTGCAATTAGAAGATCAATTTGTAATCGACAGTAAAACAATATACAATCAGATTCACTTTCGTACAATGCCAGTCCTTATCTTTATTAATTTGAAACTTATATAAAACGATATGCTTTGACTATGTATATGTAACAAGGCTCAAAGCAGCATGGGGAAATGACGTACAGAATTTAGCTGTCTAAAAATGTACTTTAAATGCTGGTGCCACGCCTGCCATCGGCAATGGAGCGACGTCAATTGTCTAAGTCGCGAAAATACTAAATACAATACAACATACGAAGTCAAAAATTTGTCACCAGCCATGGAATTACAAGAGCGAGGAATGTCTACGGCAGTTAATTAAAAGGGAATGTCAAGCATTTACAAACTAATAAGCAATTTTAATACCTTGAAGCATACTCCTGTATGCAGTGTCTGTAATTGCATAAACGTGTGGTGGCACTTCATGTCGTTTTTTTCCCTTGTACATTTCCACCACATTATCGGTATAGATAGGCAGCCTTTTGTACGGGTTAACGACCACACAAAACAAACCGGAGTAGGTCTAAAACGATAAAAACATACAACAATTTTAGGATTATGGCAGCACTTTGATATTCGTTATTTGATGACATAAATCACTTCCGGTTGGAAATTTTTGTTTGCCATGTCGCGAAAATTTGTATTGTTGCTGTTTAAAGAATGTTTTAAATTCGTCGAATAACAAAGTAACTTACATAGATTAATTCTGAATAATAACGATCCTTCAGATTGTGTAAAACGCTTGCTTCGTTGAGGCAAGTTAGTTCGGCCATGTCTTCGACCTTCTCGAATTTTGGTGGATTCATTTTCTGGATGTCATCCTTGCTAAACGTCTTTCGTTTGCCACCTGATAATTCAACAGTTATTTCATCGTTTTTCTCTTGCTTTACGCTTCCAGGGATAAATCCGTGTTCTTCGTCGGGCACCCAAACAAGTTTCTTCGCGCTCCATTCCGCTTGCAAAGTGGGGTCGCCAACACTTCGCCTGTCCACCGCTAAATATTTCATTTCGTTATCCATCTTCACAGGATTTTAGTAAACCAAGCACCTCTTCTTGCTACACTGTGCAAATATAGGTTTTCTTATCAAAGCAGACTAACAATATACCCAAATTTAACTCAAATCAAAGTTGAACGTACATAAACACAGCTTCTCTTCAATTGAGAATGTTGCTGCATTCTCTTCTCGCTTCCTATTGGTTAATTAGGCATAGATCACGTGTCAAATACTAATGACGTCTGCATAAAATTATTTCAAGGCGTGGCGAAGTGTAGCGTAGCATATGTCCGCTATGAATGATACAACGTAAGTAAATCCGGGGGAAATCAAATGAACGGCAAAGAATTGTTTTCAAGCACAGCAGAAAATAGTCATAGCCAAGATATATGCAGTAAAGGGTAAAAATTGAATTGATAATTATAAAATGCGACTCAAAACAAACCATTAGGGAATCAAAGTGGAGTAGACAATAAAACATAATCAAGTACTTCAAACTTCCGGAATTGTCATACACCATTATCTCCGTTGGTCCTCCTCCTTGAGAAATGGACATGGTTTTGAAATTTGAGTTTATTGTTGTTTTGCACGCTGATGCTCATTCCACACCATACAAGATACAATGCATACATACTGTGCAAACTATACGCACTTTTTCAGGCTACACGCATGATGCAGGGAATATATCAAACCCTTTTAATAAGCAATTGAACAAGCCACCATAAATCGAACTTACTCATAAGCAAATCGAAGTTACCACACAAAAACAAATCGATCTGTAAATTACAGTAATTTATATCCTGACATTATAATTTTAAATTTAATCCCAGGTAGAGGCCAAAAAAATCACTGTTAAAAAATCACTGGCGTTAGTTGGCCTCCGAATGTTGAAAAATGTTTTGTTTCTTTGGAAAATAAGTTATGCCGAGCAGTTCAGGTTTCCATAAAATTGTGATGGTGAAAGTGCGCAGTACTGGTTGATGAGACTTGAAAATTTCGACGATATTTTGATTTTGTTTTATTCACGGGTTTATAAGGCAGACGAAACTAGACAAAGGCTTATCGATTTGACAAGTATTTTGTTAGAAGCCGTTCGAACACATAATTTTGGTGATAACTTTTCACAAAAAGTGATGCATGTTTCAAATCAAACAAAACGTCGACGCAGACCCAGTTTTATGGCTATCTGCATTAGCTTTCTTTCAAAATATTCTCTTACTCTTCTTTTTTATTATTATCATCACCTTTAAAAGCTCCCCAGCTCTCCATAGAACGACACTACCACCAGTAACCACCACAATGTTTCACAGTGGGAATGGCGCTCTTTGGTTTATATGCATTTATCTCCAAGTTTCTTCTTTCTCCATACGTAAACTGCATCTTATTCAAAAATTTCCAGTTTTTTTGTCATCTGATTAAAATATTCTTCCAGTACGTTGCATTACTCTTAAGGTTATTTCTGGAATATTTTAGTCTGGCTTGGATGTCTCTTAATTTTTGTAAGAATGGGTTTTTCGTTGCCCATAACTTAGCAGTCCATTGTAGTTTTTCTATGGTTTTTCAAGCACACTTGCCTAATTTTCTGTATTGTATTTGTCTCTTTGAATTCTGGAATATATTACGACTTAGCTACTACTGTTGTGGTCACCAGAAAATGCATGAATAGCTTTGTTTATCCATATTTGTTGCTTTTGACACCATAAACTGGCAAATCAGATCGTTCACAGGAATTTTTGAACCGTTTGAATTGTCCATTGATATGCTTATTAAATGGATCGTGCATCCCCAATATCGTTGTGCAAAAATTTGAAGCCGGAAGTAGACAGCTATAATTAGATGAACTAATGGTTTGAACCCAGAAGTATCGTTACATGATACATGTGTATACACATGTATACAGTGTATATGTTTACACTTGTACACTGAGAAGGACTGTTTTTGTTGTTGTTGACTGACGTTTCAAGTCAGGTTGACAAGGTTGTTGAAACGTCAGTCAACAAAAACAAAAACAGTCCTTCTCAGGACTATACCAACCTGGACGATCTACATTTACAAACATGTATAATTAGATGCGCCGCCATATTAAACAGTCCCACTCATAAGAATAATCTATAGTAAAGAACCACGATAGCAATGAATTTTTGAGCGCATTGTACTTATACGGCCAAAAATAGCGTAACTAGGGTTTTCTTAATCAACCCGTGCGTTATTCTGAGACATTCTCTATGGTTTGTACCTCAAAAGTTATTCACAATAGAGTCCAAAAGTTTCGACCTTTTGGATTTCAAAAACATATCAGAAATATTCTTGGTACAACATTTTTAGGAAGCTTTGCAAGCATATTTACCACGATTGCCATGTACTTCATAAAGTTAACGATCGGTGCATGATTCACCTTCTTCAACATTTTTACGTACTTTACGTGAACCATTAAGACTTACTGGAATCACATTAAACGATGTGCTGTGTTTGTTGATTGTTTTGGTTGTTCCATCGACATTTTGTTCTCCACGATTTCTGCCATGTCGAAACCTTCCTTCTCCTGGAAGACTTACTCTTTTTGAAAATAGTGCTTCTTGAATCAGCTTCACTCCTTTCTCTTTTCGTTTCATGTACTCTTCAATCAGGAGACCTATAAATAACACTGTCCAAGATAAGTTCGTCTATTTTCCTTTCATTTAAATTGGATATGAAACTTTCGTATGACTCTGGTAGGCTTCCAATCACCACAGTAGCGAATTTTTTATCATATATCTCTTTTTAAGTTCTCTCAACTGCTCTGCGAGTGAAGTCATGTATGTGAGATGATTCATAATGTCAGTCCTTTCTTTCATGGTTGCTGCATTGAACTTTCGATTTAATCTCACCATCTGTGTTATTAATACGAACTCGAATTGCTTTTGCAGGGTTTCCCAAGCAACAAGTGGTTCAATCGTCGTGGAGATATGAACTTGTAGGCTCTTATCGACACTCAATGCTACAAGTGAATAAGCCTTATGCGATTGTAGTCGAAATGCTTTCTTAGTTTGAACGGTTGCTATTTCAGCCGGAGGATTTTCAGTCCCTGTTATAAAACCCCCAAAACCACGTTCCATTCGAATCAACTTCCATGAGTGGTATATATTTCTGTTTAAGTGTTCTATCTTCGTAATCTCCCATTTTTTCCTTCCTTCTAAATTGATCCATGGGAATTAAGGTATCATTCCTCGCGTATATAGTAAGATAGTATACAATTGGTTTACTTAACCGTTACTATTGTCTTCTGCTCAAGATGTCTATCAACTTAAAGTGCCTATGAAATGAAATTTTGCGATTTTTTTTGCTATTTCGACAGACATTATCTTCCTGAGCCATAATCAAAACCAAAATTCAATTCCGAAAAATAAAAATTATTTTATATCGTCTCAAACAGGGAATTTTTACACCATTTAAAAAATTACCTGAAGAAAGGACTGGTACCGAGTTGTGACGTATGCAGTGTGACATATCGGAGCAGTGCTGTCAGATCGTGAACAAAATTCACAAATTTGTGAACTTTTTGCTCTCTTCATGAACATTTCATGAACATAAAAAGTTTGTGAACTTTTTGTGAACTTTTCTAAATATTATACATTTTTGTATTTTCATCATTTTCATAAAGAATGTATACATAAATTATAGTTCAATGAAAAGAAAATCTTCATAGCTCGATAGTTCTTTCAAAACAACGACGATTTTAAGATAATCCGATGTTTTCTGAACACTTCCGAGAGAAAAACAGAGAGCCCGATAACAGCTTTTTACTATATCTGTTTTATGTATTTGGTAATTTTTATGTGTAAATATTTTCTGTGGTTTTACCGCGTGCATATGTACTTTATTATTCATTCCACAGACTGCGATTATAAGTTTTGTACCATCAAGATTGAAACTGCAATTCTAATGTTCATTTCTAAGATATATTCGTGCAGCTATAGTGCTGGTAGTCAGATTGATAGTCGGCATGCGTGGGTGGATATTTTATTACATTATATTTACTTTGTCAGTGCTGGTACATGTCGATATACAATTTAATATAAATCATCATTGCTAAGGAAAATATAATGATGTTTTTTACTATTTTGTAATTATTACATCTATTCATTGTATTTGAGTATCCAACTTATATCGAGTCAATTTTAGATTAAATGTAAAGCGAGAATCTCTAAAAATGTGACTACTGCCACAACCAAGATATAAAATATTTTTAAGGAAGATATTTAGCGATTTTTGTAATGTTAGAACGCTTATATACATTTAGGTTTTATTGCACTGGAGATAGTTTAATGTATTGTAAACATGGATCTAAAAGTGCAAGCATTGTATTTAGTATTGATTATTGAAAGGCCAAAACCTTCACTCTAACTGCAACATCTATGTTTCCTATTTTGGCGACAAACTTCGTTTAAACCAACTTTGTTGGGCAAATAAATACCTATATTATTTTGAACCTAGTTTGGCGACAAACTTCGTTCAAACCAACTTTCGGGTTCAAACCATTTACTTTAAACTTCGTTTAGTAATAAATTGAATTGATTCCAACAATGTATTTAGACTTTGTAACATAGACATTCCTGTATTTTGGTTAAATACACTCAAAAACGCAATTCTAACCATTTGAAGCCACAATGTTTATAATACTTTCATATACAAATGGTGCACTGTGTCACACTTCATACGTAATGAAGACCTCTTCACCGAGCGCGGTTTTGAGAAGAAAATATTCTTAAAGTCCAAATTTGAACTTAAAATTTACCAACTTCTAGTTTGAATTGCTGGACAAGGTTGGTGTCATTGTAATCAGAAAAGATGATATTTTTCGATGATGCAAAAAGAAAATTTCGCAAAATTTCATTTCATAGGCACTTTAAATAATGTTAATGTTGAAGATGTGTGTGTGTGTGTTCCTCTCGCACAGCAGTAATACTAAAGAATGTGTAGTGGTCGCCGAATTCTTTAAAATGAGAAAGCTGTGTTAGTTATTTTTGGGAAGCACGTTATGATCCATGTAACATGTAATGTGTAATCTGATCATAATAGATTATAGGTTCAAGGATTTAGAGATTAATGATGCATCAATTAATACTGATAGCATACAAAGCGTTGCCGCTGGCGCACTTCACCTTGACAAAGCGTTGCCTAGTGTAATTATGCTAGCATAATCACAGCGAAGGTCAAACCCTGGACAACGGCAGGAGCCATAGACGGCCGGCCGTCGGGGGTCTGTTAGTTAGAGAGTAGCGTATAGTAGGGTACGTGGTAAGATGAATAGTGAATCCAAAAGAGTACGTATGAAAAGACAAGAGCAAAAAGAGAGAAAAAATTGAATAATATAATAATAAGACAAAGAGAAGAACATCTTAAATAACAAACCAGGCTGCTAATACAGACAGGTACGATACAATTAGAAGAATATTACTTACATATAGAATCGAGATGGAAGCTGTTAGACAGATTCTGCAACTATATAAACAGGGTGTTATAAGTAGAAGAGGTCTAAACTCATACCTTGAAGCTTTTCAACCACTAGCATCTACATCAAGAAAGCGTACTAATACAGCTCCACCTGAACCTCCTTCGGTACCATGTAAGCGCAGACCTATTAAGCCTAATGACGTAATAGAAAGTAGACCACCTGTTATAACAAATTCTGTAGGTTAGGAAGCTGCGTATGGAAATATGAGCGACCCAGCGTTAACACGCTATAACGCACTCCAGGTTCTAAGTGCAATTCCTCCAAAAACTAAAACTCCGACTCCTTCGGCAGCCGGTTCACCCCCCTTGACGGCCGTGAGGCGTTCTTATTCGGTTCTAGATAATGAACAAAAAAGCGAAGGCCAGCCTTCGGAATCATCTAGCGCTTCGTGTAGCAAATCTTCATCAAACAACCGTTGAAGATTCGGGTATTATACTTTCTATAGTGAGTGTGATAATTACTTTAGCAGTTCCAATCTGTTGAACAACTAATGTTGCATGAGCAGGAAGGCTACATCTATAAAATTACTATAGCTACATTCAGAGTTAATATCACCAATACGATGTGTTTTTGTTTTACTCAAGACAAGTAATTTGCTAGGAGTTTGAACTACTCGTAGCGCTCCTGCACTTGTAAAACATTTTCCACTTAATGATATTCGGTAGAATCCAGCAGTTTCGATGGTGATTGTAGAAAAATCTCCTTTACCTTTTTCACACATCGCAACATTGGTCCAATCTGAACTTCTTTTTCCAGTGATTGAAGTACCAACTTGAGTGTACACATCTACTGGAATTTCTAGTCGTTTTTTATGTTTTTCACGTCTTCTATGATGTTTTACACCACGGGCGTGGTGTCTTTTTGCAGGACGTAGCAAAGCTTTGAGAGCCTCACGCGTAGGTTTATCTACGTCTGAATAGTTCCAAAAAATATGACTATTTTTTCAGCATTAGAACTATATTCTAGTTGGATTTTTTCAAAATTTCTCTCTCTATTTTGTCGTAAATATACTTCTACTGCTCGGCGAAAGAGATCGTTTGCTGTTTCAAATTCATGAACCGAAGTCTCAGATGCGTTAGACATTGTGATTCTACATATATTATAAAATATATGTACTATTAAGAATATTCTAAATAATGTACTTGATATTTTCACGTCCAGTTAACAGGTATTGTATTAACCCACGCTTTAAGATTATTAGTGTTGTTATGTAGGAAACAAACTTAGGGTCCCCAATTTTGTTGAAATACGGTGGATCTAATATTAAAACACTCGTGTTGAGACCGTTCAAACCAAATGTTTAATAATGCTATTTTTTTTATTTTTGAGTGTTTTCCCAGTAGGAAACGTTACTAAGGTTATATTTATTCCGCTCATACCTGGGAGGTAGAATCCAGTAGGAGAGTTTAAAACAGGTTGATCTCCTTGGTCTCCTTTAAGCCCATCAGCTCCTGGTTGCCCTTGAGGTCCTTGACGTTCTGAAGGCCCTCGAGGCCCTGTGGCTCAAGTATCTCCTTTAGGCCCTTAAGGCCCTTGAGGTCCTGCGGCTCCTGTAGACCCCGGCACTCCTCTAGGTCCTGTTAGACCTCTAATGCCTTATTGCCCTTTCAGGTCCTTGAGGTCCCTGAGGTCCTTGAGGTCCTTGAGGCCCTCGAGCTCCTGTGGCCCCGGGCGCACCATCGCTTCCATTGGTCCCATCAGTTCCGTCATCTCCTCTAGGACCATCATCACCTTTCCTTCCCTTTGGTCCTCTAAAACCCGTATGTCCTTGAGCCCCTGTAGCCCCTGTAGCTCCTGTATCACCTTTTTCTCTCTTTGATCTTTTAGGAACCGTATCTTCTTGAGCCCCCGAAGCTCCTGTGTCACCTTTATCTCCCTTAGCTCCTCTTGGGCCTCTAGGCCTTGGTGGTCCTGGTTTTCCAGATCCATAACCACCATCAGTTCCACCGATTACTAATGTTGCCATTAGGTTGATGCGATGTTTATTTTGACGCGATGTTTAGTTTGATGCGACGTTTATATACCTACTATATATAATAGAATTTTTTTTAATTACTGGATTTATATTTGATCGCGAGAGAAATCCATGACCAGCCTCCAGCCAGACGCGCGATTTTTTTGAAAGCTTGAGCTTCACCTTCACGGCGTGCGCTTTCAGCAGCGGCGGCAACAGCTTCTTCTTTTTCACGCTCTAAGTTTTTATTGTCTTTTTCATCTCTTTGAGTAGAGAAGCTACGTCAACAGTCTGTTTCTTACGGATCGTTGAATTCATCTTTAATAACGCGTTTACACTCGTTAAAACGCCGCATTTGATCTAGAACCTGTTCAAACTCTTCATTTGAGACTCAGCTGTCACTGAGAGCACGTGACGTAATATCACCAACAGTCATCATAATCGTCGCATAATCGTTCGACTGGAGGTGCGCTTGCAGTTGCCATTTTTATGGCAGCACTATATAGATGCAGAAAAATTGGTCTGTTATTATATGATAATTAGTCTGATGATTAGTCTGATGTGATATGATATGATATGATATGATATGGCACTCATAAATTTCGACTTACCGACCGCTAAAAAATCAAAGCGCCACCATTGGATTATGCTCAAAAGCCATTATCTGATCGTAGGCCCTACTAATTCCGGTAAAACGAACCTTTTAATTAACATGATTATGCGTTGGCTTGATTGCCCTAAATTAACTATTTACACAACAAGTCGCGACCAGGAAAAATATCAGATTCTATCAGAGTTCTACGAAAGCATCTGCCTGGAAGAATGTGTTGAATTAAGAGAGCCTGATGATGTAATTCCAGTAGAGAAGTTGGACACTAATCCCGAGACAGTAGTCTTTGACGATATTCGGCTCGATTCAAAAAGCTTAAACCCAATCAAAGAGTATTTCTCAGCAAGTCGACATAAGAATGTCACAGCCATATACTTAGCGCAAAGCTACTATGACGTCCCCAAGTATATTCGACGAAATACCGGCTGTATTGTGCTTATGAGAGGTCTTGACCAGCGTGACGTGAGAGAAATCGCTACTGACCTGATGGTATTACAAAAGAGCAGCTAGTGGCACTGAAAAGAAGTACGACTACTTTGTAATCGATCGTACTGCAGAGGAGGTACCTATTCCCTATCTATAAGCGTAATTAGGTACCTATAAGCGGTAATTCATTCTTTGAAGACATCATTAGACTTATTCTTGTTGGCTCTCTAATATTTTGGAAGATGAGGAGTAACCGCCTGCATTATAGCTTCGACAGTTTCAGCAGGCCAACCCGAGGCGTCGTATTTTTGACAAATCGGAACGAAATTTGCCATGAAGGAGGGGTAATTTAAAGGCTTTCCAGTAGACCAAGACATATCAGCCGCTATACGGCTTACATGGTTGAATTGAATTTCGTTGAATGGAATTTTGTGTATAGAGCAGATTTTATACATATACGGTCTCCTTTCTCCGCTTTGTCCTGCTCGGGTAGCGGGTCTTTGCCGGAGACCCAGTTCTATCAGACTTCTCCAGGCTGCTCTGTCCTGGGTATCCTCTTCTTTGACACCACATAGCTGCATGTTAGCTGCATGTCTCTCCTGATGGTATCCTTCCACCGATGCTTTGGGCGTCCTCGTTTCCGTCTCCCCTCCACTTGCATCTCATAAACTCTAAGAATGTCTACATCTTCTTCACGCCGGCACACATGTCCGAACCACTGCAGTCTTTTTCTTCTCATCAAATTCAGTATACTCATGACATTCGCTTCTTCTCTTATGCTTTCATTTGTTCTGTGCTCCTCCAGGCTGACTCCAAGACAATAGCGTATCATTCTCATCTCTCATACACTGATCTTCTCTGCTAGGTAGTCTGTAACAGGCCATGTTTCATTCCCATACAGAAGCACTGGGCGTATCAACGTTTTGTAGATGAAGATCTTCAGCTTCTTCGGCATCTTCTTATCACAGAGCATTCCCGTTAACTCCCTCCATTTATTCCATGCCCGGCTAATCCGTAGTTCAACCTCAGTCTTGCAACCGCCATCCTGATTGATGGTGGTCCCGAGGTACTTAAATGTCTCGCACTTTGGTAGATCTGTATTTCCGGGTCCAGCATATTCTCTTAGCATGATTTTTCCTATGCAGCCACTCGGTGGGAGGTACTCTGTCTTGGCTCTAATAACTTTCAAGCTAACATCTTCTAATATTCTTCTCCAATCTTCTAGTCTTCCTTCCAGATGTTCTCTCTTCTCATCACACAAGACCAAGTCATCTGCAAACAGCATACTCCAAGGTGTGTCCTCTGTCGTGTCATCCGAGATTACATCCAAAATGATTATAAAGAGTAGGGGGCTTAGTGCCGAGTCTTGATGTAACCCGACCTCTACTTGAAATTTCTCAGTCTCACCAACGTTCGTTGCGACACTAGTGGTAGAGCGCTTATACATATCTTTGATGTTTTCAATATAGGCCTCCGGGACTTGACGCTTCCTTAGACAGTACCATAGTAACTCCCTCGGGATTGTATCATATGCCTTTTCAAGGTCCACGAAAACCATATGTAGCTCTTTGTTGAATTCTCTATACTTCTCTTACAGCATCCGCAGACAGAACATCGGCTCAGTGGTTGATTTTCCGCGTTGGAATCCACATTGGTTGTCCTTTATCTTCACTATTTCTCTCAGTCTCGCCTCTATCACTCTCTCAAATAATTTCAGTGAGTGGCAGAGGAGTTTAATGCCTCGATAGTTTCCACAGCTTAGGAGATCACCTTTCTGTTTGTAAAGGGGCACTATTCTGCTTGTTCTCCATTCTTCTGGTATTCCTCTCTTCATTATTTCTCTGCAGCATGATGTCATCCACTCTGTTCCTGTGTTTCCCAATTTCTTCACTAGTTCGATGGGGAGCTCATCCGGTCCTCTTGCTTTATTGTTATTCATCTTCTTGAGTTGTCTTCTCACTTCATCTTCCGTAATCTCTGGTACTGGCCCATGGACTGGTTCAAGATGGTCCAGTTCTTTCCTGTTGTTCTTCGTGTTTAAAAGTCTATCAAAATATTCCCTCCATCGCTCTTTGATTTTCTCATCTTCGCTCACGATCTTTCCCTGCTCATCCTTGACAAAAGGATGAGCAGGGAAAAGTCAGCGTCCCGATGTTTTGGGTCGCGACTCTCAAGTTCTTCTGTCTCTTCTGTCTCGCTTGCATTCTTTTCACAGAGTCAAGACAGTAGTGCCGCTGCGCATCGCTTACGGGGTATGCCCTAGCATTGTCTTCTCTTCTGATTGTCTCCGGCATATTATCATGTGGCATACTCTTTTAAGGATCGGATGCTCTTCCTGACATCCACCCTCTGTGTTTATCCGGGCTTGGGACCGGCTGTCTGCTGCACTGACTTTTCCAGCATCCAGGCCGCATTAGATTTTATACATATACGTTCTTACCTTATTAAAATGAGAGTCACGTGACTTCTCGCGATGATCTATAGACGATTTTTCTGTATCACGTGACTCTTCATCCGGTTCTTCTGTATTAATAACAGGCGCTGACAGGGTAAAATGCGGTTTATTATCTTGAGATTGTGAATCAATAGATGCTAGCACCGACTGTATTTCAGGTAGATTATAATTTTTCATTACACCATATGGGTCGTCCTTTTTTTTTCTTATTATATAGTAAGATAAAAAACATTTATCTATCTTCATCTATCTTGAGATTTAAGTTCAAGTATGTTCAGGTCAGTTGCATCTATGGAAGAGCACGAAAAATTAGTCCAAGAGTTTGTAAAAAACCGCGCGGAACTCAAGCGGCGCCAAGTCGATTTCAAAGTGTCTCGACAGCACGAAGGAGAATTTTTGATAAGGCGTCAGAACCAATTGTTAATGCTGAAAAATCTGTAGCAGAAGCTATTAACAAAAAACAAGACGAAGAAATTGAAGGGTTGAAAGAAGTCACTCAAGCGGTTGAGAAAACTCAACAGCAGCTTGCCCAACGGCTAGATGATCTAGTCCTTTTAACAAAAGACAAACCATCTCGGAAGGCTATAGAGAATTCAAATTCGCTTGATCGGTTGGAGGCTGGTGAGTATATAAACGACGTAGATTTTGAAAATCTTGGAAAATCTATCGGCCCGTCTACAAGAAAAACCGCTTCTCCAGCTAACCGAGAGCTAGGTAAAAAAACCTCCAACGATACAATGTTCTAAAAGAAAAAAGAAGTCGCCCCAAACAACTCTTTAAAACAACACGAACAGGAACTGGAGTGCACTATTATAATAGCCCATCAGAGCTTATCGACCGCCTTCACCTTTCCTGCAAGTCTGTAGAGGCTGGTAATGACTCTCGTGAGTTGAAGAACGATATTGCAGCGATTCTAAGAAAACTACTAGACGAAAGTGCGATATCGAAAAGTTATTACCGAAAAATTAGAAATACATACGTCCGTTCAAATTTCTGCTCCTATATTATACAAAGCTATTGCTCAGTCTGATGTTACGTTAAGTGTTATCAATTTAACCATAATGGCTGGAGTATTAGAAGACGAAATTAGCATTGAGATCGACTCAACAAGAGCCATTGCGGCGCACGGTGGAGAAGCGAATGACTTTCATATTGGCTTTAGGCTACCTTTAGAGGCTAAGGCCCGGTTCAAACGTCGCATTTTACATGCGCCGAATCAAATGCGAGAATTATGTGCATGTAAAATGCGACGTTTGAATCAATTAAATTCGACGGATTTTAATTTAATGCGACTTTAGTCGCATATTCGACTGAGTTAGTCGAATATTCGACGGAACTTCGATGTTGATTCAAACGTCGCATTTTACATGAGCCGAATTTAATGCATAATTTATTTTAAGATATTTCTAAGCAAAAATTAATTATTTCCATGCTAAATGCCATGCGCAAAGTTGTAAAAACATGGCGGCGGCGAGTGATGGTAATGGCCCTTGTATTTCGTGCACAAGTTTAACAAAATACACTTGTTTAAAGTGCAAAAAATTTATATTTACAAGGAAAGTTTCCTCGAGATACACGAAATGTTTTTTTGAATCAGAATAAATACTCCAAACTTTCTTCCACCAGCCGGAATTTCTATCTTGTCTTCGACATGATCGATAAGGAGGGCTACGTATGAAGGCTTTTTTTTGACCAATTAACGGTAGAAAAACATGGGAAATTTGCAGAAGCTGCCGTCTCGTTTCTAATAGTTTATTTGCTGTAACATGCATCAATATTCGTCTTTTCCTATTAACACGAATCATATTTGAAATGCATAAACTCAACATTTTTCTGTTCGCCATTTTAGGAAATTAGTACAAGAAAATGAATAAACTATGAAAAAGTGGAAGCATAACTATAATAAATGCGACTATTAAATTCGACGTCTGAATCAAACTACCGCATAAAACTATTTTAGTCGACTAAAACTCAGATTTGATTCGGCGCATGTAAAATGCGACGTTTGAACCGGGCCTAACAAAAAATATCAAGTGGCTCTTACTGAAGCTAGTTGTGCATTCGTGGGAAAATGTCACTACTAAAAACAATCAACTTAAGTTTGAGATTAGAAATGGAAACTATGGTGATGCTGATGGTGCACAGAGTGGATAGATTAAACAAACTCCAATTCAACGGCAAAAAATCACAATACCCCCGGGCGCTTACAACATTCCCGATATCAATCAAGCTATTGAAAATGCTATGGAAGCATTGGGGGTAAAGTTCACACATGAAGATGAAACTGCAAGACGTGATCCACCCTTTGTGCTTATTCCTACATCAAAATCTGCGATTACTATTAAAGGTAACCTTGTAGCTTCCTTTGACATAGATAACAGCTTAGGCCCTATTCTTGGGTTTGCTGTGGGTGGAGGTGATATTACTAGAGGAAAGACTTTAAGTCAGAATCAAATTAACATTACAGATGTACAGAAGATCCATATTCACTGCTCGCTTGTTAATTCAAGTATAGTAAACGGGAATCCTAGTGATGTTATTAAATCGTTTACTCCAAACCGAGGACCAGGACGTTTGTTGGAAATAAGTCCTAGTCCACCGACCTATTTACCACTTATAAAAACTAGCCTTATTAATAAAGTGAGAATGGAAATCATTGATCAGTCAGGAAATAAGATTGATTTAAATGGTGAACAAGTAACTTACACTTTAAACATCCGTCAAAAAATGTGATTATACACGCTCATAAGCGGATTCCGATTCAGAAGCTGTTGCCATAATGGCTTATTTTCCATGTATAATATACTAGGAAAAATGATAGTTGCTATGATTAGACGTGGTATAGTTCGTCGAAAAATTGTCGGGGGGTTCGTTGATTGGAAACCTCATGGGCCTTGCTGGTAAGGCAAAGGGTGCGCTATTCAGTGCGGGGAAGTTCGCAGGTGCAGCCTTAGGATCTCGCGTAGGAACGTTTGCTCCAAAAATCAAGAATGTGACCGTGGCGGCTGGTAAAAAAGCAATTCGTGACACGGCTACAGCAGCCAAAGAGGCTGTTATATCGACTTCAAAAGAGCAGTTCTCGCCTGAAAACGTAAGCAGTCTTGTTGCCGATCTCGCCCGCGGAGACGTTAAATGAGTGGCAAGAAAAGCTAAATCACGTGCATCTGCAGTGACTCGTGCTAGGGACGAAGCTGGTATTAGTACTGCAAAAACGCGCGCAAAAAGTGCTCGCACTGCTTTAACGAAAGAAGCGAGATCTAACCTTAATGAGCTGGTTGGGACTTCTGAAGCTAGAAAAGCTCTAGTATCGCGCGCTGAAAGCTTTGCTAAGCAACAGCTGACTTCTTGAGACTTAGGTATTCTAAGCAACCTCGTGTCAGGTAACGTCATGATGTATGCTCAAATATCACATTGTCGCAAAAAATTGTTTTCAGTGAAATCAATCCTCCACGATGTGATTATAATCACAGTACAATCTGATAGTTACAACAATGCAGAAAGGGTTTAATATATACTTGATCAAATGACTGAACAGTCAGCACGAAGCGCAATAATCTATTCATTTTGTGGCCACATAATTGACAAGCTTCCCACTTGTATGCATGCTTACCTATTTAACTATTTGGGTACTTGATGAAGTATTTGATTAGAAGAGACTAGTTGCTAATCTTGTGTTTTAATACAAGAGATGAAGTTTCTTCCACATTTGTTTTGGAATTAGTATCGTTGGTCCGAAGAATCGCAACAACATTTTCTGGTAAGTTGTAAAACATGGAATCTGGAATCTTAGAATCTTTTTTTGTTAAATCCTATGTAATACTTCTAGTTACAAGTTCTAAAGACGCGTTAAATTTACAATTTCAAAATAGTAATTCATGTAAGTTCGCTAATTTTACATGCAATCTGCTTAGGAAAAAAGGTGCATTAGCAAAAATAGCATAATAGAAATGCGAAAGAAATTATTCGCACCCTGCACTTTATAAGAACGAATTTGTGGGTTAGTTTCCTTCACATGCTACAATCTGTGTCATTATACTGATTAATTATTTATCACAAACAACCGTGAACGTACATAAAAGCCGTAGTCTCTGTCAAGAAAAACAAACTCCATATACCCGTGAATATAACATCTCATAAATAAGTGCCCGTTGAAATTATCATTTTTAAAAATGCCATATAGAACTAAATGCCTTTTGCCCTTTCTGGCGTAGTTAAGTCTGACAATAAAACACTAGAAGGTATTGCATATCGAGTTGCATATTATATCTCATGATTATCTCCTCTCATTTGACATGCAGTCGCCGGTTTTCATCTACATATTTTCACTCATATGTTACCAAGGTTAAGTTTTGATCAGCACCAACAAATAGAGATATCACAGATAACTATACATTTGATATTCAACGTCTATTTTACAATGGTTGAACTACTCTATTTATACAAGTCATTACGTAAAGTTCTATTTACTTACAATAACAGAACTATTAAAAATGTTGCTGTGATTACACATAAGTATCTCTCAAAACACTCAAACCTGAGTTAAGTATTTACTAATGACGGGAAGAATATAAAAGCATATCTTGAAAGCAAAGTGATAGCTAGAGATTTGTCATTTCGTAAAAGTACGCAAAACATACGTTTCTTCACTGCGTTTACATGAATTACTATGTTGAAATTGTAAATTGAACGCGTCTTTAATAACTTGTAAATAGAAATATTACTTCATGATTTAACACAAAAAGATTCCAATATCCAAGTTTCCAAATTCCAGATTCCATGTTTTACAACTTACCAACATTTTCTATGGATGGTTTCTCGCTTGACCAACTCTTCTGGGTACAAAAGAACAAATACGCAACAGGAAAAAACACTCGAAAACATTCTTCCCGTCAAGCATCACTCACAATCATTAAAGCCTTGTTACACCCTGATTTCTTCCATTAGGAAAACGGACGACACTTGTGGAAGATTTCGACATCATTCTTTTATCAAATTTTGCGTGCTTTCGAACTTTTGTCGGATTGAAGGTGTTGTGTTTAAGTAAATTCGTTTAATGTTCTTATGGTAATTCTAAGAAACTCGAATGTTGTCATTATTGCGATGATAATGTTGAGTTAGGGAACTGGGATGATCAAGGAGAAGCGTAACAAAAAATAAACTTGCTCTCGAAAAGATTTATATCAGAAAATCAAGTTCAGTCATATTTTTCATATAGGTTGACGAGGAAACCAAATGGAAATTATGAATGGTGGTTCTACTATCGTAAGACTTGCTTTGTTTCTGCTGTTAACAGGGGCAGGTAAGACCTTTAATGGCTTTTATAAAATAAGCTTCACTGAAGCAAGTACAGTAGATAAAGAAAACATTTACAAATTACAATAAACTTTTATATTAAAGTGAAAAAAGAAAACGGATTTCATTCCGTTAGCATAGGACAAAAGCAAGCATTTGCGAATTTGCTATATCATATGCAATAACTGAGCTGACAGCTTGTTGTTTTTTCTAATCAGCTCACGGAAGTTTTAAGTCATACTTTGAAAACTACTTCGATGAGATGGCAACAAGTGCTTGTGCAGGAATAGCAACGAAATCAGGTGCTTATATGGGAGTGCGTCGAACCTGTTCTAAATCTTCAGCAAGCTGTGCAACCATTTGTCAATCTTTGATTGCAACTCTTCCTGGCGGGTAAGCTTATGAACTATGAAAAATATCAGTATGGTATATAGCCATTGAAAAAGATTTGGTCCTTCTCTATAACGTCGAGGAGTAGAGGGAATTTAGGCTATTACAGCGACCCTTTAATTGTAACTCAAAACATCTTTATATTCTGCTTCTGATTTTAATATTTTACATTTCGACGAAGGTGTGCTTGTTGAAGGCAGTTCCGAAGCAGTGTTATTAGAGCTGTTTAAAAATTCAGATTTGTGACCTCAATTTGATTGTGAAACATTCAATCTTTATATACCACGAAGTTAGATCATGATCGCTTTTATAATTGTAGTATTTTGCACGTCTTTGTCTTGCCGAGTAAATCATATGCTGTCCTTACTTCTTACATTACTGGAATCCATTGTATATTTGTGTAACAATAACAATCGGTTTTCTATACACAGCATCAAAAAGATATTTCCAATTTATAATTGCGAACAATATATTGGTTAGTTCCATAATCGTGTACGGTGATAATAAAATAAACACAACCAGCATATTAACCAAATGTTAGAACAAAACATTCGGAGTGCGTGGATTCATTCCATGTGTACAAACATCAGCCATCTTTAGCCGTGAACAAAAACGCAGATACAGACGTGGACAAAATTGGCCAGGCAATTTATTGTTACTTTTCATGTAATGAAAAAAATTATTGTGGACCAAATTACTGTTGTTGCCGAGCGTTCTACTGATCCTGGTTGATGAAGTCCAGACTAGAAAAACCGATTCAAATACCAATAGCTAATTGTGTGTAGTTTCTTTTGTCTTTATCAATAAATCTTCTTTACACTTTCTTGAATATATCTTATTGATCACGTGGATTGTAGACTTTTTGACAAAATTTATTGCAAAGTGAGATTTATTTTGGTATTTTTATGTGATAAGAAACCCAACGCGTAATTCAAAATTGAAAGCAATCGAGAATAACTTGAGTCAAATAACTTGAATGTTACGCAAGCTGCATGTTATTCAAGTGAGATATGCTGTTTCCGTTGAGCGATTCTGTTTTTACTACCTTACTTATGCATTTGAATTCTAGTTTGGTCATAAATAAAAAATATAACGGCACATTTATCTTACAAACATGAGGCGCGGGAATTTGTATTACATGCTCATAGCTATAAAACAAGTATTTTTACGATCTTCATTAAATTTTGAAAAGATTATTTCTGCAAAAAATGCAGCCTCCAGAGCCAACTTTGAAGCTCAGGACGATTGATTTTTCCGACATTGGCGATTGGCCAAAGCAGTTTAAAATAACCCTTAAGGATGTTGCAGTTGATGAAGAGGATAATGAAGAAGAGCAAGACACAATCCAGGTGTGGAAAATATATTTTTCTTTCTTCGATCACAAAGAAAAGGAAAACGTTTTTGCCGCTTATGACAAATTTAATTTTTCTCTTTACTTCTTACATCCGTAATATGTATCTAAGATTACCAATTGTAATTTTTTGTTTTTAATTGTAGCTTCGCCAACTTGAAATAATATATAAGTCTATAAGGTAATATATTTCCTGGAAGCTGAAAAAAATTCAAAAAAGTCAAACATTCTCTTTGATATGTCTTGAAGTTTTACAATTTTGGAGTACCTTAAATTATTTTCTTGGACCGGGAAACAATATTTTGGGATTAATTAATGCTTGAGAAACACGAAAACGCGAAAAACTTTTACAGGCAACATTGTTGAATTCCTTTGAAAATTATAATGCCAACTTGTCTTCACGAATACTTAAGAGGAACCGAATGAAAAAGAGCAAGTGTTAACCACGTTTAAAACTTCAGTATACATGATGAAAATGTATAAAAGTTTAAGGTACATTCAACTGATTTTAATCGCTGTGCCGTGTTGCTTTGAATTGTGTGACCTCCATTGTGCCAACCAAGGGCGGATCCAGGAGGGTGTCAAGTGTGTTTAATGACACTGTTAGGATTTTATAAATTGTCAAATATCGCATTACAGAGATCAAATATATCAAAGAACTTAAATAATATAAAAACTCTAACATTTTATTTAAACGTAGATAAATTTATATGTTCTTACTTTACACAGCATTGTTTCTACACAATCGTCATAAAACACGAATAAATTTTGTCATAAATAAACAAAATAATAATGTCGACGAGGCGCTACATGATACATTATCAATAACAAATTATGACGTATGAAATTTTGAACGATTTATGGATTTAATGGCATTTCTTTGAAGTTGACATCGTAATTACCCGTTAGCGAGCCTGCGATTTTGAAATAGAGCATTGTTGACATGGTCGGCGGTTGGAATATTGCGCAATTTGCCATCTTCTGACATCGTGGAAAGAGTGTCAAGTGGTGTGAAACCCATAGAGGTTATAAATAATACGTTTAAATATATAATACGTTTTTATAAATAATAAGTTTTATTTATAATATCTATGGTGAAGCCAATCACAGCTCAAGCATTTTGTGCGAGTGACACCATGAGACCTGGATCGACACCCTAGCCATAATTTTGTTGCGCAATGACTGTAACATCGCTGCAAATGGAACATAGTAGAAAAAGAGCATGTCAAAATCAATGATATTTTTACATATTATATCTACAATAGCTTCTTACACTATGAGTTTTGATATTCTGCGCCAACTAAGTCGAAGTTTCGGTTGTTTGGATATTCAAGAATGCCTCAATTATGCTTATGGCCTTATATTTCTTAACCTTAGTGATGTATGTGTCAAATAGAATTAACTGTTGGGGAGGCATAAAAACTATCCTCGCAAAAATTGAAAACTTAGATTTTAAAATAAATCAAATTATTAATTAATTAATAAAATTGAATATCTCACATTTTACATGAATATTCAGTTGTATACAGCAATGAAACATTTAAGGATTTTGCACTTTTAGCCAGAAAAACAACAGGTTCTAAGCCTAAATGTCATCAAAACAATTTTTTGCTATTTCTGACAAATAGAGAGCGTTAATTCGTGCAATTGGATTCTCAAGCTTTGTTAGTTGGTCTTGTTTGTAACTGGCAACTTGCATATTGCTATAGAAAAGTCTAGTAGTATCTCTGAATACTTGTATATTTGAGAATTTTAAATGTTGACGGGAAAGAAGCAATTTCCAATAATCAAGTGTTTATTTGCCTTTGCGAAGTCTCAATAATAACTCTCTAAAAGTGATTTCCTCATGTGCAAACTCTTTCGTGTATTTCAATCCGTAATATGGCGGATAGCGTTTACAAACATGGATTTTCCAATATTTAAGACCTTTCGCGACTCCTTACTAACTTCAAGTATTAGTCATGGATAAAACAGGTTATGCGAATCGATTTGACATCAAAATGATTCCTATAGCTGTAAAACATCGACGTTAGTCTTGATTGAAAAGTTGTACATGCGAGAATGTATTTTGTCCCATCGTTGCCAATGTAAGATAGTTCACTGCTCGCTTTCCAATTTCTGAGGCAGTTATGATCTAGTATACGTCT
The DNA here is from genome assembly GCF_021976095.1 of Xenia sp. Carnegie-2017. Lineage (NCBI taxonomy): Eukaryota > Metazoa > Cnidaria > Anthozoa > Malacalcyonacea > Xeniidae > Xenia > Xenia sp. Carnegie-2017. The sequence continues at coordinate 10,818,361 of NW_025813486.1, forward strand.
GAATTCTTTAGAAATGAGGTGAGTTACTTTTTTTATCATTCTTTCTTTATGTTGAGTGATTGTTGACATTTTATTTTTGATGTAACTTCATTTTTCAAGTACTACTGATGCTTAAACAAGACAAGTTTCTTTAGTTTCTTTCGCACTTTATCTATAGAGTGCGACAAGCATGGAGCAAAATCAAGATTGAAAACCACCGTAATTTTTGTCTGTGTATGATACAGACACGCAGTGTATGTATGAAACATGTATGGAAAATGTTGACATAGGATTGCACAGATTTGGCAGATATGAGATATGGAGACATTTTCAAATCAATTTCTCTTAACAATGATCATATTTATTTTAGCTAACTTAATACCACCAATTCACCCATATAAACAAAATCTATCAATTTATCATTGATGACTCATCCAGACATAGATTCATAAATCCAGATATCACAATCACATTAAAATTTCAGATCTCAAAATGCCAATCCTAGGTAAGACATTCTGGAGTCCAGATCATTCATAATCCTTGTTCTTAGATTATAAACTTCATTAATTCGACACTAGATAAAATGTATCTATTGACAATACGCCAGAGGGAAATAAATACTTACCTTAGTAAATAGACGCCACCAAGGCCAGTTACGAAACTTCAGGTAATTCAAGCAATTCTTCTGTAGTACTCTGATAGCGTTCAACTGCTGAGTTCGTTTTTCGTAGTTCTTACGGGCCAGGTTACCACGACAGAATGCTTGGAATATCGTAATGATCTCGGTCAACTTCGTGTCACGATCCTCCTCGAGCTTAGCGAGAACTCCCGCGCGGAAAAATATCTTCGATTGACCAACGCGATAGCTGTTTTTATCCAGTTCAAGAAAGTCCAACTATTGACAAAAGGAAAATTATCGGGTTTTATAATTGCAATAAACCTTATCGTAGTTTATTAAAAGTAATGCAGTCATGGGTACGTAAATATGATTATCAATTGCGGTATCCTAATGATGTAAAACCGAGTTTTAATCATTGTTTTTTTCTGCTAACGTTTCTCATAAATTACACAATGTGGTGACGAAATTGAATTAAGTGGACTACAAGCTCGAAATTTAAACATGAACAAAAGCGCGCAATGCATCTTGGTCCCAAAATATAATCATGATACGATGAGGTAACATGTTTGTATTTAGGCATGAGGTAACATGTTTTATTCAACCTCACTCATATCATCGTCATCGTACACATTAGCATCATAAATACCCTATCAATGCTCGCAGTAATAAATTGGACAATTGTTGATACGACACATTGACGATAATTATGATTATAAATATTATCATGTCGCCGACAGTGAAGTTCCTATCTCTTTTAATGCTATGGACGACTTTAGTTAACACTATGATGACTGCAAGATTTAGCCAAAGAAAAAAACTTGGTAGTTTTTTCAGAAATCCAAAGTTTAGTAAATACTTCAAAAATAACTTTGCAGAAAAAGTTAAGGCGACGTCATGGCGTTTAAATACAGCAGTTGAACATATAAAAACATCTCAATACACGAGTTTTCTATGATCATGGCAGCTCGTAATACATTGTATAATGGATTAAACGTATGTACTTATACAGGTTAATAATTACCATTTGTTGGGCAGCTTTTCTACCATCCATAAATCCCTCAGGAATCAAGTTGGGAGTAAGGATTTCATAACTGTGAAAAACAAAAGTATATTAGAAAATATTTTAAACTGCTTTGAGCGAGTCCTAAAATATCTTCTGGGTAAAAAAAAAAGAAGGAAAATTCGCTTGCAAATGAAACAAGACGTAAAAGCTCATTTTTTGTGAAAAGGTTATTTCTGTTAAAAAATAATCACCGTTGTTTGAATTCTTGGAAAGCAATTCTGTTTGGGAAACCTTGACGACAAATACGAATTCCTTCGAGGACACCGTTACATTTCAATTGATCCAACACCAGGTGAGAGTCAATCTTACCTGCCTGCAACGAAAAATTTCACCTACAATTAAAGGCTGTAGACTTAAGGAATTGAAAACTTTCATTACATCCAGAAAAAACGTGTATAAGACATTGAAAGACAACATTGTATAGGATGATATCCGCGTTTCGTAATTGATCTTTTCTTAGCTACAAGTGAGCTTACACTAAAGTTTTCATGCAGTTATGTCTGAATCGCATCAATATTTCCTATAAACCAAATTTCAATTTGTGAAATAATCAGCACATACGTACCCGTTTCTCGTGGTTAGGAATAATACAACGGACGAAATTTGCGTTGGTGTTCGACAATACATTCATGAGTTTGGTAAGTTGTTCCTATATAATACGAATAAAAATAGTTAAAATACAAGAGATTCCGCTGACACAAACCACGAAAATTACGTACTATCTGCACACGTATTATGTACGTACGTACCTTGTATAATTGACCGACAGTCCTAAACATTCCTTTTCGGACTTTTGATCCAAATGGTGAGTCAGAACCTCCAGTTGCACCCAGACTCACAATGTTTTCTGTGTGAAAAGAACAAATATACCTTAACAATTACTGCCATATTTCAACTAAAGAGGCAATTTCAGCGTTCTTAGGTCACCTGTGTCCTTCCACAATGAAGAGACAAAAGAATCACTTGAATTTTGAAACAAAGTAACGATGTTATCATTTAAAGGATCCATGTTCTTCATCAACCATTTTTCAGCATTATAATCCACCTGTGGTTACGAAATGTTAAAGTAAGGGATGAATTGGTAACAATCAAATAAAAAAAGCCACTATTGTGCATCAAAAGTAGCAATTAGTTGCAAAGTATGAATGATAAAAGTCAAGTATGAATTGTAATGGTAGCATAAACGGTGATGGCAAAGCATGAATGGTGATGGTCAGATAGTTACAATCAGATTGTGATAGTTAGGATCAGATGGTGATTGCTACATACAATCTATGTATATGAATGGTGACAACGTGGTATATATGAATGGAGTGATTGGTTACAATCCTACACAAATGGTTAAAATCTATATTAATTCCAGTTGAACACATACCATGCCTGCATAGTGAATGATACAAAATTCTGCATTGGATCTGAAATCTGGTTTTTTCAATTTGGGATTTTGGGATAACTCTTTTTCTAGTTTTTCAACAAAACTCTTGTCGGACGCCTTGGGGAACCAACATTCCTCATCCAGAAGACCAAGAACACCAACTTGCTGGAAATTAATGAAAAAAAACTCATGATGAACAAGTGAACAAGAGCACTTTACTTAAGAAAGTGGTGTAACCTACAGAGGGGAGACACCTATTATTAAAGTTCATATTATATAACTCTAAGTGAAATGAGAATAATAAAACTGACTCAAGAATTCATCCTTTACAGATTTTTTCAACTATGTATATAATCCAACAAGGTACATAGAGTTTACAATATTAACAAAAATCCAAGTGCATATTTATATACATGACAAAAACACATCCATCATAATGCTTTTTCGTAGCACAAGAAGAGCAAGGTCTACAATACACTAAATAATTTATTTAAGTCAAATAATAATGAAGTGAAGCGTAACCTATAACAAATCAGAACTTACCCTTCACATCATGGATTGATTAAAAGTATGCAACTGAACACAAGTCTACGTACAACCATTCATCTTGAATAGAATGTTTATCCCACTCTGCATCACAAGAACAAATACCACTTTCAGATGGTGCCAAAATTTTATGACCATTTTTTCAGGAAGATTAGTAAAATCGCTTGCATCATTCTCATTGCCTAAAATAATTAAATTGTAATATTTACAAAATGCTAGAAAGTGCTAAATACCATACCGATAAAGGAAATAGTACATGTAAAGCTAAATGGATGTTCACCATTGCAGATTATCTTGCATACCTGTTTCAAATAAAGAAACCTTTTCTTTGCTAAGTGTAGCCAATTCAAAATAGTCTCGCATCTCTGGTGTAATTCCAAAGGAAAACTTAAAAAGTGCCAATGGAGAATCCATTTCATCCTCTTCAATTTGCCCTGTTGGTTATCACCCTAATAGCTTTATAGAAGCTCCTTAACTTAGGCACAGGATGTATGGTAACAAATTGTGGGGTATTAGAAGGTTGAGAAACTATACTTGTGTTTGTACAAAAAAGCTATTTTCACATAACAAAATATACTTCTTCAGGTATCTCATGGTAGGAATGATCACTGAAAACAGACTGCATCATGGATGTGGATTCTGCATTCATAAAAGAAATTTGATGAGATAAATATATTGTGTAAATAATCATTCACAAGTTTTAACAATATTTTTTTGTAAAGCTGTGCTGGTTAACATCCACATGTAATAAAAAACAATGTCGACCAAGGGTCTTGTAAAAACACAGAAGGATGACTTCACAAGGGTTTGAAATGTACAATAAACCGATATTTAAGGATGAAGACATTTCCTCCCATATCACATGAAGAACTTTACATTGAAAAAATATGCCAAATACAAATTTGAGACATTCACTACATGCAATGTCAGATTAATATGCAACAACTTCTCACATCTTTGACAAGGGTCTTGAAACAAATAGGATGTAAGTGTAAGTCAAAATTTGGCGAAGCTGTTCAGACACTTTATATCCTGAAAGAGTAACACACAACACTTACTTTTTCAATAAAATCTTTGGCTTCAATACCAAACTTTCTAGCATACACAACCAGATACTTTTCCATTGCTAATAAGTGTATGCAACTGGGATATGGTATATCTGACAATTACAAAAACGTTGTTTGGCCTGTTTTAATAATTTCATTTCAGTAACATCTATTTTACATACCTTTTTGAGGATCTAACTGTATATTGTTAGATAGGGCTTCAACAAATTGCTTTCTACTTGCATCATATGAGCAGTACAATATCCAACCGTAGCCATCAAGCAATTGGTGGGGATATCGATGTACAAAAACAAATGAATTATGCAATAGTTTGTACTGTTTAAATTCTATTGTACACAGTTTGATAAAATTAAATACAGATTTTTCCAAGAAATCGTAAAAAACGATTGATTGTGTGTCTGAATTCCAAGGTTTTAATGGGGAGTGTGGTAAGGCCCCCCGATGAAAATCATCCGCGAGCCTTGCGCGATGTTAGTCCGACTCTGCCTATGGTGGATAGAGTTAACCGGTCTTCGGACAACACGATTTAAAATTTATACGGTGGATAGCAATTGGCATATTGGTTAGTGACTTAAACGCCTTTCGCACAACTGGCCCCAAATAAACAATTTAAAAACTATTCAGTTACGCAGTTAGTTCTTAGCTTGTTCTGAAGAACAGATAGTAGAGCTGACATACATATTTTTTATCAATTTAATAACAAGTAGCGAAAGGGTGTTAAAGACTGGGGACTAATGACGTTATAAACATAAATATTTAATTAGAACATTTAAAGTAAGACAAATCAAAGTGAAATTGCCATTAACAAATAAGACAGAGGCGTGTGAGTGTGTGATATCTTTAAGTAAACATTTCCAAACTTTCAGTGTGCTAATTGGCTATCACTACAACGGTGTTCCTAACAATATTTTACAAAGTATCAACTAATTTCACAAAAGATAAATACGTAGAACAGTGAAAAAGTTTGATTCTAGCTCCAGGCTCTTTGTTCGAGGTCTTCTTGCTTCATAATCAGCGAGATAGCCATGGTTTCCAGTTTGGCGTAAAAAGAGTCAAATGTCTTGATTATGGTATTTTTTGTTATCTTTTGCTTCTTTTCAGTGAAACACATAAATTGTTGGACAAAATAGTTATGCATTAGTAGCAATCGGTATTCATCGACAAAACAACGAAATACTTGATCAATGTAGCGTTAAGTTTCGTCACAGACTGTATTGTGTGTAAAAGATTTCCGCCTGAAGTGGTATGTCGAACCTGCTGTCATCATATTTTTATTACATTTGAGGCGAAATAGCCCAATTATTAAATATTTCGATAGAAACTACCAAAATAATGATGACACCTGTCTCAGAAAAATGCTTCACCCTGTCTCTAAGCTAAATTTCGAGTTTGGTTTCTTTCTGGCCTAATTGGCTACCTTTTTAATTTGCTCTTTGGCTACTTCGTGGCCAGACAACCTGGCGACCCTGGATCTGCTTGGGGAATGTTTTCAAATAACTTGAACCTTTATTATTTGTTATAAGGGATTGTTTTCTTGCTAATACACAAGAGGGATTAAATCTTATGGTTAAGATCAGTGCGTTGAAAGATAAAATTGAAATAAAATTGCAGTAGAATTTAACAAATACGGAGCATTAAAGCAAACAGCAAAGGACCTTTATTTAGACACTTTATGTGGCGCCAAGCACAATATCAAGGCACAATACTTGAGTAACATAGATCATTAACTGCACGTATTGTCGCAAAAAATTGTTTTCAGTGAAATCAATCCTCCACGATGTGATTATAATCACAGTACAATCTGATAGTTACAACAATGCAGAAAGGGTTTAATATATACTTGATCAAATGACTGAACAGTCAGCACGAAGCGCAATAATCTATTCATTTTGTGGCCACATAATTGACAAGCTTCCCACTTGTATGCATGCTTACCTATTTAACTATTTGGGTACTTGATGAAGTATTTCATTAGAAGAGATTAGTTGCTAATCTTGTGTTTTAATACAAGAGATGAAGTTTCTTCCACATTTGTTTTGGAATTAGTATCGTTGGTCCGAAGAATCACAACAACATTTTCTGGTAAGTTGTAAAACATGGAATCTGGAATCTTAGAATCTTTTTTTGTTAAATCCTATGTAATACTTCTATTTACAAGTTCTAAAGACGCGTTAAATTTACAATTTCAAAATTGTAATTCATGTAAGTTCGCTAATTTTACATGCAATCTGCTTAGGAAAAAAGGTGCATTAGCAACAATAGCATAATAGAAATGCGAAAGAAATTATTCGCACCCTGCACTTTATAAGAACGAATTTGTGGGTTAGTTTCCTTCACATGCTACAATCTGTGTCATTATACTGATTAATTATTTATCACAAACAACCGTGAACGTACATAAAAGCCAAGGTTAAGTTTTGATCAGCACCAACAAATAGAGATATCACAGATAACTATACATTTGATATTCAACGTCTATTTTACAATGGTTGAACTACTCTATTCATACAAGGCATTACGTAAAGTTCTATTTACTTACAATAACAGAACTATTAAAAATGTTCGGTGACTACACATAAGTATCTCTCAAAACATTCAAACCTGAGTTAAGTATTTACTAATGACGGGAAGAATATAAAAGCATATCTTGAAAGCAAAGTGATAGCTAGAGATTTGTCATTTCGTAAAAGTACGCAAAACATACGTTTCTTCACTGCGTTTACATGAATTACTATGTTGAAATTGTAAATTGAACGCGTCTTTAATAACTTGTAAATAGAAATATTACTTCATGATTTAACACAAAAAGATTCCAATATCCAAGATTCCAAATTCCAAATTCCAGATTCCATGTTTTACAACTTACCAACATTTTCTATGGATGGATTTCTCGCTTGACCAACTCTTCTGGGTACAAAAGAACAAATGCGCAACAGGAAAAAACACTCGAAAACTCTTAACATTCTTCCCGTCAAGCATCACTCACAAGCATTTAAGCCTTGTTACACCCTGATTTCTTCCATTAGGAAAACGGACGACACTTGTTGAAGATTTCGACATCATTCTTTTATCAAATTTTGCGTGCTTTCGAACTTTTGTCGGATTGAAGGTGTTGTGTTTAAGTAAATTCGTTTAATGTTCTTATGGTAATTCTAAGAAACTCGAATGTTGTCATTATTGCGATGATAATGTTGAGTTTGGGAACTGGGATGATCAAGGAGAAGCGTAACAAAAAATAAACTTGCTCTCGAAAAGGTTTATATCAGAAAATCAAGTTCAGTCATATTTTTCATATAGGTTGACGAGGAAACCAAATGGAAATTATGAATGGTGGTTCTACTATCGTAAGACTTGCTTTGTTTCTGCTGTTAACAGGGGCAGGTAAGACCTTTAATGGCTTTTATAAAATAAGCTTCACTGAAGCAAGTACAGTAGATAAAGAAAACATTTACAAATTACAATAAACTTTTATATTAAAGTGAAAAAAGAAAACGGATTTCATTCCGTTAGCATAGGACAAAAGCAAGCATTTGCGAATTTGCTATATCATATGCAATAACTGAGCTGACAGCTTGTTGTTTTTTCTAATCAGCTCACGGAAGTTTTAAGTCATACTTTGAAAACTACTTCGATGAGATGGCAACAAGTGCTTGTGCAGCAATAGCAACGAAATCAGGTGCTTATATGGGAGTGCGTCGAACCTGTTCTAAATCTTCAGCAAGCTGTGCAACTATTTGTCAATCTTTGATTGGAACTCTTCCTGGCGGGTAAGCTTATGAACTATGAAAAATATCAGTATGGTATATAGCCATTGAAAAAGATTTGGTCCTTCTCTATAACGTCGAGGAGTAGAGGGAATTTAGGCTATTACAGCGACCCTTTAATTGTAACTCAAAACATCTTTATATTCTGCTTCTGATTTTAATATTTTACATTTCGACGAAGGTGTGCTTGTTGAAGCCAGTTCCGAAGCAGTGTTATTAGAGCTGTTTAAAAATTCAGATTTGTGACCTAAATTTGATTGTGAAACATTCAATCGTTATATACCACGAAGTTAGATCATGATCGCTTTTATAATTGTAGTATTTTGCACGTCTTTGTCTTGCCGAGTAAATCATATGCTGTCCTTACTTCTTACATTACTGGAATCCATTGTATATTTGTGTAACAATAACAATCGGTTTTCTATACACAGCATCAAAAAGATATTTCCAATTTATAATTGCGAACAATATATTGGTTAGTTCCATAATCGTGTACGGTGATAATAAAATAAAGACAACCAGCATATTAACCAATAGAAACGGACAGAACTTGCGCTTATTAAAAGGCCAATAAGAAGCACGCACCGGAATGTTATCCAATAGAAACGTACTATTTTTTTCTAGCATTTATTATAGATGACTTGAGTAGTAAATATGTAATGACGAGGAAATTTTGGAAAGTGTGCCTTTTAAAACTGCTGAAAATGAACGAATAGTGTTGTACGCTGATATGAAAGTGCTTCTATAAATGTAATTAGTAATTTCTTAATTTTATTATATTCGTTTTTACATAATTTGTAGTCCTGCTGAGCAGGAAAAGCACGACCACTAACTTCGCCACTAAAGAATATTACACATATATTTGATACTGCAGTTATTGCGTTTAAGGCTTTTTATTTTTAAACAGATACTAAAATCGGATAATCTAAAGTAAAAAATGTCCGAATGACAATCTGAGTAGTTATATTTCAAAAGAAAAGGATTATATTGCTGTGAGTGCAATTTATATTGAAATCATATTATGTTATTAGCATACTTGCTTTAGATAGGTATTCGACTGTGATAACTGTCTTAACGAATATATGCATTATAGAAATAAACCGTATGAATGGGTCGTTTACTATGTCCGATTGCCGAAAATAATTATCAATTGTGTTTTCGTATTGGTTTTTAGTTTACTTAACAACAAAAACAGAAATAGCTTGAAATGAAAAGTAAAATAGCTTCAAGGATTAAACATTTTCAATCAACTTGTGTTCTTTTTCAATTGTTAGAACAAAACATTCGGAGTGCGTGGATTCATTCCATGTGTACAAACATCAGCCATCTTTAGCCGTGAACAAAAACGCAGATACAGACGTGGACAAAATTGGCCAGGCAATTTATCGTTACTTTTCATGTAATGAAAAAAATTATTGTGGACCAAATTACTGTTGTTGCCGAGCGTTCTACTGATCCTGGTTGATGAAGTCCAGACTAGAAAAACCGATTCAAATACCAATAGCTAATTGTGTGTAGTTTCTTTTGTCTTTATCAATAAATCTTCTTTACACTTTCTTGAATATATTTTATTGATCACGTGGATTGTAGACTTTTTGACAAAATTTATTGCAAAGTGAGATTTATTTTGGTATTTTTATGTGATAAGAAACCCAACGCGTAATTCAAAATTGAAAGCAATCGAGAATAACTTGAGTCAAATAACTTGAATGTTACGCAAGCTGCATGTTATTCAAGTGAGATATGCTGTTTCCGTTGAGCGATTCTGTTTTTACTACCTTACTTATGCATTTGAATTCTAGTATGGTCATAAATAAAAAATTTAACGGGCACATTTATCTTACAAACATGAGGCGCGGGAATTTGTATTACATGCTCATAGCTATAAAACAAGTATTTTTACGATCTTCATTAAATTTTGAAAAGATTATTTCTGCATAAAATGCAGCATCCAGAGCCAACTTTGAAGCTCAGGACGATTGATTTTTCGGACATTGGCGATTGGCCAAAGCAGCTTAAAATAACCCTTAAGGATGTTGCAGTTGATGATGAGGATAATGAAGAAGAGCAAGACACAATCCAGGTGTGGAAAATATATTTTTCTTTCTTCGATCACAAAGAAAAGAAAAACGTTTTTGCCGCTTATGAGAAATTTAATTTTTCTATTTACTTCTTACATCCTTAATATGTATCTAAGATTACCAATTGTAATTTTTTGTTTTTAATTGTAGCTTCGCCAACTTGAAATAATATATAAATCTATGAGGTTATATATTTCCTGGAAGCTGAAAAAAATTCAAAAAAAAACAAACTTTCTCTTTGATATGACTAGAAGTTTTACAATTTTGGAGTACTTTAAATTATTTTCTTCGACCGAGAAACAATATGTTGAAATTAATCAAGGATTGAAAAACACAAAAACCCGAAAACCTTTTACAGGCAACATTGTTGAATTCCTTTGAAAATTATAATGCCAACTTGTCTTCACGAATACTTTACTTAAGAGGAACCAAATGGACAAGAGCAAGTGTTAACCACGTTTAAATCTTCAGTAAACATGATAAAAATGAATAGAAATTTAAGGTACACACAATTGATTTTAATCGCTGTGCCGTGTTGTTTGAATTGTGTGAGTTCTGTTGTGCAAAAAAGGGGCGGATCTAGGGGGGTCAAGTGTGTCTAATGACACCGTTAGGATTTTATAAATTATGCAATATCGCATTACAGAGATCAAATGTATCAAAGAACTTAAATAATATAAGAAAACTCTAACATTTTATTCAAACGTAGATAAATTTACCATCTTCTGACACCGTAGAAAGAGTGACAAGTGGTGTCAAACCCATAGAGAGTATAAATAAAGCGTTTTTATATATAATACGTTTTATAAATAATAAGTTTTATTTATAATCTCTATGGTGAAGCCTATTAAAGCTCGAGCATTTTGTACGAGTGCCACCACGAGACCTGGATCAAAACCCTAGCCATAATTTTGTTGCGCAATGACTGTGACTTCGCTGCAGGTTTGATATTCTGCGCCAACTAAGTCGAAGTTTCGGTTGTTTGGATATTCAAGAAGGCATTTCAATTGAGATTTCGAAGCTGAAGAAACTTGCGAACGCTGTTTGGTGCAAGAAAACGCTTGAACAAACAAAATTGGAATTGGAATAACAACGAAGAGTATGATCTTTTGAATTTTCAAAATTGCCTCTTCAGCAGAGTCAAAATGACATATATCGCTTTGTGCACCTGTAAGGTCAGATTCTGACGTAGTTACTTGCCGTAGATGATAAAAATCACTCAATTATGCTTATGGCCTTATATTTCTTAACCTTAGTGATGTATGTGATATAAAATTGTTGGGGAAGCATAAAAACTATCTTCGCAAAAATTGAAAACTTAGATTTTAAAATGAATTAAATTATTAATTAATTATTACAATTAAATTTCTCACATTTTAAATGAATATTCAGTTGCATACAGCAATGAATTATTTAAGGTTTTGCACCTTTTGCAAGAAAAACAACAGGTTCTAAGCCTAAATGTCATCAAAACAAATTTTATTTGCTATTTCTAACATATAGAGAGAGCGTTAATTCGTGCAATTGCATTTTCAAGCTTTGTTAGTTGGTCGTGTTTGTAACTGGCAACTTGCTCATTGCTATAAAAATGTCTAGTAGTATCTCTGATTACTTTGTTTGCCACCTAGGTGGTTTTTGATGAATTTCCTCCAAGTACTTTACCCGCTATTAACCAGTTGCAACGTTTGTCTTTCCTACTAAAAGTAACTTGCCCAAGTATAGAATACACATCAATGATGAAGTATTTGTTGAATATGTCGGTGGATCGCGAATGGTTCAGAAGATTTATTTTATTTAAGAAAAAAAAGAGTTTTACATTAGATAGCACAACAATAATCAACCTCACTAGAAATACTTCTATAGCACGTTTTTGTTCTATCACCATATTTGGTATATGGTCAGCGGTTAATATATTTAATAAGAATGCTACTTTAAATAAACACCAACAGTATTGTATATTAATCAAATTCTTTTGTAATCTACGCAAGCTGTATCCTGTTAGGTCTTTTTACCTGGTGACCATATAGGTAACTTCAATAAGGAATGAATTGCTGTTGTTCCTCGTATATTATATACACTTTTTTCTAGTTGTGCCGACAATAGCACACTTGCTTTATAGCATATTTCAAATTCACATTAATTAGATAACTCTTACCAGTCGCTGCTACACCATTTATAATGAAACAAATTGGCTCTTTACCTGGTTTACTATCATAAAAATGAGATTTTGACAATGTTATAGGTAAGTTTTTGCATTTCACTGAAAGTGTCAATCAATTGAAACTTTGGTAATACTCCCCTGCAATCTAATCATATATTGTGCTATGCCATGCTGATCTCTCTTGAATGTGAAATCATTGATCACTCTCCCTAATAAATGTTCGATTGACGCCCAATGTGTTTATGCCATCATGTCTAACATAAATAAAAGAAGGGTTAGAAATATTGAAGAGTTTATTCGACATTTTGTGGAACGCAATGTTTTCGTCTGATAAAAGTGCAGGCTCAGCTATAATATCTCCGACTTTCTCCAATTTTGGTGGATTCATTTTCTGTATGTCATCCTTGCTAAACGTCTTTCGTTTGCCACCTGATAATTCAACAGTTATTTCATCGTTTTTCTCTTGTTTTACGCTTCCAGGGATAAATCCGTGTTCTTTTTCGGGCACCCAAACAAGTTTCTTCGCGCTCCATTCCGCTTGCAAAGTGGGGTCGCCAACACTTCGCCTGTCCACAGCTAAATATTTCATTTCGTTATCCATCTTCACAGGATTTTAGTAAACCTAGCACCTCTTCTTGCCACCCTTGTGCAAATATAGGTTTTCTTCTCAAAGCAGACTAACAATACACCCAAATTTAACTCAACTCAAAGTTGAATGTACATAAACACAGCTTCTCTTCAATTGAGAATGTTGCTGCATTCTGTTCTCGCTTCCTATTGGTCAATAAGGCATAGATCATGTGACGAGCACTCTCGACGTCGTGCATAAAATTAATTCAAGGTGTGGAGAAGTGTGGCGTAGTATATGTCCGCTATAAACGATACAACGTAAGTAAATCCGGGGGAAATCAATCAAACGGCAAAGAATTAATTTCAACCACAGCAAATAATATTAATAGCGCAGATATATACAGTAAAGCGTGAAAATTGAATAAATAACTAAAAAATGCGTCTTAAAACAAACAATTAATGAGTCAAAGTGGAGCTGACAATAATAATTAATCAAGTACTTCAAACTTCCGGAATTGTCATACACCATTATCTGCGTTGGTCCTCCTCCATAAGAGGTGCATAGCATGTTTTTGAAATTTGCTTGAGTTCATTGTTGTTTACAAACTGACATTTTCATTCCACACCATACAAGCTACAATGCATACATACTGTGCAAACTATACACACTATATTATATACGTACTACTGATATTTAAAAATTTGTGTGGCGCAATTTTCGCCCACTTTTAATGTTGCTCTACTACTAGCGTGAAGCAAGGAGAGACTGATGGCATGCCTATATATCGAATAAAATGTAACGTCACATTATTTATCTATTGGAGACAGAACGTTTATTAGAGTGATGCTTGTGATACAATTTCACGCTTATAGGGGTAACTGAAATTAGGCTATTCACGACATACATGTACAGTAATACAATATTAACAAGAACTACATTGAAGATCATGTTACATGTTTACAGTAGACGTTACTAGATGGTTCTCACATCATATAAAGTTTCAGTTAGGTTCATGTAAACAGCTCCTTAGTTAATTCAGACGATGTTTCTTCAATGATTAAGCAATTTCCTTAAGCATAGTGACCTTAGTTAAGACATCATGTTTTAGTTGCGATGATTTTATTTTTATACCGACTCAAAGTTCATCATCCAATCATGCTATTAGGCTTGGATTGGCTCCAAATTAGGGGCCTTGCCATTTTAACTTTTGGAGAAGCCTAAAAACTATTCCCACAAAAATTGAAAATTAGATTTCACAGTCTCTCTAAAATTTCTAACATTTTAATAGCTTGAGCACGGGAATATTGTTAGACTTTTGTAGGTAAAAAAAGATCCCGCTTATTAGAGAGCTGAGAAAAACTGTTGGTGATGTTGACTGAAGTACGTTTTGACAACCTTAGCCCATAATCATCTTCAAAGTTATCTTTAAAAGAAAAAGAGTTGCATTTTTGATGACGTTTCTGATAGTCCACAGCAATAATATTCAAAGACAGAATTCTTACTCCCTTATGGAAAATTAGTTATTTTTGAAATATTCCAGACTCCTTTTAACACTTAGCAAGTTTCTCTACATAACAAGTTTGAGCACAGTCAGTTTTGTGTAATAACATACATAGCTACTAGCTGAAGTTGCTCATGTGTACAAACTTAGAACACAAATACAAAACAAAAATTAAGGCGGCCAAAAAGTATTGGTACACTCCGTATAAAGTAACCATTTTATTTTAAATTAGTCAGAAGAAATGTTTACTCTATACGGAGTGTCAATTGTTTTGTGGTTTACTAAAATACAAAATAAGTGTCATGGCAAAAATTGTTAGCTCTCTTTTTATTCTTGCTGGATGACCGCTTGTAGTCGTTCATTGTAGTTCTTAGCTAACAAGCTTCATTCAGTGTGTCTGGCAGACTATTTTCTATTCTTTTCAAAGTTTTCCAACTCTACCAAATTTGATCTTTGTTTCTCACGGACCCTTTTCATCACCTTGTTCCACAGGTTTTAGATAGGATTTAAGTCCAGGCCAGTGAAAAACACTGATTTTGGTGATAGGTTTTCACCAGACCCAGTATGGCTATCTGCTTTAGTTTTCTTTCAAAATATTCTTTTAGTCTTCCTTTTTATTATTCTCATCACCTTGACAAGCTGTCCAGTTCTCCATAGCACGATACTACCACACGTAACCATCACCATGTTTTACAGTGGCAATGATGCAGTTTGGATTATAGACGTTTCTCTCCAAGTCTCTTCTTTCTCCACACGTAAACTGCATCTTATCCAAAAATTTCCAATTTTGTGAGATCCGACTAAATGATATTCTTTCAGTACGTTTCATTATTCTTAAGGTTATTTCTGGCAAATTATAGTCTGGCTTCGATGTCTCTTTTTTGTAAGAATGGGATTTTTTACTGCACATAACCTAACAGTCTAATCTAATAGATAGCCATACTTGATTGGACGAAACAAGTTTCAATCTTTCAGTTACCAAACTATTTGCACTGCTTATGTAGTTGTCTTGCATCATTGCACAACCATTGTTTAAATTTTATCGCTGAACAAACAGGTCAGTACCCACGAGGGCTAAAAAATTTGGCCATGGTACGTTTTCATATTTGTGAACTAGTTTTAACCATGATGGTAATTCATGGATGTGTTGTTCTGAGTAATTATCGCGGTAAGTATGCCAGTCATTCGCCAAATCTGGCGTGTCCGTATACTGGTTGAAAGTCTGATATAATCATCCATTACTCTCGAATTACTTTGCAGCTACAGCTTGTAACTTGTCAAACTAGTCGGAGACATTATTTTTTCCATATTAAGGTATTTGCATAAGGGGTGTTTATGTAAGTCTCGTCAGTAGCGTTTTCTTCATCACCCCATGCGTTATTCTGAGACCTTCCACAGAGTTTGTACCTCAAAAAGTTGGTACATTTGGAATAAAGTCAAAGTTTTGACCTTTTGTATTTGAAAATATGTTGGAAATATTTTTTGTAAAACATTTTCAGGCAGCTTTGTAAGAAGGTTATTTACAACTTTGCATGTGAAGCAAAATTGGACGAAGTTTATAGTCAAAAATTAGGAACTATCATATTCACGACGATTGGCATATACGTCAAGAAGTGAACGATTGGTGCATGATTCACCTTCTTCAACATTTCCACGCTCCATTTATACGTGAACCATTTATACTTACAGGAATCACATTAAATGATGAACTGTAAAACACTACTCATGACTTTATGGGTATACCCTTCAACTTCCTGTTGTTGCTGCTCACCAGCAAGTAAAAACTACTCATATCTGAAGAGTCATTGTAAACAATATCTTCACAAGGATTATCAGTACGAGGACATATATCGGGTGAAAAGGTAATCGCAGAAGCAATATCATCATCTTTTTCCATAGTCATAAGCTCTGGTGGTACACCATTTGCAGGCAATAAACTCAATGCATGCATAAATTAATTTTTCAGAATAATTTGGGTTATTATTATTCAACTAAACTTAAAGTGCTACTGAAGTGAAATTTTCATATTTCGTTTTTCGATACAAACGTTTTCTCTGTATTTTACTGATCATTTTGAGCTATCGCCCACTGAATTTAATCGATGGGAACGCATCGAACTTTGTGCTCAAACATGGCATATTTGCTTGTTTTGATGCGAATTTTACTTTGAGTGCGTGACGTCATATAAAGGACGGAAGTTCAATTTTAAAGCTCTTAGTATATAAAAATTATATACGAACAAGCATATTTCCACCTGGAATTTTACATATTTTATAACTTCTCTTCGCAAAAATTGCGTATATTTAGTGACAAATGAGCAACACGCATAGGTAAGCAACATTTACAATCGATTAGAGTTTTATAAACTTCTTGAATTAACTTATATTTCTCAATAAACTGGGTGCCGCATCCTTGACGAAGTCTGCGGTTTTAACACACACGCAATGTTATCAGAAACTAACTGTAACGCGCTTATTTCCAATCATCCAATGTATACTACTTTTATAAACTTCTGGATTAGACTTATCATTCTTATCATATGGGTGTCGCATCCTTGATGTAGTCTGTGGTTTTAAAACCCATGCAATATTATCACAACGCACATAATATAAGGAGAATAATTTTTTATTAAGTTAGTCAAACATAAGCACAAACTAGTTGTCTCGAAGGTTTTCATTCAACATTAAATGGTTGGCATCCAAAGATGACCCACTTTTCTTGGCTTGGTACATATTGCAGGTAACTTGTAATCACTGTTCTCTATCTGCCAAGGCTTTTTTACTTGTTCCTAGTCAAGAAAAAAAATTACATAGTGAATGGTTTGTTCTGTTTAGGCACGTACTGGCAGTACTTCATTTCAATGAAAAACTTCACAGACAGCCAAAAAAAACAAAAAATGGAACACCATATTATTCTGTGACATACCCAAAATTTAAATCAGGGGATGAAGTAGTAAGAACTGTTTCTTCAGCACCATCATATTGTAAGTTTAGCATGTATGCATTGGTACTCTTGACTTACACATCTAACCACTTGTCATTTTCCAGACTATGTTAATGAAATCAAAATGTCATGGTTCTTAGTTGTGAGGAATCCATGGACAACATATTTAAGAAGTATAAGGAAAAGTCCGAGAAGCCTTAAACAAAACTTTCTCGGATCGAATTTCCAAAACTGAGGCAATCCAACGGCATTTGGATAGGAAACAACTATCTTCAACACCATTGTTTCCCACATGTAAGTTGTTCATGCTACCATGTATAATAGGTATGGCCAGTGCATTCTAAAAGTAAACAAATTAAATTGTTATTTATAGATCAACAGCAAGATGTACTGCAAGCAAAAGGTTTAGACAAAGAAAAACAAGCTGCTTCAACAGGTCCTTCAGATCCAAAAAAAATGCGCTTATGCAAAAATTGTGGACAGCCAATGAAAGGACATCCAAAAGGTCATTGTCCACAAGAATTACTTGACAAATATTCTTAGCAGGCCAACTTTAAAGTTAGTTATAAAATAATATACTATGCTACAAAAAATGTTCTTATTTGATTAATTATTTTGATTTCACACAACAAAATTGTGAAGCATGACAGCACAATAATGAACCACATAAAGGTAAAAAGTAGAGATACATGGCAAGATATTAATCATTCGTTACAAAACAAAATTAGAAATCAAAAATGTACCAACTCATTTTCATGTATTCTTGGTCATACGCTTGTATGACCTTCCATCTTGGTCTCTTAGAAGTGAGCCAACATTCTTCCAACATTCTTCAAGACTGTAGCATGTGTCATAATCGTGTACTCTTTGTAAAGAGTAACACAGCTAATTTTTTCAATGCTAACATCGAATACCAGTTTATGCAAAGTAGGCCCAACCTATTGACAACAACGGTATTCAATGGCATCTGTCAGCAGTTGAGTACGACCTAAGCTACATGCACACCTATAAAAAAGTGGTTTGTTATCATATTTATACACCACGACATAAGGACAAAATAACATGTTTAATTCATGGTTTAATTTCTTCTAGAGTTCTAGTAACATTTATCAACTTACCACTTATCTAATTGAAAGGTTCCTTCGAACCTCGCTTCCAATGTTCGAGGTTCTAAGCCATCTGCGTCTTCTTCGACCGACACAAAATTCTCTCCGACTGCGTTCGCAAGAGGTTCATTTTCGTAAGGATTTACCACTGAATTAGCCACAATTGTATCCTCATCGCCGGAATTTGAAAGTAAATTTTCATTTGCCATATCTGAGTTTTCAGTATCCGAACTGCGTTCGCTTTCACTGCTTGAATAACTCATATTTTATTGTGTATATGTGTTAAAAATCTAACAAAATACTAGTAAATCAATGCTCCTACTTCGACTTCCGTCCTTTTTATTACGTCACATCCGTATAATATTTCAGTGGTAAAAATTCGCACGCGTAACCCAACTTTGAGCAAAAATTTATTGTTGATCCCGTGCTTCAATATGCATAAAAATTATGCCAAAGTGATCAGGAAAGATAGAACTATTTGATTATAGAAAAAAATCGATACCCAAAATTTCACTTCAGTAGCACTTTAAGCATTGTGCATATTTTGTTTTCTAACTATTACATCATTGAATGTGTTATCATTGACAATAAAACAACCAAATCTTTAGGATTTCTGGTCGAAAATTTTGCCAGCTCTATAAGATTTTGTGCAAGTTTGATCGATACAATGCCGTGAATAACCTCGTTGACCACTAGCATGCCTTAATATGAACTCTTATAATTGGCAATGCCCGAAAATCAATCAGCATTTCCTCAACTTGAGTTAAGTTTTCCAGTTCATCTGGGACGGATGCAGCAATCATGGAGTTTTCAAATGAAAACTTTCAAAGATGTTTTCTGTCTTCAGAGCAACCTAAAACCACATAAGTAGATGTTGGTTTAGATTTGAGGGGCTATGCCTCATAACAAATTGTACAGTGGCTGACATTATATTGCATATATTTATAAAACTTATCCAAGGTTGCTCTCTTATGTTTTTTAGACTGTCTATATTTCTCAAGTCTCGCTTGCCGCTCAATATCAATTTTAACTGACCTCTTTTGTCTTTTAGATTGTTTATCATAGCTAGTCTGGATTGTCGTTCAAAGTTAGTTTCAACTGACCTCTTTTGTCTTTTAGAAAGTCTATCTTTTTCAAGTCTATTCTGTTTAGCAAATTCAGTTTCCTCTGACCAATTTCTTTTCATGGACTCGATCACTTTTCTAAGTCTGGATGATAAACAAACAAATATAAACAGTTTTATTGTTTTATTATAGCCATCAAATGCAGCCTTCTAATATAAACATAGCATAGCTATGCTTCATGAATGTTTTAAACCTGCGGAAACTTCATGCACCATGATATCCGTTGGCTTCCATCCCTAGAGGTGAATAACACGTATTCTTTATTTGAGTGTATTGATTATCTTGCACACCAATATTTTACCATAGGCGTTGAAAGGCGGAAGGACTGGGAGGGGCTTTAGCCCACCAAAAATTTGAAATGGTGTGGGGCGGGGAAAGCCACAAAAAAGGATAATCATTGGCCAATTTGATGCGTATGCATTGCATGGAAACTCCAAGGCTATTCGTGTTTTTGAGTGGGTTATATTTGAGAATTGGTTTAAAGTTAACCATAGAAAAAACTAATGTCATGATTATAGTTTGTAACTAGGTTTTTAGTTTGAGCAGCAATTAGAGAAATATAGTGGAGAAAGAGTATGAGTATCCTTTCACTAAAATTTAAGCCAGCAAATCATGGTGTCATTTAATTTATAACTCCGTGGCATTGACAAGTAGGGCAAGGGAATGAGCTTGGAGGTAATACTTTTTCATAATAAGGAAATGAGAGTAGAAAGTAGGAAAGGGGTTGACACTTGTTTGATTATCTATGTAACTCCAAATCCCAACTCATTTAATCCATAATTTGTTCACCAAACTATCTGGTTTTATTAAAGTTTTGGCAGTTCAGAAAAATTTCTGAAGTGGCTACTAAGCGTACTTTGACACTTTTGATTTGAGTATTTACTTGCGTGTCCATGTGCTTCGTTGTGTCATTGAAAGTATTTTTACTTAATTAAAAAAGTATTGCAATTGCTTATGAACCCAAAAAGGCGTAAATTGAAATGCCCCCTCCCCTCCCCCCAATTAATTTTTATTGACGCCAATTTGTTTATGTCCTCAAATCTATTCTAAAATAACAGAATTAAGGGTTATGGAACATTGAAATATTGTTCGACATTTTGTGGACATGTCGCCCAGAAAAAGGAATTTAGCGAGACAACACTAAGTGTTGTAGACGTTCTTATAATTCTTATAAAAGAACTGCTATTTGAAGGGTATTAAAATAAGAAATTCTTAGTGCAACACATTTTAAACTCTTAATTTTTTCCAATGTTGTAAAAAACAGATTATTTTGATGCCTGCTTTTTAAATACTAATATACTTCAATAATGCCGATTTATAGAAAATTTTTACTTTAAAAGTCTTCATTATTTAAGTAGGTGAATATTTCTTATCTATAAATTTCGCAATTAAATGCAAGCATTTTAGCAATAGATATATAAGTATTTATAAAAATTCGGAAGTTTTCTTGTTGCAAATAAATTTCAACTTAATGCAAATAAAACCCCCAAAACACAGGAAACTGATACCACGTGAATTGAGATTTAGAAATTTCGAAGGAGAGGGCATGTCCCCTATCACTATCAGAAAAACTTATGGCGCTCAAAAGTATGCACCCCTAAAGTTTATGTCTGGCTTTTAACAGTTCTATTTAAAATATATATTTATCATTCACCATAGCAAATACGCTGTTCATATATTAGTATCTAAATAAAAAAATTTTTGAACTGTGTAAATAAAAAAAAGTTTGCTGCATACAACAATTAGTTATAAATTTTCTTTCTTAAATCCCTTCAAAATCTATAATATGCATTTATCGTATCTATACGAATATCCAATATAACTAAGGTCTAGTGCAACGGCAGAGAATCCTTTACCCAAAAACCAGTTGCTGAGTAGTGAAAAAAGTTGTAGAACTCATGATAGCTTTGCGAAAGTTTTCATTGCTTGTAAAACTTTATCAAACACGACGTTTTCGTCGGGAAAAAGAGCAGAAGCTGCAATAATATCATAACAATTAACAAACTAGTTATTAAGTATTGGTTGCATGATACGAGTCGTCCACCGAGAATGAAAACAAAAACGAGGTGTATTTTCTTTTTACAGAAGATGAGATTATATACTTGAATTGTCTAATGGCCATACCAAGAAGATAGAAGTTATCTTCGTTGGAGTAGAGAGTCCATTGTGGAAATTGTGTTGCTGTCGTTATCAAGTCCAAAGAGAATATCGATGCAAAAAATCTTTTATTTACTTGTCATTGTCCTGAGGAAACTTGAGCAGATCAAAAGTCATAGAAAACCCTTGGAATGAAAAGATGATTTGTTATAAAATTCAGGTTTTGTGTACGTTCACCAAAATTTTGTAGAATGAGTTTGACGATCAAGTCAAGCAATAATTAAGCAACGAGTAAATATTCAAAGTCAAAACCCTTTAAGCCTCTGAAGTAATGGTAAAACAGCCCTTAACTGTTATCAAAAATCTATAATGGTCTGATTATTCTTTTTTCGATGGAATGAGTATAAAGATAATATAAATAATTTTTTAATAAAGAAGTAAGTAAAACACATGTCTGATATAAAAGAACATGTCTTGTTATTAAGAAGCATCAAGCAAATTTAATGCGCAACACCGGGGTTTTTTGCAAACAAAAATATAAGCTACAGAGATATATTTTTCAGGGAGGAACTGTGAATTTGTGTGTATTTCTTCTACTGTCTTTATAAAGGTAGAATCACGCAGAATTTTTGTTGGCAATCCTTTAAAATTTATAGTTGCATGTATGTTACCAAAACATGAAAGCAGATATTACGCTTATCTGTTCAAACAAAAACTTGATTTTTTAAAGATTTTTGGAGTCATATTTTGAAATTTGGCAGGTTTTCTTGCATTTCTTACGATAATGATCAAAAAAGTTAGAGGGTAATGGAGTTACACCATTTGTTTTCTCCTTCACATTGTGCATGAAGTTTGTACTTGCACCATTGTAATCAGGGAGAAAAGATTTTTCTGACAATAAAAATTTGACTTCGTCATTTTCTTCGTTAATTGACTTCAACATGTTAAAGTTTTGCAGGGCAGAACGGATTTCTTTGAGTGTTGATATCACGTTTGTTTTGAACATGTTTGTTTCTGGTAAAGCATCATTTCCATTTAGGTAGGCATCCATGTTGAGAATTTGAAACTTTTCTTACAAAAAAAATCTTAAAATTGCAGCAAATGATGAATTTAAAATTGCATCAAACAAACAATCTTCCAAACTTTCTTAAATGATAAAAGGGGTTTCTCCGAAATTACTTCAGTAAACTTCGCAATCTTTTTACTTCGTTCTTCTTTCTCTTAAGCCATGCCTCTAAAGCTTTGCAAGAAAAAGGAGGTCTTTCATTTTCATTAACAATGCTGGCAATCACTTATTCTTCACTTTTTCTTCCAATAATTTTAGGAAGCAGAAAGTACACCTTTTTTAACAATTTGATTTGTACTTTTCAATATATTTACGATAGAGAGTAATCTGTTTTTTCAAACTTGGAAAGTTACAAAAAATATCTTCTAGAAAAAGGTCATTACACTCTGCTTCAAAAATTGAGAAATTGAAGTATTTCAGATGTCTCATTAGCCAATTTTAAAGTTATCTCCTTTGTTATTATTTTATATCTACAATCAAAGCTACTCAATGGGTGTTGTTGCACTTTGATTGGAACTAAATTCCATCTTTTCTCATTAATAAGTGACGGTAACTTATTGTAGACTTTTACAGCCTCCTCAAAATTTGTCAGATTATTGTCCACGTGAAAGTCTGCATATATCATGCACTTGATGTTTTTGATTGTTTCTTTCTGTTCTTTACTATACCTATTACGCCATTACTATCGAGTGCTATATTTCGTAGACTTTTTACCAAATATTCAATCTTTTCGTTTACGTTTCTAACAGACTTATCTTTTGAATGTTCCTTATGAAACACAATAAATGCTTGGAATTGCACAATATTTCAAAACGACATCAGTAGCCATGTAAGGGTCAAATAACTTAGAATACTGAGTTTTTCTATTACCTCGATGTTAAAAATTTAGTCGTTTTATCGCTGTTGTCGTTTCGTATTTGAGAACAAAACCGAATTGACTGTTCGATGTTTTTACATCATTTAAGTATTTTGCTACTCCCTTAAAATTCACCATGTCAATATTTGCATCCATGTCAAGCACATTTGTTTTGTCAATATTTGAATTTTCTGTAAAGACTTCATCAGTTCTTGAAGTTTTTGAACAGTTAAAATTTCTTTCATTTGCTCAGGTAACCATAGAGCTTCTCCTGAAATTAATGTGTTTAAGCGACGATCATAAAGCATCCTCAAGTTGAATTGGCGACCAAGAGCAGGTATCATTTTTCTATGAATTAAAAATGTTGTTCTTTATAGTAATAAGTTTTTGTTAACGCTAACCTGTAACACTAACACACAGTTTAGGCTCTAAAAATAAATTCAGGCTTACAAATACATAATGATTTATAAAACGGATGTAAAAACGATGTGTAAAACAATGATTCAACCTGTCATAACGTATATGCACGACGTATATTTATACAGCGGATGTAAAAATGATATATAATACAATGATTCAACCTATCATGACGTATATGCAGGAATGCTTAAAACCCAGTTATCATTGATCACTTTGTCTGATGATGGTTTTAAAACAAAACGGAAATATTGCACTTTTAATTGTCTTGTTTAATAACGTGAATTTAAGTGTAGAAGAAGTCCTTTTTCGGATTATGTTTTATTTTATAGTATACATTCTAGATTGAGTATGCACTATGCACAAACGTAATTGTAAGACAGTAAGGCAATGTTTGGATAAACAAACATGTACCAGTTTTTACAATTACTTCGGAGTGAATGAACAAACCAATAACGCAAGAAATACGAGATCTCTTAAAAAAATCCAATTGTGAGTCTGTACCAAATTTTGCTGGACAATTAATTATTTGTTTTTAAGGAGTAAAAAGTTACAATTGTTTTTTCATAGAAATACGGCACGAAAAAATTATAACAATTTTGTAATATGTCAAATGGATTTTTTAAATGATAGCTTATAATATGTTGTTTTAATAGTCCTTATTTTTTATTTTAATTAATTTTAGTATGCACTTCTATAGTTTATATCTTATAAGTAATATGGAGGACACATCTTGAAAACAACGTTTTTAATGCTGATTATGAAATGTCGTTTAATAATAATAATATCAATAACAATAATAATAATAATAAAATAAAATAATAATAATGATGATGATAATGCGCCATTAATGACTGTATTATGAAATTTAATGATAAAAATGGTACAACTTTTATAACTACAGCGTAAAAATATAAAAATGTTAACTAAAATCAATGTTTAAAATATCCATGATAGTTTTCAAATTACTAGCTTGAAAAAGAAAAAGAAAGAAAAAAAAAGAAAAGAAAAGGGAAAGTCAGGTGTAAAGACAACTTTCCCAATAACCTAGGTCAATATTTAAAGTGTGTTCGCGAGTTGAGGCAGATCGACTTCCTCGTATCGCAGTAAGAAATGTTGTATCGATTACAACTTCCTCGTATATCAGTGCGAAAGACAGTTTACAACGCATCCACGCTAGCGTGATGCCATATTGCAGCTTGCTCTTTTGTGCCAGCAGATCAGCAAGCCGTTTATAAGCAATTGCCGTCTCTTTCCCTATATCATGCACCTGATGTTGAAAAGACCAGTGGTGTAAAAGCAGCATATTCAATCTCTCTTACCTGATCACCATATTCCCTTTTCTTAGCCATCTCATGCTGACGATAGAGTGCAGGAAGATTGGTGTTTTGGTAGCTCGACGCGTTTGGGTGAAATATCCTTACATCAAAAAAGGCATCTTGCTGTCTACACCAAAAACCTTTAGCACGAATATCTAGCCTCGCTTCTTCTTGTCTATTGGCTGTACGAGGTAATATCACTTCCCCAGAAAGAGGTTCTGCCATCCACTGTGCTGTTATATATCGAACTTCATTATGTCTCACTATTGGTAAACCACAATGAGGACATATCATCGCGTAATCGGTTGCAAAAGCCTTTACACAAATGCAGTGCTGAAGGGTATTTTTTAATTCCCATCCAAAACGTAAACTTAATGCATCTCGAAATTCCCCTTTGTTCAAATTAAAGCCTTAATCTTGTAATGGAAGTACACTTAACCATGATGACGATCCTTTTTCGCTCAGTATATCTAGCTTCCTTTGCATTGTTGGCGTAAAACTATCTCTTATTTCCCGGATCATATCACCAACTTTCTTCTTCTTTTGCTCTCGTAAAATCATTTTGATTGACTGTAACTGAGGTTTATGAAGTATCTCTTTCTGTTGAACAATCATCTCTTTCAGGCATTGAATGATGTTTTTGGAAGCAAGATATTCTTCATTTGCACTTTTAACTGGGTTGATAATATTTAGACCACCAAATCGTATAGGAAGTGAAAGGAGTGTTCGTTCATCTTGATTGCATTGGTTTCTTCCAGTGAGTGATGGTATAAATGTCTACGAAATTGCATTTTCCAGAGGTTGAAATAACTCACTGATGTTCTCAACTGTTCGCATTATATAGCGTCACTTTCCCATTATACAATGAGAAAACGCCGCAAACGCTGATTGGGATAACGTTCTGCAATCTTTGAAAGACTTTCAATTTTTTCTACAAATACCTCAACCTTTCTTGCCATATACTCTTGGACGAACAAATTGGAGTCAATTGCTGATCCCAACATTCCATGGCCTTCAGTTGTTATATTAATTTCCGTTCCTCCAAAATGGTTTATCGCTTCTTCCAAGTGCTGTGACTTAACAACAAGATACGAATTACTTCTCTTTGGAAAATAACCCATCATTGGCCCAATGTCAGATATGTCTTGCCACCATCTTCTTAATGACTTTATTTTCCCACCACATGTAGCATCATCAGCAAACCACACTTGCTTGACTGTTGGTTCTTCTGACCTTAGCCTACGAATCAAAGGTGTAACTGCAAGTGCATACATTGCCATTGCGAGCGGATCCACTTGTGTTATCCCTTCTGCTGACTGAATTTCTCCTCCTCCAGTAACAAACAGCCTAACTGGCGCTTGATTGGTCTTATTTAGTACAGTTGATGTTGACGGACAAATTATTGCAATGTTATGCAGTGCTGCTTGCCGATTGATAGTGTTAAAAGCATTGGTAGCATCCACTAGTAGTACAGCTTGTGTTTCATCTGATGACATGATCTCATTCATTGCATGGATTGCCGCTTCACATCCTGCTTCATGACCTGCACATGCTTGCAAAGGCCCTGCTGCTTACTGGACATCTTTCCCAACCACTTCAAGAATCACATTTGCTACAATCCGCCGTGGAACTTCAGCAACACCTATCGGACGTATTCCAGGATTCTTATCTAGCGGTATTAACCGACATGCTACAAAAGCTGACAAACCATCGGGACTGACAGATGAAGTACATAGACGACGGACAACCCCTGCAAGTGCATTACACAGGTCAATTGATGCCTCTTTGAATGAGGAGCAAAAACGCCTCCAGGCATATGCGTCTACTCCTGATGGACCAGCTGCCCCGTGTGTGTTGTTTGCAGCTACTTTTATTGCTACTCCGGTAATTTGATCAAAAATTATAGGATCATAACAAATTTTATCAACTTCCGCCTGTTTTATAAATGTTTCCATATTTGGGACAGTACTTTGTGGATGTTTTTCTAACAAAATTTCTCTTGTCCTTTTCCAAATCTTTCCTCCAACATGAATAAGTGATTAAATGGAGATATGATCTTCGCACTTTGCTGGGCAATTTAAGCAATTGTCTCATGAACCTGAAAAAATCACGTACACTCAACGGGATTCGAACCCACGACCTCTGCGTCGCCAGTACAGTGCTGTAACCAACTGAGATATGAAGTCACACAGTGGAGAACAGGTCAATTTGTTGGGCTCATGTTTTCCCGTGAAAGAAGTGTCATATGAAAGAATGTTATATGCAGTGCGGTGTTTGAAATTAAATGGAGATATGATCTTCGCACTTTGCTGGACAATTAAGCAATTGTCTCATGAACCCATGAGAGCAGGTCGATATAGTTGATATCTAGCATAAAAATATCTTTAACGGGACACTAAAGAAGAATTGCATTTTGACTTTAATTGCTTTGATACAACAGATCCAGCTATGAGTAAATAACCACTTAATGGTTAAAGTGCGCTTATCAAGTTTTGTTTTTATGCTTCTTTTACAAGCCTTATTTAATCTTGTCTCTTCTACTTTCAGTATTTTTCATTTCTTATTGCACCTCATTAAGTTCCAGAAAATGGGGGGCTTACCTTAAATCCATGTTATTAATTAGGCATAAGATTTCAGTACAGTTGGTGTAAACAAGAGTAATACTAGCCCAGATTAACTAGACTTCTTAATATTTTGAGCACACCTTTAAAATATATTTTATGATGTGATTGCTTGAGCCATTTGACAACTAGATAAATCATTTGGAAATAAATAGATATAAATATTCTCGATTCATGATAATTGCTTTAGATTAATAAATCTCTAAGAAGTAAAAAATATGCAGCAATTTTTTAATCCAAACATATTTGACTTGATACCTGCTGACAAATGGACAAGATTGAGAAACATAATTCACACATAATAATTAAAGTGTACTTACTCCACTTTTTTCTTAGTATCTAGCCGGTTGTGCTTTCATTCTACAGCTTTTACCATATCGTTAGCTTGTGTGTTAATTTTATCAAGCGATGTTGTTCTCAGCTTTGTAGTTGTACCTGATTTTGGGTTGGCTATTGAGTTTAGACCTGAGGTCAGGTTTTTCATAGTCCATGTTTTTAGGGCAACGTTTGAAATATGAGGCCAAGGACTTCTCTAGCATTGATGCAATTTATCTTTGTTTGCTCTGAATCCAAATCATGTCTAGTCCCAGATCCAGCTAAACTCTCTGGTAATGACACAGGTTTGGAAGGAAATCAAGTAGAAATTCATTTAAAAGTAAAAATTACAGTAAGAACCACAGAAACAGTAAGCATTATGTAGTTTTTTAACATGTTTCTTTTACCAGTACTGTCAATGCCTAAACTTTTATCAATCTTCAGATATTTAAAAATATTGACTATTCTTTATCATGAGAATTTTTTTTACCGGAGAAGTCCTTCACATTCTTTACGTGAAAACAAGTTAGTTACAGCGTTAGGCGTAAGGGTTAGGTTTACCGTGATTGAGGATCAGGGTAAAATATAGTTGTCTAGTGTGTTTTTAAGGTTTTTACAATGCCAGTTGATTGAATTTATTTTCTATTACCATTTTGAGTATAGTTGTAATTTATAGTTATAGTTCAACCTGTCTAGAAGGAATTATGATTACTACAATGTACGATACAAATTCAACTAATGATTTATAGAAAGGAAATAATTGAAAATGAGAGCAAGTAGCTGTGCGTATAAGAAAGAATTCGGATGTAAAAAAGTTCATGACATCCTTGTAAACATGTCATTAATGATTATGTTAAACTATTCTCCAATTGAGCACATCCTAAGTCTATAGAATCTGATGACCGACGTGCATTCTTAGAATTTGGCGTTGTACAAATCACGGCAACTGTATGACCACGAGCTTTCTTCAAAGATGACATTGGTCGCCAGATTTTCTCTTTTAGGTTGTATGACTTGACGGATCTGGTTGGTCCTTTACGACCCAATCCCCCCATAACAATGATCTCATCACCGTTTGCGACTGCTGCGCATCCACGTCTTGCGTTATTAAGGCGAGGTAACGAAGTAATCACGTTCGTTTTAATGTCAAATTCAAAGACTTCATGCGAAAAACCATTCTCATTTTTACCACCAATAAGCATGATCTAAAATATTACAAAAATTATAATCCGTTAGCAATCTAATAGCATATTATAATAAGCAAATATTGATGAGTTTGAGCATGATATCAAGGATTATTCAGACCGACGTCAACGTTATCTGCTAAAGCAAAACTGAGGCGGATAACATTGACCGAGATCTGAATAATTCTTGATATCATGCGAAAAACGGATTCAATATTTGTTTTATTATTCACCTCGACTAACTGAAATATTATTAAAACTTATAAATGTAAAACATTTTCAAGACTTCGTTGATTTGTCGCTAAAAACGGTTTTTTCAAGTCTTTCTCCTTTAATATGCTGTAAATATGTTCAAAACTAGTTTCGCCGCTTTTTTAATGTTTTTCTTATGCTTTTTCTTAAACGTTTTTGCTTATCGTGCTTAAAAACTGAGATAAACATCGCTAATACTTTATGTTTTTTCCAAACCGGCTGTTAATGGCGTCAATAAGTGTAGAAACTATCGTCAGTAGATATGACGTCATAATTGTAGATATCGAGAATTATCTGCAGGTACTTTGCCAGTCACAGCAAACATTACTTACATAGTGAATAGCAATAATAATTAACAGGGGTGAAATTAGAGCGCCAATTGGGGAGGGTGATGAGTTTTCATAATATATTCAACTCTAACATATGTTGATTTCTTTTCAAATTATAATGGCTAACAAAATATGTAACGAGTAGCAACGTGTTCTTTTATCACAAGACCAAACAGCAAAATTTTGGCGACAATCGACGTGACGAACGAGCCCCCATGCTATTACTAATTGAAATTCATATATACAAGAAGAGGTCATGATGTAATGAGACTAAAATGTGGTTTCTAAGGCAACAAATAATTTCATTAAAACGATTTTCGTGCTTTTTCCCTTTAATTGCTTTACGATTTTTACATATTCAATTAGTCTTCGACTCAATTTTTAATGCCTAAGGATCATACATCGAACAAACAAGAATAGTTTGAACATAAGCGGACAAGTTTGCTATAGCATGTACTAGCGATAATCACTTTGCACAATTGATTAGATTTTTGGCTTGTTGGGCCAAAAATATTAAACCTGCTTGATATGTAAGGGAAATAAGAGAAAGTTGCATGAGCTGCAGCTACAACTGAGCAAAATCCATATTCGAAGAACGAGTTGTCAGTTAAGCTTACGAGCACAAGCAACTTTTTGCTCAGGAGATCGTTTTCATGT
The DNA here is from genome assembly GCF_021976095.1 of Xenia sp. Carnegie-2017. Taxonomy (NCBI): domain Eukaryota; kingdom Metazoa; phylum Cnidaria; class Anthozoa; order Malacalcyonacea; family Xeniidae; genus Xenia; species Xenia sp. Carnegie-2017. Next base: position 10,849,374 of record NW_025813486.1, read on the forward strand.
GCTAGAGGCTTTAGAGCTTGTTAAGAAAACAGTGGCCAAATTAACCATTTTTTGTCATATAATATAATTACTTTGTTCTTAAACTCCTGAGAAAAAAAATTTAAAGAAAATATTTTAATTTAAAAAGAGTTTGAATGGTACAAAATTTGAGCTTTCTTTACCACTGCAAAAATGTGCTATACGTCCACAAATCCTCAAAAGGGCTTTTTAAACATTTTAATTTTAAAAATCTGTGGGATTCACCTTTTTTACTAGCTTAGTATGCCTTCAAGGCTAAAAATTCACTAAAGGTTAAACTTCTATAACTTACAATGACCCATCGTGAAATATAAAACAAAAAAATTAAAAATTACTTTGTGTTCACAGCGAACAGTGCCCATGGATCGTAATGGACGCTTCAATTTTGAGATGATCTCACATTTGTTTGTGGCAAGATCAAATAGTACGACGTCATCATAGGTTTTTTTTTCATCTTTCCCACCAAAAATAAAAACCTTGTCGTCAACCTTTTCTGAACCATGATTGCCAATTGCCTTGGGTAAGTCACAGAGTGGTTTACATTGGTAAGGTTCAGACAGAGATATTTCCATAATTTCTTTAGAAAATGTTTCTTAAATGAAAAAGAAAAGAAATATTTTGGAGCTGATGATACTTATCTCCTTACAAAATCATGATAAAACTCTTGTGCAAGGATCGAACAAAACCCTAAAGATTTTAAATGAAAAAGCGTAAGTTTTATTTTTCCTGCTCATATGGTTACCCGAAGTCTTATGTTCATTTAAGCAGAATAATTTTTTAATGTTATTGACGAATCTTCCCCATGGGTTCTTATTTCCCATATTTTCCACAGTTTAGGAGCCTGTATCATGTTTTTGCATTCCTGCCATTTAGATAGTTTAAGTTACTTTGAAAACTTTGTAATATGTTTAATTATAAAATATGATTTTGCTGGATCTTTTTACGCTCCAAGTTGAAAAATTGACCATTTTCACTGTTTGACCGCCTATATATAAAAATACTGGTAACTAATGGCCATTTTGATGTGACATGGGGAATTCGTCTGTTGTATTTTGTTTAAAATTGGATGTTTTTGAACATTCACGACACAAGATACCATCAACGTGTTTAACGCGACAATAAAGCTGTGCTTTTGAAGAAGTTATGCGTAAAATAAAGTGTTTTTAAGTTACTGAAGCGTATTCCCGATATGACTTCAGGTGTAGCAATAGTTTTTTTAATGTTATAGTCAGGCAAATAATCACCAATTTGAGCTCTAAAAAAAGGCACGAAGTTCAAATTTTCGAATTCTAAAATATATTGACAATATGTTTTTATCTTCTGAACTATCTACACAGGTAAATTGCAAAAATATGATACAGGCACTTTAAAGAAAACCCGTTTGACAGCAATATAACACCCTCCTCCCCCACTCCCTCAAGAATATTTCACTGCATTGTCTTTTTCAATAGCTTTAACCATAAATTCACTTTAAAGTCTGCAATTAAGACCAGATTTCTGTAGAAAAAGGTTGGATGTCACAAGCTGTGGATGTAAAAGAAAATAAACATATTAAACAAATAGATTGCAAGATGGAGAATTTTATAAGGTAAGGAAATCAACAATGAGTGGTCATAAAGACAAAATATGACCAAATCTGTCCTTAATTACTTCTTTTTGAATACAAAGAAAACGAAAGGTCTGTCCTTGGAATCTGTTCTATTTTGTATTCCTTACTTAAGATGTTGCCTTCGTGATTAATCAGAATCCTAGCACGTGAACACACGCCTTATAATATGAGAGTTATATATTAACATTTATTTTCATGCCAAAGCTATGTTAAATATTTGATATAGGATTTCACTACGGCATTAAGCGATCACGTGCAAGTGCTATGGAAATATTAAAATTTTAGGCAGGTTTTACAACAAGCTTGAAAAAAAACCTACATTACCTTCATCTTTATTATATCCACCAATCAGGATAATTTTCCCATTATGCATAACTGTTGTCTGGCGGTTAACTGCAAAAGGCAACTTAACGTTCGACATCTTCCACTCCTGAGATTTACCATTATAGTCCAGATATTCAATAATGTCTGAGCCTCCAATGACGTAAATGATTGAATCAATCACGACAGCCGTACTGTGGTACGTAGCACTTTTTAGTTTTGGCAAAATCTCCCACGTGGCGCCACTCTCGTTTAGTGATAATTTTTCAACCACATTTATATCTGACTCGTCGGTACCTCGGCCACCCCAAACGATGATATCGTAATTAAGGCCAAAACTTTCAGATCGAGATAGTCTGGCAGGTGTCGATACCTAAGTCAATATATAATAACAGCGTTTTAGTGAAGAAATCATTTAAGTCGAATCATTGGTTTTCATTGTCTTATCGAGGAGATTAATATACCAAGTAGAGTAGCTTGCTTGAAGTCCTAATTCCATACAGATTTTTCAGTAAAAGAAAATCTAAAATTTTTTTCATTAGAAGTAAAACGTCTAACAAACAGCACTACTGAATGAATTTTTATATCTTTCTCATAAAAACATATCAGCAATGCTTGCTTTTAAAAACACTTTAATTGCCGCAATGAGTTTGAACATCATAGGGATGCTACAATATGAAGATGTAGTGTCTAACATACAGCTTTTTGTCTGAAAAATTTTGCAAATTAAGCACTTTAGTGCATGTTTGAACTACACGAAGAAATTTTTACGGATATTAGTCCTTGCTGAACTCATTTCATTCAAAATATCTTTCTTGATGCTTAAGGAAAACAACGCCAACATTTCAACTGTTGCACAATAACAAGGTGGTTGCAAGATTTAATAGCAAGGATTTAATGTCAGTTTGAGTTGCAATAATCTTTCAAGCGAAATGCATAAGCTGCAAGGTCATCCTGCTTAAAATAAGAAATAACAACGTGTATAAAGCTATATATACTAACAACGTTTTGTCGTATCTCGCGAATTATACTCTTTATCTCGAGCTGATTTTCTTCAATATTATCCAGTTTTCTTGACATTTTAACGAGTTCAGCCTCAGATTCCCGTATTCCACAAAAGGGGCTTTCTGATCTCGTGTTAGAAACTCTAAATTTATATTTAATATTTTCTTTAAAAAAATATTTAATGAAAAATTATGTCTTTTATTACTCGTTGATTTATTATTCTGATAAACTTAATCATTACAAAGAGAACATGAAAACTATTACGTTATACTTAATCCCAGCAAACATACACACTCTATTCTGATGCTTTTGTGACTGTTGAAATTCCAACGTACACAAAAGCTTTTGGCTTACTCTTTTTTAGTATCATCCCGTCTCCTTGATATTTTAACGAGTTCTGCCTCAGATTCATCTTGCTGCATTCCACAAGACGGGTTTTCTGATTTCGTGTTACGAGATCTAAAGTAATGTTGAAAGTAAAAGTAAATCTTTCAAAAAAATTAATTAAATGAATTGAATATATCTAGCTTGTTTTTGTTACTTCAATTAATTTATAATTGCGATATCCTTAACCATTATCAAGAGAACAAGAAAACTTTAACGTTACTCTATACTCTCAATACACACAAGTGCTTTCTGCTTACTATCATGTCATTTGTATCAGCGTGCTTAAGTAACGAGCTCGGGGTGTGGTGACTTATTGCGCAAATATTGAACATGCATCATAAATATTTTTTCGGCGAATAATAATTTTCTTTTGTGAGAGTGCCAAAAGTTCTGAAGCTAGCTTTTATTAACATAAAAGCACATACACATGTTAATGAATCTTAATGACCATAATCAAAAACAAATTGGGGTACAGACCGTTTTGCCTTACGCAAGTTTAGATTGTAGGATTGCCAATTTATGGCTCTATATAGGACTCGCGTACCTTTATAATGTTAAGTCACGTAACTGATATCAAAAACCAAGGCATAAGAGCAAGAATAGATCTTTTATACTTTTATCTCAATGATAGTAGAAATTATGAATTAATGATTAACGCCAAAGTTGACGTTGGTTAACTAGATAATGGTTAACGTTTACATAAGGTCCTAGTAACCAAGGTTGCTGTCTTTATCGAGAAAGAAAACAAACCTCTGTCTTTTGACATCCCAGACAGTATACAAAAGAACTGCTCAGAATTTATCTAGTAATGTTCGCTCGGGAGGATTATTGCAAAGGATATATTAACTAAATCAACTCAATAGACAACACGTGTAAATGATACAAAACTTTAACTAAAGCTAGAGGAGGATATACAAGGTGTCAAAAAAAACCGAGCAAAGGAATACATAGCTAATTAATTTATGTTGTTTCCGGTTTTATTGAACGCTTTGACTATGAATGTCACTAAATATAATGCTAAATTATATGCCAAATCATGTTTACAAAATATCTAATGAATTGATCAGCTTGATATACAATATGACACGCAAATACAACAAAACCTTGACTCGAGTAGACCAAGTTAAAAGATTGAATACCTGATATGATTAAAACGCATGCATGTACTTTGCTTAAATATTTCAATTTTCTCTTTCACTTTTAGGAAGTAATTCGTAAAAAACTTATAACATATTATACATTTGACAAACATATATCATGAAAAAAAAACACCCCAAAAAATCGTTGATGCATACTTTTTTTTTCTAAGAAAGCTGCCACAAATAAAGTTAGTCAATCAAAAATCTTTATGAATGTTTTATGCAGTGCGGTATTTGAAGTTAAATGAAGATATGATCTTCGCACTTTGCTGGACAATTTAAACAATCGTCTCAGGACCTGAAACAATCAGGTGACTCAACGGGATTCGAACCCATGATCTCTGCGGTGCCGGTGCAGTGCTCTGACCAACTGAGCTATGAAGTCACACAGTGGTGAGCAGGTCAATATTGTTGGGCTCATGTTTTCTCGTGAAAGGAATGTCGTATGAATGTTTTATGCAGTGCGGTATTTGAAGTTAAATGAAGATATGATCTTCGCACTTTGCTGGACAATTTAAGCAATCGTCTCAGGACCTGAAAAAATCAGGTGACTCAACGGGATTCGAACCCATGAACCCATGAACATGAGCCCAACAATATTGACCTGCTCACCACTGTGTGACTTCATAGCTCAGTTGGTCAGAGCACTGCACCGGCACCGCAGAGGTCATGGGTTCGAATCCCGTTGAGTCACCTGATTTTTTCAGGTCCTGAGACGATTGCTTAAATTGTCAAGCAAAGTGCGAAGATCATATCTTCATTTAACAAAAATATTTAGTTAAAACTTGATTTACACTTCATGTAGTATTGTATCCATTTGTATACGCAGTTGCGCACGAATATGACAGAGGGAAATAGAAAATATCTTTTACGAGAAAAGTTGTGTCTAACCTACAGTATATGATCTCCATTTTTTCCTTCACTTCCTTTAAATTTTTGATCTCAACTTGTAAGCCTTCTACTTTAATGTCATGTGCTTCAAACTCATCTTGAAATCGTTGCAGTAGTCCTCCTGATTGATAATCTTCCCAAACTTCCTTGAATTGGTCTTCAGTGAAGCAGGAAAGATCAAACGCAAAGGAGCCTTCTCGCACATTACTGACTTCTATAGCATAAATAATGACATTCAGTGTAAAAACAACCGCTTTTCGTGGCTTGTGAAAGTGTATGTTGAAATTAACGGTATAAGCCAGTTGATTATGAAATAAACGGTTGAAATCGACTTTAAAAAATGACTATATGACACAGTTATATAAATTTGTTTGTGCCATAGATATAATTTTGTTAGAGTAAAACTTTCATTTTCTAAAAAAACATATACGTCGAATACATAGTTGTTTGTATTGACTAAAATACATCGGGCATAGAAATACGCTTTTAAGGCTACGTTGAAATTTGTCATGACGACAAAATATTAAAATATGTTGTTCAACTTCCATTAGCACATCTGACTTATTGCATTGCAAATACCACAAAAGTTGTCTTCTGATACAACGTGAACACAATTAAAAATCAATTGTAAAAAATAAAGTTAAAATATAGCACATGTTATTCAAGCTAACAAAGTTTTAGCAAATTCGATCAATGTGTACGAGAGCGCCGGGCTTCGAAACCTCAGATTATTTTCTGATTTTTCCTTTGAAATATTTTTTCAGGAACAATTATGTATATGTACACGTATGAGCTTACATTATAGGAAACATGAACATTTGCTGAACTTATTAACACATTGGCCAAATTTTCATAACCTTTGTAAGCTTAAAGAAGTTTGTAATCGATGGTTCTGCTTACCATTACTAGGACCATTCGATGAATTTTCACTGGAGTCTTTATTGAATATTTTTTGAAGTATATACATTATAGCAGGTTGAAAGATTTTACTAAGCTTGTAAATGCCGTAGATAGATACAAAAGTCCTCCCCAAAGGTGGAATAACAGCTTCCTTGCAACTAACTGCAAGTGAAAAGCCGGCTTTAGAGAACGCAAACCGCAAAGCTTCGTTTGGAACGGCCCCCAAATCTTTTACTGCATCACTCATGCTGGCGGATATCTGAAACGTAATTATAACGTAAGTGAGATATATGTAATAGTTAAGACAGTAGATACTAACCGCGCACAAGATAAGAGTCTTTAAAACCGTCTAAAAATGTAGAGGGTCGATAAAATTCGATTCAAATAATAGTTTTGCACAAGTCAAATAAATGTAACGACTAGCTTGGCAAGTTAGTGCCTGATTATATGGTGGCAAGCTGGCCCGGATAACGAGCTAGCCCGATGATTTCAAGGGAATGAAAGAGGCCAATACTTAGAGGCCAAGGTTAAAGATTACAACTGTTTGCAAAGCGCAACACATTATTCCGGTTGTAATTCTCAAATTAGGGCAAAGTGTTTGTTTTAATTTAAAATGTTTTGCGTAGTTATTGAATCAGAACATTGTGAAATTGCTTGAGATGATTTATCTGATGATAAGTATTGAATCGTTTCCATTTGTCAAAATCATTTAACGCTTTCCTGAATCCCGGCTACTCATGTAGTCATTCCCTTATATAGCCACCTCGATAATTGCGGGATGGGAAATATTTATATCTGCATGGATGCCGTTTTAATTGTCTTTGAAATCCAATGTTTTTTATAAAAAAGTATAATGAATGTGTAACCCCAAACTACGAGAAATCATTTGTATTTGTAATAGAAAAAATTATTTTAAGGTAATAGAAAAGAAAACAAAAATTACGTTTTTCTCTTTTTTGTTCAATGACACAGTTTATTGCATGTTGGAGTATTTCATTTTAAACATTAAAAGCCGTAAATAGACACAAAAGTAAATCATATAGCGAATGAACGAGAGTCGCATTTTGGATGCAATATAAATTGTACATATCACAAATTGTTTGATTGTCCTAAATCAAATGCGGCATCACAAACAACTGTAGTAAAATCTATTTGCTCGATAATGCTAAGAGGTCACAAAACACAGCAGACATACAAAATTTACTTGCTTACATTTCAGTTTAGTGAATACACCGTCCTTATTCCTAGCACTGCAAGTTAATGTGCCTAAATGAATTGGCGACAAAGATAGCTTCCAAGTATCTTGTACTTCACTACAGTAGTCGAATATTTCTGAGAATTGTTGATTTTCAAATGTTTGACAGGCAAAATTTTTGCAAATGAACGATTCATGTTGGATTAGCTGATGATTAAGACACAATCTAAAGCAACAATTAAATATTTTAAACGGGATATAAAATTGAGAAGATGCAAACTGCAAAGAAACATAAGCCCAAAACAGAGAAAGTCAATTTCACATCAGCATCATTAGGCAAAGTAATACATAAGCATCAAATATATTTTGAAGTTTCGTTTTATTACATCGTTCTATGAAACATAAAGTGTGGTTAACACCTTTGATAAACATCAATGGTTTATACAGTCTCTTTCATGATAAATAACGAACGCGCTAGTTATACTTTGCGTGTTATAACCACTGATCTGATAATAGACTGGATATAGCTTCTACAGGTATCAAAAGGGAAGCCTAATTATATATGCAAAATCCACTTCCGGGTACCACGGCGAGATACAAATTACTATAAAAATGTATGGCGGATAACGTTTACAAACATGGATTTTCGAATATTTAAGACCTTTCACGACTCCTTACTAACCTCAAGTATTAGTCATGGATAAAACAGGTTATGCGAATCGATTTGACATCAAAATGATTCCTATAGCTGTAAAATATCGACGTCAGTGTTGATTTAAAAGTTGTACATGCGAGAATGTATTTTGTCCCATCGTTGCCAATGCAAGATAGTTCACTGCTCGCTTTCCAATTTCTGAGGCATTTATGATCTAGTATACGTTTCAGTTCTTTAGAAATGAGGTGAGTTACTTTTTTTATCATTCTTTCTTTATGTTGAGAGATTGTTGACATTTTATTTTTGCTGAAACTTCATTTTTTGATGAGCAAAGTACTACTGATGCTTAAACAAGACAAGTCTATTTAGTTTCTTTCGCACTTTATCTTTAGTTTCCATTTCTGTAGTTGTTTTTCTCAAATGGTATACTCGCACTTTGCGCTTAATTATTTAAAGAAGTATGATTTTCATAGACATTAGAATCCCACAGATGCGTTCTACACACATTAGGACACTTTAGTAAACTGCTTTTGAAACATCAAGGTAATGTAGCCAGCCAGGTATGAATTTGCAGGCCCTTTAAGAGTGCAAAAGCTGGGTGCATTGTTTAATCTTTATAATCATCTTGGTTTTGGTTTGTCTCTTAGCAGATTTAAATTATTAACAGCAACATAAGACTGTGTCCACAGATTATAATTATAAGTGTATCCAATTGTATGCAGTATATCAGTTTCACATTGTCTTGTGCTAATTCCTTTACAGCCATGAATACTGCTTCTCAGCAACAGTTTATTGTCTACAGCTGTAAATTGTTCAACTGTTCGATTATTAAAGTCACACTTCACAAGTGGAATAAAGCTCTTGTCTTTCTTATTACTACAAGACTCGAGACTGATGATCAAACTATTGCTGAAAAGGATTCTAATGTCGACTGCAATTCATATTTAAGCCATCCCTAACTACATTCATATCTTAAGAATAATTTTAATCTTTTTGGAAAAATATTTAAGGCATTAATATTACATTCATACTAACTATGACCTTCTGGAATTTGCTTAGCACTTAGAAGAGGAAAATGAAATTTACTGAATGTAAAAAGGCAGTAGTATCGTACATGGCTGGCTATATTGCCCAGATGGTGCAAAAGAAAATAAACTATCCTGTTTGTCATGAAGCAGTCGGTTCAAGAAATCATAAAAATGAGTCTGCTTTCTTGACTTTAAAAGACAGGGGTAATTTGTTTAAGCCAACAGCAAGTGTTATAGTAATATGCAATGAAACAGAGAGGTGCTTTCAGAAAATGTTGGCAGCTACAAATGGAAATTTACTGCAAGGGAAAGGAATTCCTGATGGTATTGCTGTGTCCGTATTAAATGGAATAGATTTGAGGACCACATTCAAGGTCTCGACGCAGACATGTTGAATACTACTGTTCATGAAAATCATATTTACTCATTAAGACCATATATAAATGTTACAGCAAGGTACAAGTATACCATTTGAGAAAAACAATTACAGAAATAGAAACTAAAGATAAAGTGCGAAAGAAACTAAATAAACTTGTCTTGTTTAAGCATCAGTCGTACTTTGCTCATGAAAAAATGAAGTTACAGCAAAAATAAAATGTCAACAATATCTCAACATAAAGAAAGAATGATAAAAAAAAGTAACTCACCTCATTTCTAAAGAACTGAAACGTATACTAGATCATAAATGCCTCAGAAATTGGAAAGCGAGCAGTGAACTATCTTGCATTGGCAACGATGGGACAAAATACATTCTCGCATGTACAACTTTTAAATCAACACTGACGTCGATATTTTACAGCTATAGGAATCATTTTGATGTCAAATCGATTCGCATAACCTGTTTTATCCATGACTAATACTTGAGGTTAGTAAGGAGTCGTGAAAGGTCTTAAATATTCGAAAATCCATGTTTGTAAACGTTATCCGCCATACATTTTTATAGTAATTTGTATCTCGCCGTGGTACCCGGAAGTGGATTTTGCATATATAATTAGGCTTCCCTTTTGATACCTGTAGAAGCTATATCCAGTCTATTATCAGATCAGTGGTTATAACAGACAAAGAAATGTGTGTCGTGATAAATTATATCAATAATGTTAGGTCGTATTGTGTTACAAATGTTCACTTTGCTCATGGAACGACGTTTATGTTTTTGAAGAAATATATACCTCAAATAAATTAGTTACTTTTTCGTTATTTTGTACGAAGACGCAGTTAACACAAAAGCACCTTTGGTAAAATTTAGAAAACAAGAAAGATTAAGACACAAACAGGAAACTGTTCATACAAAGAAATCTTACGAATGATGTTGTTATTTTGAAAACAAAATTTTTGTCCTATATGTCTATAAAATTCGTGGCTGTGCACAATAGTCTTTGAAGCAAGCATAATTTCTGAATAACTGAATTACCAGTTTTACTTATTTGAACGAGCTGTTTGTCATATGTGGTGCTGTATTACAACTATTTCTAAATCATAACAAGTTGAAGTATCCTCACTTTAAACTAAATTGCATTAGGAGACAAAAAATAAAGATCTTAAAGTAAGATTCTCAAAGTGGTTCTTATATGAACAATTTATACGCCTAATCAACAAGACCATGCGGTCGCAAATATACAAAAATTTGATAGAATGAAATGATGGACTGAAACGTATTTCATTGTTGAAATCTTACACTTACTTCCGCATTTGCAAACTAATGTAAGGCGAAGAGACGTTAACACAAACATTTCTTACCTTCACAACTTTATAGTCCTTAATATACACCTATTCTTCTTCTGTACGACTGACGTCTGACGAAGTTATGTACTCGAGAAATACCAAGAAATTTATTTAAATAACAAAAATTTTACATAATAAACCCGTGAACAGGATACAGAAACGTTGCTAAGGATTTTACAATTATTCCACGAAAGCTTACGTGTATTACACGCTTACGTGTATTACACTCGCTTCTTTCACTCTTGACGTCATTACTGTTATTTCGTGTATGCTACTAACTAATGACGAGTGATGTCCGAAACAGTTTCGGACACACTCACCATATAACTCAGAATTGAAACATATGTCCAAAAGGAATTGATTTTGCAGTGAAAAATAACTGTTCTTCTCCAAAAAAAAAGTAAATATAAGATTAAAATAAAATTAATGGAATGTCTACTCAGCTAATCGTTCAGTGTTCCTCCTCAGCATCTTTCTTAAGTCGTATCTTTGCTGCTACCTCTGCATCCCTTTGTCGGTCGTGGAATAAACGTTGCAGCCTTTGGGTTTGGTTTCCACTTCTTCTCGTCGCAAGACAACTACAGTGGGTAAATTTGTTGAATAGCACGTTCAAAGTTTCCGTCAGTCGTACGAATTTCTGCTCCTCGTATTACAACGTCTCTTCCTTTTACGACTCCTTCCAGTACTTCAAGTTTCCAAGCGTTTCTTTCTTTTTGCTTCATCCTGAATGATAGCACCGTCACCAACATTGAGATAAGATGTCTGCTTACCGATTTGTTGTTCAAGACGTTCACGTAGACCTCATACGTATTCCTTTGACCAACGTTTCTACATGGTTTCCTTGCACTTTTAAAGGAATTGCGCTCTTTTCCACACGTCATCAACATCTTCTAAGTATAGAGTGTCGTTTTCAGGCAACCCAGTGGGATTAGCATCTAAAAATGAAGAGACAGAGTAAGATAGGAAGTTGGATGTCATCCTCAAAGTACGTGTGAAGGTGATCTTTGAGAGAAACTTCCACGTCTAGGACAATTTCTTCCAATTCTTTAAATTTCAACGTCGATATGTTCCAACTATCCTCCTCAATATGGAGTACGACTGAGATTAAGCCTCCACTCAATCTCTTTGTCCGCCTGAAATGCATTAAATTTCTCGTCTCTTCTTACCTCCATCAACCAACTGTCTGCAGCCTTGAACGTCTTTGCGTTATCAGAATAGATGATATTAGGTCAACCCCGTCTTGCAATAAACCTTCTCAGGTTGGGAATGAATTCGGTCAGTTTTATAGATCCTAAGAGTTCGATATATACAGCTCACGTTAATCTGCATCCGCAAAGTACTGGGTACGCTTTCTTCTCCACCTTTGCCTTTGTCCGATAACGGATTGGACCTGCAAAGTCTACCCCAACGACTTGACACGGAGTTGTGCCTTAAGTTTTCGTCATTGGAAGGTTTCCTGGTGGTAGTTTTACATACGATTTGACTCTGAATCTTACACAACCTTAGCAATTGGGCAGTACTTGCTTTACTAGTCTTCGCAGCCTTGGTGCCCAAAATCGCTCTTGCAGCTTAGCCACAGTCATAGCCATACCGTAATGAAGTGTGCTGAGATGTGCGAGTTCGACTTCCTTTCAGTGAACATAGCATTGCGTTGTAGAAACACTGGATAATCTCCCTTGGTCTGACCACGACATACAAGGACCACACGTCCATGAAGTCGAACGAAGCTCCAAACAATTTCCTTTAAACTCAGGATTTTCTTTTGCACCGTTTTGTGTTTCTTGATCCACCTAACTTCACTTTTCTTGACTTCACTTGTCGCTAAAGGACCCTTCTTTTGCCTTCCGTAGAACCGCTACATTTTTCTTTGAACATGAGTATTCACATACATATTGTCATGACCTTTTAGAGGTTAAATTTTTTTAATAAATGTGTGAAACTGTTGTCGCTCTCGGTTGAAGCTGATGTAGGCAATACGTGTACACTTTTCTTAGGCTTAATCTCCTCCTCAGCTTCAATTGTACGTTACTTTACTCGTTGTGGTGGCCACTTTAAAGGATAATTCAGCCATTCGGGACCGTTTCTCGTTGTTCGTTTCTTCCGGATGTCTTCCGGATTCTGTTCAGTGTGTACATAATGCCATTTCACACGAGCGTGACTTTTCGCAACACTGTTTGCAACAAATTGGCGATACTCTCCACAACGGTTGATTTAGTAAAGTGCTAATGTAGAATCCAACCAGCAACGGACAGATGTTAAAACTCCTCACCTATCGCACACTTTACATTTGGTAGCAAGTTAACGGCCATGTGTCCATCAACCAATTCCAAGCGAGATATCGACAGATTCCGTTTTGCCAACATGGACTTTGCACATACCATAGCTTGCGTTACTCCATCCTTCTCATCACCTGCAAATGCTGCTGCTGACATCCCGACTTTGCTCGTATTACCAAAGGCGTGAAGAGTGACAGCAAACACAGTTTGTGTATGCGGAGCTAAAAGTCAGTTAAATTCGTAACTAGATGGAAGTCCCAAACACCAATCATCCCAGCGTTTCCTTATGACATTGGCCAATTCACCATTCACATTTCTCAAAAAATGGTATTGCCCATCATTGTCCTTGGTGATACCCAATCAAGAGGGTTGTATATTTTTGCAAGCTGTGATAATGCAAGTCTTCGCGACCAGACGGTTTCTTCGATTATCATTTGCTCTCTTAGAGTGTCTTTATCTTTGTTCCTTTGAAGTCCCAATAGTTTAGCGAGTGACTTCCCATTTTGTTGGTCCGGTTTCGTTGACATCATGTCTTCGTCTTCAGCTTTTGTTAGAGTTTCTAGCACGGTGTCATTCGAATGCCATTTGTGCAGCTTGAAAGTAGCGTCTTCAAAGATCTCTATAGATTGACTCCTCTTTCCATTAATTTCTGAAACAGTCATTCCACCTATCATTACATCGTGAATGTACTGATTTTAACATATGTTTTCCGCAAGGTTTGGGTTTTTCCTTCCCAAGACTTTACATGTTCCATTAAATCACCATTGAGTATAAAAGAAGAACATTTCAGACCAAACAGCGCCCTCGTGAGCAGATACGTGGACACGTCGTTGCTTCCAAGTGCTTTCTAGTGAAATCTAAGTGCATTTCGCTCGGTCTGTCTAATCCTCACTTGGAGAAACGCCTTTTCCAGGTAACCAGTGGGTAGAACGGGAGAGAATCGTGATCTAACGAGAATGGACCAGAAAAGATTTTGCAGGCAGGGGCTCGGATTGAGGCAGTCATTCAGAGAAGGTGAAATTCGTTATTTGCTGGACGAAGCATCGTACACAATTCGCAGCTTAGTTGTCTCAGCTGCGTTATTCACCACTGCTTTGTGCAGTATATAGAACTCCTTCCAATCACCTTTTTTGGTGCTTTTTCAATCGCCCTGTTCTCATACTGTTGTAGAGTGACGTCATCAGAGTCTTAATACGAATCGCTTCCTTTTAGCCCTTTCATCAATTTTTCCAAACGACAACAACTCCCCATTGCGTTTGTTGGTAGAGGTGGTGATTTGATTTCCAGGGTAAACTTGTTTCGTACGATCCTTCTTGGCTTCGGTGAAGTTGTTCTTAAAAATCTTCATAAAACTGTTGTTGATCGTTTAGCACTAGGACGTCAAGACACATAATTTATCAAAGTCAATTTGTGATGTTTGGGACAGGAGCATGTTCGTTTTTTCTAGCTCAATTCCAGGACTGAGAATCATCCATCTCAATTTTGTCTTTGCTGCAACCGATTCACCTTCCTTGTCGATGAGGGGTTTGGTTGCACTTTTACTTCGTGCATATTCACCGTTTCCGAGGACGACGTGAATTGGCAGTTGAAGTTTTGTATCTTTCTCGTCCATAACCACTGAATCAAGATGTTGATAACGCTTTATCAGCCTTTCGTACCCAGGGATAAAACGAACAGCAGCACAATTTTGTCAACTTTGCTCAGTCCCATGACCACCTCGTACATTCCGTCATGGTTGAAATTAATTACTACGTCATAAAACTCTACTTTTGCGTTGCGTGATGTGAGAAGCATATCGATCTTTTGATTTGTAATGTCACATTGTTTGATGTTAAGATGATTGATTAATTGAGCTGAGGCAAAGAGTTCCCGGGGCCAGTGTCCCATTTATCTTCACCACAACAACAGGAAATATGCACTTGACGCTGTCACAATCCTTCATCAACTTCTTATCGCATTTTAACACATTATATAATTTTTTTACAGCATATGAATTCTTATCTATCCATGGTTTAGCAATTGCTACTGAGACATCTAAGTATTATATTATCAAATTTGGGTGAAAAGCGATTCTTAATGTTTAAGCCACATTATACAATTTGATATGATGCTTTCAAAAGTACTTGGTCAAATTATACAAATAACAAATAAAATAATGACTCATTAGAAAGAGCTTCAAAAAGTGCCAGTGTTTTTCTTCAAGTCTGCTAGTGGTACTTTTAAAACGTGAGTGCGATGATGCACTATTGACGGCCATGACATCTTCCTCAGAATCTGTATCTTCAATTGGCTCAAAAGCCAACGGTTGAATCAACCCAGGGTCGTGTTATGATATTATTTCTTCTTTGCTTTCCTCTTTTCAAGAATTTAAATAGCTATCGCTTTGAAATTCGTTTAAAAAACCTATTTTTTCAGGTTTATAGCGTAAAGTAAATAAATATCCCTTTATTTGTTACTCAACCAGGGCGGATCCAGGATTTTTTCTTGTCAATCAAAATGGCCGGAGGCGTTCGCTGCCTAGGGGCATCAGGGGGCATGCAACCCCCCTGAAAAGGAGTTTTTCAAGAAAATAGCTTAAGATAAGGAACTGAAGCCGTTTCGCTCAATATCAGAGCTCATCAGCATGACTAGGATGCATTTGATGAATGCACTTTATTTTCACTGTTGCATCCGACATTTACGGCCAGGTTTTTGCAAACCCAACTTAAACAAATTCTTTATGATGAGCCACGATAATAAGCAGTTGTGAGCATGCTGATTATTACTAAAGACACACCATCAAAACACGAAACATTCCTTAAGTCCATGACAAACGCGGAATGTATTACACAGATCTTGCAACAGTAGAAGAAAAAAATCTACATCTTTAAGCAAAACAAAGTATAGATTTTCCAGTACAATACTTCATATGAAATAAACTTCGAGTAAAGTAGAAAACGCTTATGCTTATTGAAGCATCTGATGTACGGATTTTTTTTCAAGCAACAATAGCTTTCGATACAAGTTAATGTTTTATGTAATGGAATGAAATGGATTGAAATAAAAAGGTTTTCTCTTTCAGCTAAAAGCCAATTCAATCTTCCTTTTATCCACTGCAAACCAATCAATAACTTTTCGAATATCCAACTCTACATCATTGTGAATGTAATGCAACGATAAACCATTTAAACGAGTCTCAACCATAGTATTTGACTATACTCTTGATGTCTCTTTAAAGCTGAAAATGATCTCTCACATTCACAAGAGGTTACGGAAATGATTCCTAAAATTCTCAACAAAACTTTGATATTCTCAAACCCAGGAAAGTTAATGGCTTTTAGGGTTAAACTAATAATATCAGGAAGACTATCTTGCTCCTTAGATTTCCAATACGTTTCCCACAATTCAAGCTCCCCATCCAAAGCAATAGGATTTGGAAGATCATCAGTAAACATGGTAGCAAATAAAGTGAGCTTATCCTGCCAGCGTGCGGATCCAGACTTGGAATGAGAGAGAAAAGAAATTAATTTGGATGGAATTAGATATAAACCATAGTAAACATTAGTAGAAGATTTGGAGAATCTTCTGGCTAACTCCAAATTTAAATGATCAACTACAAGAATCGTGATAGATCTCTTATAAAAATCTGAAATGCAGTCAGCAGGGATGTTGCTGCAATTTATCTGACGATGACAATTAAGAGGTTTACCTTCTCCAACATTGACCTTCGCTGCTAAGTTAAAAGCAATTTTGTACCAACTAGTATGATAGTTATCGATATCATTACGTATGCATAACCTACGTTTTTTAAAGAACTAATCAAATGCAAACTATCTGCAATATCGTTACTAGAAGATTGGAGTAATTGGGTAACAGGAAGAGTAAGGTCGAAAAAGCATCTTGTTATCACGAGGCAAACAATGAACTCAAAACTAGCTAGAAAGTGACAGAGAGGGTCTGCTTTGCTGGATGTTTCTACATTGCTGTTGCGTTCAAGATCGTAGTACATCTTCTCAATTGTGAAAACGATTGGAAAAAATAGCTCCTTAAGCGTGTCAAGACTTTGAATGCGCTCCACCCACCTAGTTTTGCTAGCACTTTTTAACCTTTTTTTTAAAGAGTGTATGCAATATTTGGTGATATTGAATTCTTGTAGAAGCAGCCTTGTATCAGAAGAGTTGAAAAAATTTGCGACTTCTTTTACTCTTTACAAGAGATCTCTAACAGACTGAACAGAGCTAGATGAAAAAATGTTTAAGTTAAGTCCATGGCTATAGCAATGAGTGTAATTGGCTTTTTTGTTTAAGCGCTTAATATGTGCAACAAGACTGTTTTGTGGCCAGAAACAGCACCGGCACCATCGTAACCTTGTCCACGACAATCATTTATGTCCAAGAAGAGATCCTCGTTTAAGCATTTTAAAATGACAGAGGCAAGATTCTTCTCAGCTAAACATTCACTGAAATGAATAAAACGAAAGAAATTTTCTCTGATATTGAGCTCAGAATCAATAAAACGAAACACAAGTGACATTTGTTCTTTATGAGAAGTGTCCCAGGTCTTATCAGCAATGATCGCATAATACTTGCTTTTTTTAACCTCAGAGACAAGTTGTTCAATTATGTATTGTCTACAGCACCTTATTAACTCATTTTGAGTGGTTTTGGAAACATAGGAAGCATTATTAGGATGGCCTTTTAAGTGAACCCCTAGAGTAACATCGCCAGATCGAACACGGTAGTTAAGCAACATCACAAAATTTCCTACACCTGGACACGAGTATTTACCTATTTTAGGGTGATATTTGGAATCATCCCGATGACCAAGTAGAGGCTGATTTAATTGATCCGAAAGAATGACCGTTTTAACTGCAGGACGACGATAAGCTAAAATCTTATTTTTTAAATTAGAATCTAATACCACATCAATTGCTTTCATTTTACCTGAAGATTGGGAAAGAAAATCCTTATACAAAGCTTCCGTGTCATAATGTAGCCCGATACTGCTTTTTCATGGCGTTTAAATGCTGCCTTAGAATCAGGCCAATATCTAAGTGGTTCAATAAAAAGCTTTTTGATCTAACCAAGCTTATTTGGAATTCTGTATCCAAACAAAACACAAGGAAGACAAAATACACCATCTAATTTGTGTTAGTAACATAACCAGGAATAATCTTGCAACCAGTCAAACTGAAACCATCTACCATTAGCAGTCTGAGAGTGGTAATGAGAGAGTTGTCCCCAACAAGCACCAAAGAAACAGAACTACGGCACTGCTCGCGTATTTGTTAACATACGGTACGCATATGAAACGCGTATGATATGAGAACGATACGCGTATGATACGAGAACGATACGCGTATGATACGAGAACGATACGCGTATGATACGAGAACGATACGCATATGATACGAAAAGGATAAGCGTATGATGCGAGAATGATAAAAGGATGCAACGCTGTAATACTTGAGAGAACTTTGTTGATCGTAATGAGCAGGAATTTTGCTCTCAAATTGTTAAAGGGGTTATATCACGAATTTTAGCCCCCCTTTTTTATTAGCTTAATTGAAAATTTGGATTATTTGAAGAACTATGACATGTCGCTGGACTTAAACAGATAAATATAAGTTCCTTAATTTTGCCTCCAAAGTCGGGTACTTTTTGCGAATTTTTTACGACGCCTTATTGATACTTGTGACGTAGATAGTTGAACACGTCTGTTTCCGTCAATATAATATTATATTATAGGAGGTGATTTTGTTGTCGTTTTTCTTGTGTTAAAAACAAATAATGACAGTATTTTCAATAAAATATTAAAAAACAAGTTGTCCTGAAAGTATGGCTTCAAATTAGTGCTCAGATAATTCGAATTCGATGTCTGAATGCGTATCTGATTCGAGCTCGGAATCCGTGGGTTATGTCGAGCATTTAAACGACTTCGCATATGACGATGAACCGCTCGCAGGAGATGGTGATGAAGTGCATACTCCAGATGATCCCGATGGAATTCTCCTTGCGACCTTAGAACAACGAAGTGATGGCGTAATTCCACTCGGTGAATGGTAAGTTGTTGTTTTCTCCTGTTTGTAATATACATAAAGTTACTTTATAAACCACAATGCTCCCACGTTTCAGGTGTAATTGTCAATGCTGTCATACCGATTTGTTAGAAGGCGCATTAGAGTACAGATGCTGTAAGGAAATAGGACCAGCTTTGCAGAAAATGACATTCGATGGCAGCATTGAGAAAATATCATGCACAACACAGCATGCCAAATTTGGGCCTTTAGTTCATGAGGCTGTCCTTGAAAACGTCGGGCCACTATTGAGAGATAGGAATGGACGTGCTTATCGCCGCCAAGCATCACAATCATTAAATATGTAAGATTGTAAATTGTATGAGAAAGAATGTTATCATCAACATTGTTTCATCAACAATAATTAGTCCAACCCAGGGGCGGATCTAGAGTATGTCAAATCCGTCGCGCGACTGATGTTTGAAACTCGAAAATTACCTATTCATATTAGTTAAAAATTCATTAATTATTCTTACTTTATTATCGCATTTACTTCGTGATAAAAATCCAGCTTTATTTATTATTGAAAACTAATGACTAATCCAATGAATATCTCCTTGGTAACCAGATCAGTTGAATTTCAATTGACCTGGAATAACCGACTGATAAGCGGGGTGGCTTGACTGGTTCGACATATAAAGGAGTCTAAGAACGCCAGAAACGCTATTTTATTGGTCAATGGCCAGATCAGTGGACAGTCTGGAATAATCTCGACCGATAATAGGGTGGCCGGACCTATAAGGAGTCCAATTGCTATCTTACAATTGGTTCATTTGAATTTTGTCTTACTGTGATTGGTTTGACCTATTTCGACTGATAGCCAACTGAACTAACATAGTCAAGCTCACTGTCTGAATTGAATGTTTGATCGTTTCATAATAATTTTCTAAAGCATGATAGAAACTAAACTACAATCAGATGGAATTTATGGAAATCTTTACAAATTCATATGTTGACATGAATGCTGCTTTCCAAACTGGGAATTTTTCAAGAGGGCGAAAAATTTATGGATGAATTGTAAATGCTTGGCAAAGACGATCTCGCGAGCGACATTTCAGTCATTGATGTTCAAAAGCAAGCCAACATTGTTTTGAGTTTTATCAGCAGAAATTTACATCCAAAATCGTAAGTAAAGGACAACTGAAGTGTATGCATGAATGTAATATATCAAAGTCAATTTATGCGAGTGTGTGATGCGATTTATGTTAATATGGCGTATGGTAAGCAGATAGATGCTTCTAAAATTGTTGTTGCCGAAGGACTTTTAGCTATGATTTCTTTAGTGCTTAGGGAATCGTGACCGTATATGGCAGCGAAATCCTACATTCCTGCAAATATATTTCAATGGCCAAAAAATCTGTAGCCATAAGGCGCCATACTGTTATTTACTTTATCATAAACAAATGTTTGGGGCTTTTCAGTTTATGATCATTGATCATTCAATCATTAGACAGTTATACTACATATTGTTTAAGATTTGAGAAAACTAACATTGATTACATGAGAAGCTGTTTACTATAACCTGTGATTTTGAGTCTTCTGATCCATGAAGCTTTTTTTTTGACAATTTGACTGGAATGGTATTAAACCTTAGTATTTCAGATACATGAAATATTGTCCCATGTCACATATTGTCCCCTTTTCTAACTGAACACCTCATGTAGAGATGTAAAGGTGTGTTAATCTACGGCTCATACCAGATTGTTTGCCATAAATTCCAAAGGGCTATTGATGTATGAAAAGCATTTTCTATAAAGTAAAAATGTCTTTCTATGTATGCAGATAAACCTTGAAATTTGGCAAAACAGCAAAGTATTTTTCATGATCACTAGGTAATTTTTCTGATGATCATTATAATTTCTAAACTAAATTATTTCAGATTTACATTTAAACGAGCTTTGATCATATGAAATGATATTTATCATAACCAGTAAGCATAACACATGAACCAATTTTAACATTCATGTAATTATATAATTAAAGACATGTTGGTTACATTCTGTTTGTAATTGATAATACAATGCTACTAGTGATTGCTATATAGCACACCTTGAAGAAGATAATAGTCAAGTGAAATGCCTAATAAACATTTATGGCATTCAGCTGTCCTTATCTGCAAATTTTCACTCTGATAATTTTTGCTTAAGCTTTGGCAGAAAAAAATTTTGAGTTTTTCCTCAAAAGGTGAATTTGCTAATACTGATGTGGAGATGGGTAAAGGGTTACAATAAACTTGCATGGTTTGAAGTCTGAGCTTTTCTATATCTATGAACTGTCACTTGTAGTACCAAATTTCTAACTTAACTCATTACATAGAGATTTGAATGGGGTCTCTAGGGGTCTATGCCTGACAACTTGGTAGAAATTTTAAAGGCTATATCTGTTTTTGAATATAGCATTATTGTAAAATAAATTTTACGTTCCTAGACATGCTAATGAGCCATATATTTGGCATATAATGAGCCTAAATATTTGGCAAAACATTCAAGTATTGTTCACTTCATTTTTTTTGAAAAACGTAACCAAAATGTGTTGTATTTATGAAAAAACGATGCCCACAAAATACATTTTGTAATGCTCTGAAACGCTGAAAATGGCATTTTTAAGGCTCTGAAATTCAAAATTTCTCAGGAGAGATTGCCTCAGACCCCCCCCAGGTGCGGAGCGCCTCCGATGTTTTATGACTGATGTTTGAAAAATCCTAGATCCGCCCCTGGTCCAACCTTTTTATTTACTTCAGGTACTTGAGAGCTGTGGCATACAGATGGTTGATGCGATGGTTTTGTGGGTCTATGGGATGGGAGAATACTCGGCCTTTACCTGCTTGTGTTTACCACTTTATTCGGAAAGCATATCCAAGTGGTAACACAAAAGGTTACATACCATCAGAGGGGCGATGATGGAAAGGTCTTTTAACTTGTGCACTGTAGAGACTGTTGGCCTTCTTTGCTGAGTTTAGAATGGTCAGGAAATATGCCTAGATGAAAACCAAAGAGGAGATACATGGATGCACTATACGGTAAAGAAAATCTTTTCTTCAATGTCAGTTTGGGAAAAAAAAAGAAAAATTATATGGAATTAAATCATAGCATAAATGTAAAAATGGAAAATAGCAAGCCACATGAACTTATCTTATAAGGTCTTCACACTTGAGTGCACTGCATCCACAAAGGGCATGTTGAGCATTAAACTACAATAAAAAATTATTCATGAAAATTAATTAGTTGCACAATCGAGTGAGATAGTCATCTTCAATCTGACAAGTATACATACCATTCAATGTTATATTAATACTGTAATCATCAGGAAAGGTGTGTATATCAGTGCCCAGATAGGGAGGCTAGAGGGTACTATCACTTGCCTAAGGTGAACCCTCAGGCTGGTGGTGGGAAGGAGGTGCCTTACTTCTCCATTCCAGACAGGCTCCAAGCAATGTCTGACCACTGCCCTATCATCTACCAACTTCAATTTATTCTTTTTCAGTGAAGCATTGACCTCGAGGATGTCCTTTCATTGGAGCTTTGCATTTAGTACATTTGCGCGTACTTTTATTCCCAGAGCTATTTAATATTTGATCTGCATCATCTGTTAGGTCTTGTAACTGCTGTCTTTGCTGTTCCACTAAGGAAAAAAATGCAGATCATTACATCCTAAAATAATTGTAAACAATACCATTATCCCATACTTACAGCACGGATAAAGTGCAGCTTAAAGTCTTTTATACCAGCTTAAAGTCTTTTGTAAAGATGTAAGTTTTTTCTTAAGACGATGGCACGATTTACATGGAGACTGGGATTCACAAATATCTTCACCAACTGCATGTAGTTCTTCTTCAAATGGCGAATCGTTTGCTTCCCCAGTGCATACTTCAACAAGCTCAGCTCCATCACTAGTAGATGGTACTTCCTCATCGAGAGAACATGTTTCCTTCAGCGATGGCTTATGGAGAGTATGTCGAATAATCTACAAAACTTATATCGAATTTATATGACAAAAGAAAAATTAACATAAACAAGCGTAAACTTACTTGTCTGCGCTTTCGATCGGTTATTTCGTCCTGTGATGGTTCAGGAATCCCAGCCACGTCTATGGTTGGGATAGCGTCTTTCTTCAACCTTCTTTTGAGCTTGACTTGCACGCTCAAATTAAGGTCAAAACAAGAATCATCAAAATGCGCAGAACACCGACAAGAGGTAGAGGAAGCCTCAAAACCGGTCTATGTTTACGCACAAAATTTACCCATTTTCTATGTCTTCGCGGCTCTGTTTCTTTTTTAGGAAACAGATGCATCGACATTCCTTCTGTTTTTGAATCATTGGCGCAACTAAATTGATTAGGTCCGCCAGCAACACAGCGTTTTCCTCCGCGTTTCTTATTAAGATTACTAGTAGAATACGCCATGTTGATATATGTGTTCAACTATCTACGTCACAACTCATTAGCATACCGATCAAAAAGTTCGCAAAAAAAATGCTGAAAATCGTGACTTTGAACGTCCATAAAATCACTTTCACCAATCCAATTTCAATTATAATTGCAGATTTAAAATCACTGAAATAAGGTCTTTCAATTTAGCTAATAAAAAAGGGGGGCTAAAATTCGTGATATAACCCCTTTATTGATTTCGTTTTTGTTGATATTGCGTACGTAGTATACCTGGTATGGAATTTTATGTAATTCCACTATTATTCAACAGAAGGTCTTTTCCAGGATAAATTTTAATCAACATTTAAAGCTAATGTTTTACTTTCTGAAACCCGAGTAATATTTTATTATTGACTTTAATGTTAATTTTAGGGACTTTTCTTCTATTTATCATTTGTTTTGAGTCGATTACCATAAATTCAGTTTTACCAGCATCGAGAGTTAAGCATGGCTACTAACTCTGAATTCAAGATAGTTTCGACATCAGTAACTGTTTGATCACTTGCAGTTAAGTAAGTTTGTCTCGTTCCCAAACAACCATTTGAGAATGATACGTGTAAGGGATGGGAATGATATGCGTTTATTATATCGCGACGAAACGTGCCTTTTGTTAAAATACGATTCGATTCATACAAATAGAATATACGTTTATTAATAGCATGCTTATATGGATGTGCATTTTTCATCATCAACTTTCGAATCAAACTACGTTGTAAACTAGGTCACATTCACAACAAAGTTCCTCGTCGACTCCAGAAATACAGAATAGCCAACCGTCGCTTGATAGACTTTATAGGCAAGTGATAAAAAGAAATAAAGACCTGCCAATTCTCCCGGTTTCGCCGGGAGACTCCAGCTTTTGCTGCATTTTTCCCGACCTCACGACAAAGATACTAAATCTCCCGGTTTTTTTAAAGCTTAGACTTTTAGAAATTTTTTGGCATTTTTATTTATCGCATGGAAAGAAATACTCGATGAGTAGCATTCAAAACATAACGTATTGTCGCCTGCAGTGCACCGGGAACTGGGTATGACATTGATTTTCTTTTTTTCGTATAATTATGTAACACAAAATGGCTGCCGCAAAACGGAGCAATGATGATAGAAATTCTCTAACAAGCTCTATCGAAAATATGCAGATTCAGGTTCAGAGTCAAGACAAGAATGCAGTACAAGCAAAGCTAGTAAGAAGTACGATGGCTCTGCTAAGTACCAAGGGAAATTCAATCCATTGCATGTGGTCTCAAAATTATCCTGTAAAATCAATTTCAAACAATCGATTCAGCTTTTACTGCATCCCTTGTGCAAGGGATATTAGTTTTGGTCACCAAGGTCTGAAAAACGTTAAGGTGCATTGTGAACGTGTAACACATAAAAATATAGTTGATGCTGCTAAAAATACCCAATTGATTTCACAACACATTGCAACATGGACAGATTCTACAAAGAAAAACGTTATCAAACAGAGGTCATGATGACAAACTTTTTAGTGCAGCATAATCTTCCAATGCAACGGCTGATCATCCGGGTCCACTATTTAAGGAAGTTTTCCCTGATAGAAAAATTGCTTCATCATCTGCTTCAGGTCGTACAAAATCACCTGATGTGGTGAAGTGGGAGTGTGTGCAGTATTTCCATGATAGGTACAGCACAATATTTGAAGAAGTGCCAATTGATACCCTTAATGAAGAATTTTGCGATTATAAAACACTTAATGACTCTGAAATTGGGGACGAAGCATGGAAAGCAGCCAAAGTACTTGAATGTATTGATTCTGATGGAAACAAGGTGTTCCATTATCGTGTAGATTTTTTATGGTGGCTCATTGGACAAATGCAGCAATCTGGAACGTCAATGAAAAGATTTCGGAATCTGTTAAGAATTAAAGAGGCAGTGCTCATCGTTCCACACAGCAATGCCGAAGAGGAGCGGCTTTTCAGTATTGTGCGCAAAATAAAACTGATAGTCGTTCCTATTTGAACAATGATCGGACACTGTCGAACATTTTGGCAATGAAACTAGCCTATTCTGAGAACACTATCCTTGCTACAAGTGGAAACCCGACAATGAACTTTTACAGCAGTCAAAAAAGGCAACTACACTGTATAATAGAGCACGTAAGTAGGTTTTTGCAAACACAGTGCATGTGTCTTGTTGAGTTAAAATTTTTGTGCATAACATTTGAGGTAATCATTGCCATTTTCCTAATAAATCAATCTATAAATATGTCGTATACAAGAATAGAAATCTCCAGTTTTTTTGACAGATCTCCAGGTTGTTCTGCATTAATCTCAACATTTTGTATTCCTTGGGGTTCGCAGGTCTGGAAATATGTAATATATAAATCGTTTGAGTGCGGTGCTCTGTAAATTTTAGAGATTTAGATTCAGCGCTTGAACGAGTAAAATACTATATACGCGATACGCGTATCTGCGTATCTTACAGCAAAAAAAAATGCTTTGTCGAATGAAACCACTTTTTATTCAATACGGACACTATCAGAGATCGCGGACGTAGATACGCACGTGTTAAAACTATTTTCTCATGTCTGCGGGGACGCGTTTATAACCTTATTCCAAGGAAAGAATAGCTACTAATATTACGTAAGCAAGGAAAGAAATACACTGAAATTAGCCGCGAATCGGCATCGAGCAGTTGTCGTGTATACAGACAGACTATATCAGCCATTGTCAGAGATTAAAAAAGCGATATGCGCGTAAAATAGAACGATACGCGTATGATACGAGAACAAGACGAGTATGATACGAGAACGATACGTGTATGACAAGAGAACGATACGCGTATCATACGCAAAATTATGTTAACAAATTCGCGAGTGATACAATATACAAACAAACAATTGCCACTTGCATTAAATCTAAACGGTGGAAATAATAAATAAAATGCATTTTATCAAGCTTAAGAGGTTGATGTGGTCATAAATTGTATAAAATGATTTTTAAATTTCATGAGGATAGCTTTTAAACTACAAAATAACCAATTGTATCCTTAATAAAAATTCATAGGAGTGAACTGTGAACATAATAAACTAACAAAGCCCACATATTTTGCAGTATAATACATTTTCTGGCGAAAAAGCAAGGTTGACTGCTTTGCACAACTTTAATAAGAATAGCAAATTAGCAATGAACTGGATGAAGCAACAATGATTAAATTCATTCCTGGTGCACTTTCTGCCAAAATGTGTAAACAAAGTTTACTGCTTTAACAACGTCGATAAAGACATCATCAACACACAATCCATACATACAACAACATGTTTACAAACAATATTGCAATAAAATCCATATTGTTGTCCTTGGCAGCAACAGGGATGAAATTTTCCATGTTGATGTTACAATAGATATCCACCCCTATACGTTGCGCTAAGTAAAAATCTTGAAATCGTGTGTCACTTAAGTTGTGTGAAACATTCTCGCTATATCCTTTCTGGTTAAATTTATTCCCGAAAGAAAAGGATTAGGCTCAATATAATTATGAAGATAATAAATTGTATTCATGAAGATCTCTTTATCTAATTCTGGAATGTGGAAGTAAATAGAGTTATATAAATAATAGACATAATGTCCAGGTAAGGTTTTATTTCCTCAATGCATAAATGAGTATGCATTAAAGCAGCAATGGATGAATAATGAATATGTAGAAAAGCTTTGTGAGAGAGTTTGTGCTTTAAAATATATTTTAGTGACGACATTGAGCGTTTTGCCATAAATGTTTATTTTCGTTCAGAGTATTAACTTTGCTAGATCAGCTAAGTAGTTGTAGCATAAACAGCTTTTTATAGAATTAAACTTGTTCTGAGTTAAAAAGATGCTATGCATTACTAAGCTGACCATCTATGAAGGTATCTCAATTTCATAAGCCTCGTTAGATATGAAAAACATTCACCAATTCTTTATACTTGGCCTTTACCATTAGATTAATAAAATATTTTTTAGGAACTGATATGAGATAAACAGGGGCGTAGACAGGAAAAATAGTAGCTCCCGCTTACCCATGTCGTGCCGGAGGCGTGACCCCCACAAAATTTTGAAATCCATAGCCTTGGAAACAGCATTTCCTGTGATTTGGAGGGCAAATTATTTGTGAAGAAAAAGTTATAAAAACCCCATTTTTATTAGCTGCATTCTTAATGTGGCAATCGTTGAAACTGCAACTAGTTAAAAAGGTACTAAAGGTGGCTCCGAGAAACGTTACGCAGGAGACGATTGTCCCCTAAATCGAACTCATCACTGCCCATGAATAAACAGAAGAAATTTGGATTAGCACAAAAATTAACATAGTATACGACATTTCCTAAAGAGCATAAAGAGAGATTGTTTTTAGCATTCCACTCGTTAGTTTACACTTGTTTAGATTAGGGCATGTAGACAGGGATGGCTCCATTCTTTAAAGTTATGCTTAATTTTCTCAATAATGTACCATGCATTATAAGAATGAATATCAAAACGCATACTATACCCATCATTTATAAAGAAAGGCTAGCCTCCTTGGTTTTTCTACAAATTTTTCAACCACCTCATTATGCAACACCTCTGATTCTTCTTTTTATTCAATGATATCTTTGTGAATAGATATTGTACACAAAGAGCTAAGCCGACCTTGATCCATTCTATTCCTCAAATAGCATTTTACCCTTTTCAAGCAAGAAAACGACCTCTCCACTGAAGCAACTTGTGATATTGCTGTGGCATTTCTGTTCATACTTACATCCACAAATCATAATTGCCACTCAATAATTTCCCTTGCTTTGTCAAACCGAGCAATAACACTTAGCTGCTCTCTGGTGGACACATCAGATGTTTAATCAAAAAAAATACTCATAAATGTGCAATCATTTCGTCTTCAATAATTGAATCACGACAGCTGATAAGATCATTTTGAAATTCTGGGGAGACTCCAGTAAATCTTTTGTCACCAACTATTTAAGACTCTGCTAGTCTACTGTGCAGTCGATGCTCAAATACAGAACCAACCTTAAAAAAACATTCGAACAACTCTCTACAATTACCTTCGTTCAAGCTACCTTTGAACTTATCGTGACCTCTAAATGGCAACTCTTGATTTGATAGATACAGCACTGCCTCAGTGACAGTATTTAAAATTTCTTGATTTTGTCTTACCTCCTCATTGTGACGCTGAATCGCATTTCTTCTCGCAAGTGACATAAGACAATCAATAGCTCCATAGGTTTTCCATGTCTTTAAAGCAGTCAAATGCGATTTAGATTTTCAGGCTTCTTAACATCAGACAAAATACTCCGCATATCGTTGTAGACATTCTTTGTCCATGATGGCGATGTTTGCGGTGAAAACATTAGACATGGCCAACAAAACACTTTCTGCAAGGTTGTACTGCCACACAGCCAGTTCTTCCTCTCATACTACTCTCTCTGAAATGCTCGTATCTTATTTTGGATTGTTAAATCAGGAGTAGGCCGTTCATGAATGATAACATTCTTTTTGACTAACAATTGAGCAGAGAACGGTTTAGCTAACATGCTATTTACTAAATCAACATCAGTTGAGAAAATCGCAGTCACACTTGAAACCATTGTGTCATACACAAATTCAAAAAAGCAATTTTAGAGCAAACACAATAGAAAACACTGTTAGGTCGTTCATCCTCCTGGCGTTCTGAACTTGAACTTGATTTACTTGTGCGTTAAGAAACAGGCTGATATGAGAGACTTTTATCTTCAAAGTGTTCTGATTTGTTTGTTCCTTCTACGTCAACTACTGCGTGTCTCCTCTTCATTGCAAAATTTTCATTTGCCTTTTTTGCATTTGATGACTGTTTTTTTTTGGTTGAAATAAATTTTCGTTTGTATATCTTTTGGACGTACTTGATTTATAAGTGAAACTCTGGCGCTTGTCAATCATGGGTGTTATTTTATGGCGTTCACGCTTTAAACCACTTTTTCGTGAAAGTGATTTCCTTCCCACAAAATAAGTTATAACATACACTATAACAGTTCCAATAAAATGCAAGAGACAAACACAAGCAAAAAGCTCTCGTAACATCGAAGTCGATTCAATAAAGTTTGCAGTCGTGCACAACAAGAAAGAGAGAAAACAACCTGTAAACACAAAAGCTGTTAACCTAGTTTTTGCCTCTTCTGTACGATGGTGCCTGGGATATAAATGCCCAAAAATCTTTCGATATTTATACAAGATTACACAGACACAGAGGAGCCAATATGTACATAGTGATCTATCCGCTCAACATGGTACAACGTGCAGTTGAAATCTAACATGAAAACAGATTGAAAGTTTTGCCAAAAAGTTAGCATCATAGTCAATGTTCCAAAAATGAAGTCCACAATGGATTGGAGGAATATAAGGAAATAAGACACGGAATTTCTCAGACGATTTGACGACAGAAATGTTAAGATGGCGGTGAGATTAAGAAAGAGTGTAAGCATCGTAATTATGAGTAGCATCAAAAATGCAGTTGTATATTTCATATACATCCCAATGCTGGAAACACATGAACGAAAAGTAAACACTTTTTGTTCATTAAGGCAAAATCGAGTGAACATATTTAATGAGAAATTCATCATTTTCTTGTAAGCAGTTAGTCAATGAGGGTCAGTGTTCTTTGGCAATTGCTATTTCTGCTGTATCTAAAATTTTGTATTCCTTTGTGTTAGAACGATTAAATAGGTAAATGAAAGATAACTCTGATGTTTCATCTAATCATAAATTTGATTACTTTATACAGTAAGTGAAAATGCATTGTATTTGCAAAATGATCAATCACTAGGTTTGTGCAGCAATATAGAAAATATCTAGTACTAATAATTAATGATAACAGTTAAATGATAAGCCTTCCTTTAAAGGAGTTTAAATTGCTATAACTCTTAAAAAATATCACCTGCTACTAAAATTTGTTCTCGGTATTGAAAGATAAAATTTGGTTTTAAGCAACGTGCTTTGTGAAACTGATGAACACTCGCATTTCTACAACTTCCTACAGCTTTTAAGAAATGAAACATTTGGCGTATTTAGAAATTTTATGTTATTAGATCTTTATATTAAGAAGGCTTAAATACTTTGGTGGAATCGTGTTATTATAATTGGTTTGCAAATTTGCTGATTTTTGTGTTTGAATAATCAGAATAATTTCGATATTGTATGAAAAATTTATTCGCTATACAAAAAATTAACACAAAAAAACGTTAGCAACTAACAACCTACATTTCTTCAAATATCTCAAAGTTGTCATAAGTTAGAAAACAAAATAAGATAAAACTATAAGTACCTACTGACTCCAGATTGTTGGCAATAAAAGAGGAGCCAGTGACTACATGCCCAAAAAGATGACGTTATCTTCCTTTGTGACCACAGCCACAACTCGGCATATTAACGGTCAAATTTATCAGAGAATTAAAAGGTGGCAAAATAAGGGTTAGTGAAGCAACTAGTTTTGAAAATCTTTGGCAAAGTATCTTTAAAATAGAAACAAGTCGTCAGGCTGTCATTGAGAGCTTTGGGCCATGCATTTTGTAGATCTCTCTTTAATTAGCTTAGTTGTTCTTTTAAAAACTGTGTTTGGAAAAAGCTAAACTTAGCAGCATTTTATAAGTACGCACCGTATTTGTTTCCCCTGTTCACTTCAATTAAATGCTGTTTACAATTACCAGACACATTACTGTTAAAAAGAGTCGTAACAGATGACAGAAAAACGCTGTACTTACTGTTTAAAGTCATGTATTCTTTCTAACACTAATCTCTTTAAGGTCATCTTTGTCCTTTTTTGGGCTGGGCTACAATTTATTACCATCGTTTTGCCCGTTTAATCTATCTTGTTTTTAACAACAAATCTCTAGAGAAGGCATGTAGAAAAAAACTGTTGTAGCCCATTACTTAATTATACGAAATTAATTACTACACCATATCGGTAAAACTAACTTGACTTATAACTAACTACTTTGTTAGTTGAATTAAAAATTAGCCTCTTTCGAGTTTGAATAAGTCTTCATCATGTTAATAAACAGCGTCGAGGAATTAGCATTTTCATAAGAATACGTCTATAGTAATAAAATTCAAGAATATAGACTTATTCGTATAATTCTTTCCCTTGCATTTATTTGTCTTGTACATCACAAATATATGAAACAACCTCTTTAAATTCAATGAGATAGTTATGCTGTTATTTACAGCTTTATAAAATATTTATTTAATCTTTTATGAAATGAGAAGATAGTCTAAGACTGCATGCGATTCATTTCTAATGGTTAAAAAATAAAATTAAGATAATGATATTGGTTTTTTTTTAAAAACAAATTTTGTTTCAATTGTTACAATTGCAACCATCCTGGAGAAAATGAGACAATTCAAGACTGGATTTAAAAGATATAGTACACTACACCAAGAACTTATTTCTGCGAAAAAATAGAATAACAAGTATAGCAAATCTTATTATTAAAACAATAACGATAAATTGGCAAGAATTGGCTAGTTTCATGTTGTGAAGTAATAAGTTACAAGCAATTGCTTCAATTTGCAACGAAGACTATCGAATTGTTTCATGCCCAGCCATCGTGTTATTACTTCTTTGAAAATAACTACGAACTCCATTCTTTTTCCACATTTCTCGTGTATTGAGCTTGTAATTATGGAATTGGGCTGAAACAACAGACTTTTACTTTTAGTCGCATCACATTGAGCTGTTACTTCCACTTCAAATGCTTTATGGTTAGTTTTCCTTGCAATACCTTCCCGGGATTTTTTCAACTTACTGCTTGGAAATTCTATAAGAGATGAGTTATTGCTGGTTACTTGCTTAGACGTACATCCCTCATTACTTAAATCTTTTTCAAGGATAATCATAGCTATTATTTTATGTCCTGCATTGACCCCTGCATTGTTTATAAACCCAAAATGGCGTAAATTAGCAATGCCGCCTCCCCTCCCCCCATTTAATTTTTATTGACTCCAATTTGTTTATGTCCTCAAATCTATTCTAAAATAACAGAATTAAGGGTTATGGAAAATTGAAATATTGTTCAACATTTTGTGGATATCTCACCCAGAGAAATGAATTTAGCGAGACAACACTAAGTGTTGTAGACGTCCTTGTAATTCTTATAAACGAACTGTTATTTGACAGGTATTAAAATAAGAAATTCTTAGTGCAACACATTTTAATCTCTTAATTTGTTCCAATGCTGCAAAAACAGATTTATTTTGATGCCTGCTTTTTAAGATACTAATATACTTTAATAATGCTGATTTCTAGAAAATGTGTACTTTACAAGTCGTCTTATTTAAGTAGGTGTAATTTTCTTATCTATAAATTTCACAATTGAATGCAAGCATTTTAGCAATAGATATGTAAGTCTTTATAAAAAATTGGAAGTTTTCTTGTTGCAAATAAATTTCAAATTAATGCAAATAAAACCCCCAAAACACAGGAAACTGATACCACGTGCATTGAGATTTAGAAATTTCGAAGGAAAGGGCATGTCCCCTAACACTATCAGAAAAATTTACGGTACTCGAAAGTATGCACCCCTAAAGTTCATGTCTGGTGTTTGCCAAGTTCATTTTGGAGTTGTTCTACTCAAGCATCCGAATCGGCTTGCGCTTGTTTTGCCATGCTATACCTAGTTTTCTTGTCCATGTCTTCTTTTTTAACTTCAATAAGCACAGTTCCTTCAAGATACGTTTGTTTAGCATCACTTTTTCTTTCACATTATTCGGGAAACTCAAAATGTTTTGAGCTTCTCGGCATTTTTAAAAGTTTTTGGGTTCATATTTTGAAATGTGGCAGGTTTTCTTACATTTTTTACGATAATGAGCAAAAACGTTAGAGGGTAATGGAGTTATACCATTGGTTTTCTCCTTCACATTGTGCATGAAATTTGTATTTGCTTCCTTGTCCGCTGCATGCGGTTGAATATTTTCTTCTTCTTTTTTTAATTGACAAAGGATATCGATTTCCGGGTCCATTTTATCTTGCATTTTTTCAATTTCATTTCTAAACCCGCTCTTTCCATTGAAACTGTTAATTTATTGTTAAAGCAGAAACAAAACGACATATACTTAATAGTTTAAGTTACATAATGAGCGTTCTTCTAATCCATGCGGTATCAAGCAGAACAGAAGATAAAAAGTGAGTAAGTGTAAAATTAGCATACAATAAGTAGTGCTTACCAGATCATGTGACTGGTACTATGATCAGATATCTTATACTTAGTTTAAGACACATATAATGTATCGTCATTCTTAACAGAAACATCTTTAGTCAACGCATGAATCTTTGGCTCCTTTTCAATGAGAATCTGGAAAAATCTCTCAATATTTTTTTCTCCGTTGCAAAACCTCACTTAATAATTTTTTTTTGAGAAACGCAGTTTTCATATGTAAAACTTTACTGTACTCGCTGACAGGAAGCCTTTGTATAGTAGGTTGTTTCTGGTTCAAGATTTGAAAGATTATCGATTGAGCTGCTCTTGCCTTGCATTTTTTCTTCTATGTCTAAATTTTCAGTGACGCTTTTGCCCTCTGTAAACACAATTGTGTAACCCTTCCTATCATCTTTGTTTTCTTCGTTTTCATTACTCCAGGTAAGTGTCAAAGAAGTGTCAGATATTTGAATAACTTCTAAATTTTTGGTTTTGAGCTGCATCGCAAATCTTCGTTTTGAAGCCTGCCATTTTCATAGAGGCAAAGAAAAGCACCACTTGCACCATTGTAATCAGGGGGGAAAGATTTTTCTGTCAATAAAAATTTGACTTCGTCATTTTCTTCGTTAATTGACTTCAACATGTTAAAGTTTTGCAGGGCAGAATGGATTTCTTTGAGTATTGATATCACGTTTGTTTTGAACATCTTATTTTCTGGTAAAGCA
The DNA here is from genome assembly GCF_021976095.1 of Xenia sp. Carnegie-2017. NCBI lineage: Eukaryota > Metazoa > Cnidaria > Anthozoa > Malacalcyonacea > Xeniidae > Xenia > Xenia sp. Carnegie-2017. Next base: position 10,883,878 of record NW_025813486.1, read on the forward strand.
TCATTTCCATTAAGGTAGGCATCCATATTGAGAATTTGAAACTTTTCTTTACAATAAATCTTAAAAGTGCAGCAAATGATGAATTCAAACTTGGATCAAACAAACGATCTTCCAAACTTTCTTAAATGATAAAAGGGGTTTCCTTGAAATTATTAAGTATACTTCGCAATCTTTTTACCTCGTTCTTATTTCTCTTAAGCTATGCCTCTGAAACTTTGCAAGAATAAGGAGATGTTTCATTTTCATTAAAAATGCTGGCAATCTCTTGTTCTTCACTTTTTCTTCCCATAATTTTAGGAAGCAGAGAGTACACCTTTTATGACAATTTGATTTGTACTTTTCAATATATTTACGATAGAGAGTAATTTGTTTTTTCAGAAAGTTACAAAATATTTTTTCTTGAAAAAGCTCATTACACTTTGCTTTAAAAAACTGAGAAATTGAAGTATTTCAGATGTCTCGTTAGCCAATTTTAAAGTTACCTCATTTGTTATTATTTTATATCTACAATCAAAGCTACTCAATGGGTGTTGTTGCACTTTGATTAGAACTAAATTCTATCTTTCTCATTAATAAGTGACGGTAACTTATTGTAGACTTTTACAGCCTCCTCAAAATTTGTCAGATTATTGTCCATGTGAAAGTCTGCATATATCATGCACTTGATGTTTGTGGTTGTTTCTTTCTGTTCTTCACTGTATCTATTACGCCATTACTATCGAGTGCTATATTTCGTAGACTTTTTACCAAATCTTCAATCTTTTCGTTTACGTTTCTCGCAGACTCATCTTTTGAAAGTTCCTTGTGAAATACAATAAACACTTGGAATCCGCACAATATTTCAATAACGACATCAGTAGCCATGTCTGAACAAACACCTTAGAATACTGAGCTTTGCCATTACCTCGACGTTCAAAATTTAGTAGTTTTATCGCCGTTGTCGTTTCGTATTTGAGAACAACACCGAATTAACTGTTCGATGTTTTTACGTCATTTAAATATTTTGCTGCTCCCTTAAAGTTCACCATGTCAATCTTTGCATCCATGTCAAGCTCATTTGTTTTGTCAATATTTGAATTTTCTGTAAAGACTTCATCAGTTCTTGAAGTTTTTGAACAGTTTCTTTCATTTGCTCAGGTAACCATAAAGTTTCTCCTGAAATTAATGTGTTTGAGTGATGATCGTAAAGCATCCCCAAGTTGAATTGGTGACCAAGAGCAGGTTTCATTTTTCTATGAATTAAAAATGTTGTTCTTTATAGTAATAAGTTTTTGTTAACGCTAACCAGCAACACACATTTTAAGCTCTCAAAAATAAATGCTGGGTTACAAATACATAATGATTTATAAAACGGATGTAAAAATGATATGTAAAACAATGATTCAACCTGTCATAACTTATGTGCACGACGTATATTTAAACAACGGATGTAAAAATGATATATAAAACAATGATTTAACCTATCATGACGTATATGCAGGAATGCTTAAAACCCAGTTATCATTGATCATTTTGTCTGATAATGGTTTTGAAACAAAACGGAAATATATCACTTTTAATTGTCTTGTTTAATAACGTGAATTTAAGTTTACAAGAAGTCCTTTTTCGGATTATGTTTTATTTTATAGTATACCTTCTAGATTAAGGAGTATGCACTATGCACAAACGTAATTGTAAGACAGTAAGGCAATGTTTGGATAAACAAACATGTATCAGTTTTTACAATTACTTCGGAGTGAATCAACAAATCTATCATACAAAAAATACGAGATCTCTTAAAAAAGTCCAAATGTGATCCTGTACCGAATGTTGCTGGACAATTAATTATTTATTTTCAAGGATTAAAAAATTACAATAGTTTTTTCATAGAAATACGGCACGAAAAAATTATAATAATTTTGTAATATGTCAAATGGCTTTTTTAAATGATAGCTTGTAATATGTTATTTTCAATAGTCCTTATTTTTTATTTTAAATAATTTTAGTATGCAATTCTATAGTTTATATCTTATAGGTAACATGGAGGACACATCTTGAAATCAATGTTTTTAATGCTGATTAAGAAATGTCGTTTAATAATAATAATAAAAGTAATAATAATAATAACAATAACAACAACAACAACAATAATAATAATAATAATAATAATAATAATAATAATAATAATGCGCCATTAATGGCTGTCTTATGAAATTAAATGATAAAAATGGTAAAACTTTTATAACTACAGCATACAAATATAAAAATGTTAACTAAAATCAATGTTTAAAATATCCATGATAGTTTTCAAATTACTAGCTTGAAAAAGAAAAAGAAAGAAAAAAAAAAGGGACAGTCAGGTGTAAAGATAACTTTCTCAATAACCTAGGTCAATATTTGAAGTGTGTTCGCGAGTTGAGGCAGATCGACTTCCTCGTATCGCAGTAATTGCTGACCTAATCAGTGCAAAAGACAGTTTACAACGCATCCACGCTAGCGTGATGCCATATTGCAGCTTTCTCTTTTGTGCCAGCAGATTAGCAAGCCATTTATAAGCAATTGCCGTCTCTTTCCCCATACCACCTGATGTTGAAAAGACAAGTGGTGTAAAAGCAGCATATTCTATCTCTCTTACTCAATCACCATAATCCCTTTTCTTAGCCATCTCATGCTGACGATAGAGTGCAGGTATATTGGTGTTTTGGTAGCTCGACGCGTTTGGGTGAAATACCCTTACATCAAAAGATGCATCTTGCTGTCTAGACCAAAAACCTTTAGCACGAATATCTAGCCTCGCTTCTTCTTGTCTATTGGCTGTATGAGGTAATATCACTTCCACAGAAAGAGGTTGTAATTGGGGCTCTTTCACAACTGTCGAGCAAACTTCTGCCATCCACTGTGTTATATCTCGAACTTCATTATGTCTTACTATTGGTAAACCACCATGAGGACATATCATCGCGTGATCGGTTGCAAAAGCCTTTCCACAAATGCAGTGCTGAGGGATATTTTTCAATTGTCATCCATAACGTAAACTTAATGCATCTCGAAATTCCCTTTTGTACAAATTAAAGCCTTGATCTTGCAATGGAAGTACACTTAACCATAATGACGATCCTTTTTCGCTCAGTACATCTAGCTTCCTTTGCATTGTTGGCGTAGAACTATCTCTTATTTCCTGGATCATATCATCGCATTTCTTCTTCTTTTGTTCTCGTAAAATCATTTTGATTGACTGTAACTGAGGTTTATGAAGTATCTCTTTCTGTTGAACAATCATCTCTTTCAGGCATTGAATGATCTTTTTGGAAGGAAGATATTTTTCATTTGCCCTTTTAACTGCGTTGATAATATTTAGACCGCAAAATCGTATAGGAAGTGAAAGAAGTGTTCGTTCATCTGGATTGTACTGGTTTCTTCCAGTAAGTGATGGTATAAATGTCTGCGAAATTGCATCTTCCAGAGGTTGAAATAACTCACTGATGCTCTCAACTGTTCGCATTATATAGTGCCACTTTCCCATTATACAATGATAAAACGCCGCAAACGCTGATTGGGGATAACGTTCTGCAATCTTTGAAAGACTTTCAATTTCTTCCACAAATACCCTAATCTTTTTTGCCATATACTCTTGGACGAAAAAATTGGAGCCAATTGCTGATCCCAAGATTCCATGGATTTTAGTTGTTATATTAATTTCTGTTCCTCCAAAATGGTTTATAGCTTCTTCCAAGTACTTTGACTTAACAACAAGATACGTTTTACTTCCCTTTGGAAAATAACCCATCATTGGCCCAATGTCAGATATGTTTTGCCACCATCTTCTTAAAGACTTTATTTTTCCACCACATGTAGCATCATCAGCAAACCACACTTGCTTGATTGTTGGTTCTTCCGACCTAAGCCTACGAATCAAAGGTATAACTGCAAGTGCATACATTGCCATTGCGAGCGGATCCCCTTGTGTAATCCCTTCTTCTGACTGAATTTCTCCTCCTCCAGTAACAAACAGCCTAACTGGCACTTGATAGGTATTATTTAGTACAGTTGATATTGAGGGACAAATTATTGCAATGTTATGCAGTGCTACTTGCCGATTGATAGTGTTAAAAGCATTGAGAGCATCTACTAGTAGTACAGCTTGTGTTTCATCTGATGATATGATCTTATTCATTGCATGGATTGCCGCTTCACATCCTGCTTCATGACCTGCACATGCTTGTAAAGGCCCTGCTGCTTCCTGGACATCTTTCCCAACCACTTTAAGAATCGCCTTTGCTACAATCCGCCGTGGAACATAACCAGCACCTATCGGACCTATTCCAGGATTCTTATCTAGCGGTATTAACCGACACGCTACAAAAGCTGACAAACCATCGGCACTGACATATGAAGTACACAGACGACGGGCAACCCCTGCAAGTGCATTACACAGGTCAACTGATGCCTCTTTGAATGAGGAGCAAAAACTTCTCCAGGCATATGCGTCCAGTCCTGATGGACCAGTTGCCCAGTGTGTGTTGGTTTGGGCTACTTTTATTGCTTCTCCGGTAATTTGATCAAAAATTATAGGATCATAACAAAATTTATCAACTTCTGCCTGTTTTATAAATGTTTCCATATTTGGGAGAGTACCTTGTGGATGTTTTTCTAACAAAATTTCTCTTGTCGTTTTCCAAATCTTTTCTTCAACATTAATAAGTGATTAAATGGAGATATGTTCTTCGCACTTTGCTGGAAAATTTAAGCAATTGTCTCATGAGCCCATGAGAGCAGGTTATTATATTTGATATCTAGCATAAAAATATCTTTAACGAGACACTAAAAAAGAATTGCATTTTGACTTTAATTGCTTTGATATAACAGGTCCAGCTTTGAATAAATTACCACTTAATGCTTAAAGTGCATTAAGTGCTTAAAGTTACAAGCCTTATTTAATCCTATATCTTTCACTTTCAGTATGTTGCATTTCTTATTGCACCACCCTAAGTTCTAGAAAATGGAGGGGGCTTACCTTAAATTCAGATAATTAATTAGGCACAACATTTCAGTACAGTTGGTGTAAACAAGAGTAATACTAGCCCAGATTAACTAGACTTCTTAATATTTTGAGCACACCTTTAAAATATAATTTACGATGTGATTGATTGAGCCATTTGACAACTATGTACATCATTTGAAAATAAATAGATATAAATATTCTCGATTCATGCTAATTGCTTTAGATTAACAAATCTCTAACAAGTAGAAAAAGTGCAGCACTTTTTTAATCCAAACATATTTGACTTGATACCTGCTGACAAATGGACAAGATTGCGAAACATAATTCATACATAATAATTAAAGAGTACTTACTCCGCTTTTTTCTTATTGTCTAGCCAGTTGTGCTTTCAATCTGAGGCTTCCACCATATCATTAGCTTGTGTGTTAATTTTATCAAGCGATGTTGTTCTCAGCCTTCTAGTTGTACCTGATTTTGGGTTGGCTATTGAGTTTGGACCTGAGGTCAGGTTTACCAAAGTCAATGTTTTTAGTGCAACGTTTTATATCTAAGTCCAAGGACTTCTCTGGCATCCATACAATTTGTCTTTGTTTGCTCTGAATCCAATCATGTCTAGTCCCAGATCTAGCTAAACACTCTGGAAATGATACAGATTTGGAAGGAGATCAAGTAGAAATCCATTTAAAAGTAAAAATTACAGTAAGAACCAAAGAAACAGTAGGCAGTATGTAATTTTTCAACATGTTTCTTTTACCAGTACTGTCAATGCCTAAACTTTTATCAATCTTCAGACATTTCAAAATATTAACTATTCTTTATAAAAATAGCAAATACCATGATTTTGAAATCTATCTTTAAGTTTGTCACCACGACAAAGTCTCTGTTTCATTATTCTTTATCATGAGAATTTGCTTTACCGGAGAAAACCTTCACATTATTTACGTGAAAACAAGTTAGTTACAGCGTTAGGCGTTAGGGTTAGGTTTACTGTGATTGAGGATCAAGGTAATATATCGTTGTCTAGTGTGTTTTGAAGGTTTTTACAATGCCAGTTGATTGAATTTCTTTTCTACCACCATTTTGAGTATAGTTATAAGTTATAGTTATAGTTTACCTGTCTAGAAGGAATTATGATGTAAAAAATTCAACTAATGATTTATAGAAAGGAAATAATTGAAAATGAGAGCAAGTAATTGTGGCATAAGAAATAATTAGGAAGTAAAAAATTTCATGACACCCCTCTAAACATGTAATTAATGATTATGTTAAGCTCTCCAGCTGAGCCCATCCTAAGTTTATAGAATCTGATGACCGACGTGCATTCGTAGAATTTGGCGTTGTACAAATCACGGCAACTGTATGACCACGAGCTTTCTTCAAAGATGACATTGGTCGCCAGATTTTCTCATTTAGGTTGTATGATTTGACGGATCTAGTTGGTCCTTTACGACCCAACCCCCCCATAACAATGATCTCATCACCGTTTGCGACAGCTGCGCATCCACGTCTTGCATTATTAAGGCGAGGTAACGAGGTATACAGCTTCGTTTTGATGTTAAATTCAATGACTTCATGCGAAAAACCATTCTCATTTTGACCACCAATAAGCATGATCTAAAATATTACAAAAATTATAATCCGTCAAAAGTCTAAAAGCATATTATAATAAGCAAATATTGGATGAGAATGAGAATGATATCAAGAATTATTCAGAACGACTTCAACGTTATCTGCTAAAGCAAAGCTGAGGCGGATAACATTGACCGAGATCTGAATCATTCTTGATATCATGCGAAAAACGAATTCAATAATTGTTTTATTATTCATCTCAACTAACTGAAATATTAAAACTTTTAAATGTAAAACATTCTCAAGCCTTCGCTGATTTGTCACTAAAAACGGTTTTTTCAAGTCTTTCTCCTTTTAATATGCTGTAACTATGTTCAAAACTAGTCTAGCCGCTTTTTTAATGTTTTTCTTATGCTTTTTCTCAAACGTTTTTCCTTGTCGTGCTTAAAAACTGTGATAAACTTCGCTATTACTTTATGTTTTTTCCAAACCGGCCTTTAATGGCGTCAATAATTGTAGAAACTATTGTCAGTAGATATGACGTCATAATTGCAGATATCGAGAATTACCTGCAGGTACTTGACCAGTCACAGCAAACATTACTTACATAGTGAACAGCAATAATAATTAACAGGGGTGAAATTAGAGCGCCAATTGGGAAGGGTGATGAGTTTTCATAATATATTCAACTACAACTTATGCTGATTTCTTTTCAAATTATAATCACTAACGAAATATGTAACGAGTAGCAACGTGTTCTTTTATCACAAGACCAAACAGCAAAATGTTGCCGACAACCGACGTGACGAACGAGCCCCCATGCTATTACCAATTGAAATTCACATATACCAAAAGAGTTCATGATGTAATGAAACTAAATGTGGTTTCTAAGGCAACAAATAATTTCATTAAAACGATTTTCGTGCTTTTTCCCTTTAACTGCTTTACGATTTTTACATATTCAATTAGTCTTTGTCTCAATTTTTAATGCCTAAGGATCATACATCGATCAAACTAGAATAGTTGGAACATGAGCGGACAAGTTTGCTATAGCATGTACTAGCGATAATCACTTTGCACAATTGATTAGATTTTTGGCTTTTTGGGCCAAGAATATTAAACCTGCTTGATATGTAAGAGAAATATGAGAACGTTGCATGAGCTGCAGCTACAAATTAGCAAAATCCAAATTCGAAAAACGAGTTGTCAGTTAAGCTTACAAGCATGAGAAACTTTTTGCTCAGGAGATCGTTTTCATGTGCTGGAGGCTTTAGAGCTTGTTAAGAAAACAGTGGCCAAATTAATCTTTTTTTGTCATATAATATAATTAATTTGTTTATAAGCTCCTGTGAAAAAAATTTGAAGAAAATATTTCAATTTAAAAGGAATTTGTATATTATAAATTTGAGCTTTCTTTACAACTGCAAAAATGTGCTCTACGTCCACAAATCCTCAAAAGGGGTTTTTAAACATTTTAATTTTAAAAATCTGTGGGATTCACCTTTTTTACTAGCTTAGTATGCCATAAAGGCTAAAAATTTTACTAAAGGTTAAACTTCTATAACGTACAGTGCCCCATCGTAAAATATAAAACAAAAAAACTAAAAATTACTTTGTGTTTACAGCGAACAGTGCCCATGCTTCGTAATGGGCGCGGCAATTTTGAGATGATCTCACATTTGTTTGTGGTAAGATCCAATAGTACGACGTCATTATAAGTTTTGTTTTCATCTTTCCCACCAAAAATAAAAACCTTGTCGTCAACCTTTTCTGACCCATGATAACCAATTGCCTTGGGTAAGTCACAGAGTGGTTTACATTGGTAAGGTTCAGACAGAGATATTTCCATAATTTCTTTAGAAAATGCACCTTAAATAAAAAAGGAAAGAAATATTTTGGAGCTGATGATGTTTATCTCCTTACAAAATCATGGTCAAACTCTTGTGTCCGGATCTAACAAAACCCTAAAGATTTTAAATGAAAAAGCGTAAATTTTATTTTTCCTGCTCATATAGTTACCTAAAGTCTTATGTTCATTTAAACAGAATAATTTTTTAATGTTATTGACGAATCTTCCTCATGGGTTCTTATTTCCCATATTTTCCACAGTTAAGAAGCCTGAATCATATTTTTGCATTTCTGCCATTTAGATAGTTTAAGTTACTTTGAAAACTTTTTAATATATTTTATAATTAGAAAATATGATTTTGCTGGATCTTTTTACACTCCAAGTTGAAAAATTGACCATTTTCACTGTTTCACGCCTTTACAAAAATATTGGTAACTAATGGCAATTTTGACGTGACATCGGGAATTCGTCTGTTGTATTTTGTTTAAAATTGGATGTTTTTGAACATTCACGACACAAGATGCCATCAACGTCTTTAATGCGACAATAAAGCTATGCTTTTGAAGAAGTTATATCGTAAAATAAAAGGTTTTCTTAAAGCGTTTTCCCGATATGACTTCAGGTGTAGCCCTAGTTTTTTTTAATGTTATAATCAGGCAAATAATCACCAATTTGAGCTTTAAAAAAAGGCACGAAGATCAAATTTTCGAATTATAAAATAAATTGACAATATGTTTTTAATCTTTTGAACTAACTACACAGCTAAATTGCAAAAATATGATGCAGGCACTTTAATGAAAACCCGTTTTACGGAGCAATATAACAAACCCACCCACCACCCCCAAGAAAATTTCACTGCAGCGTCTTTTTCAATAGCTTTAAACACAAATTCACTTAAAAGTCTGCAATTAAGACTTGATTTCTGCAAAAAAAGGTTGGATGTCACAAGCTGTGGATGTAAAAGAGAATAAACATATTAAACAAATATGTTGCAAGATGGAGAATTTTATAAGGTAAGGAAATCAACAACGAGTGGTCATAAAGACAAAATTTGACGAAATCGGTCCTTAATTACTTTTTTTTGTATACCAAGAAAACGAAAGGTCTGTCCTTGGAATCTGTTTTATTTTGTATTCCTTACTTAAGACGTTGCCTTCGTGATTACTCAGCCTCCTAGCACGTGAACACACTTCCTATCATATGAGAATTATATATTGACATTTATTTTCATGCCAAAGCTATGTTAGATATTTGATACAGGATTTCACTACGGCATTAAATGATCATGTGCAGGTGCTATGGAAATATTAAAATTTTACACAGGTATTACAACAAGCTTAAAAAAAAACCTACAATACCTTCATCTTTATTATATCCACCAATCAGGATAATTTTCCCATTATGCATAACTGTTGACTGGCTGTTAACTGCAAATGGCAACTTAACATTCGATATCTTCCACTCCAGTGATTTACTATTATAGTCCAGGAACTCAATAATGTCTGAGTCTCCAATGACGTAAATTTTTGAATCAATTACGACAGCCGTACTGTGGTATCTAGTACTTTTTAGTCGTGGTAACATCTCCCACGTGGCGCCACTCTGGTTTAGTGATAATTTTTCAACCATATTTATATCTGACTGGTCGGTACCTCGGCCACCCCAAACGATGATATCGTTATTAAGGTCAAGACTTTTAGATCGAGATAGTGTGGCAGGTGTCGATACCTAAGTCAATATATAATAACAGCGTTTTAGTGAAGAAATCATTTAAGTCGAATCATTGGTTTTCATTGTCTTATCGAGGAGATTAATATACCAAGTAGAGTAGCTTGCTTGAAGTCCTAATTCCATACAGATTTTTCAGTAAAAGAAAATCTAAAATTATTTTCCCTAGAAGTAAAACGTCTAACAAACAGCACTACTGAATGGATTTTTATATCTTTCTAATAAAAACATATCTGCAATGCTTGCCTTTAAAAACACTTTAGTTGCTGCAATGTGTTTGAACATGATAGGAAGGCTAAAATATGAAGATTTAGTGTCTAACATACAGCTTTCTGTCTGAAAAATTTTGCAAATAAAGCACTTTAGTGCATGCTTGAACTACACGAAGAAATTTTTACGTATATTAGTCCTTGCTGAACTCATTTCATTCAAAATATCTTTCTTGATGCTGAAGGGAAAACAACGCCAGTATTGCATAATAAAAAGGTGGTTGCAGATTAATAGCAAGGATTTTATGTCAGTTTGTTTTGCAAAAATCTTTCAAGCGAAATGCATAAGCTGAAAGATCATCCTGCGTAAAATAAGAAATAACAACGTGTATAAAGCTATATATACTAACAACGTTTTGTCGTACCTCGCGAATTATACTCTGCTCCATAAAATGTAGATGCTCTTTCATCTCGCGCTGATTTTTTTCAATATTATCAAGTTTTCTTGACATTTTAACGAGTTCAGCCTCAGATTCCTGTATTCCACATAAGGGGTTTTCTGATCTCGTGTTAGAAAATCTAAATTTATATTTAATGTTTTCTTTCAAAAAATATTTAATTAAAAATTATGTCTTTTATTACTCGTTGGCTTATTATTCTGATAAAATTAATCATTACAAAAAGAACTTGAAAACTTTTACGTTATACTTAACCCCCATCAAACATACACACTCTATTCTGATACTTTTGTCACTGTTGAAATTCTACGTACACAAAAGCTATTGGCTTACTCTTTTTTAGTATTATCCCGTCTCCTTGCTATTTTAACAAGATCTCCCTCAGATTCATCTTGCTGCATTCCACAAGACAGGTTTTCTGATTTCCTTTTACGAGATCTAAATTAATGTTGAAAGTGAAAGTAAATCTTTAAAAAAAATCAATTAAATGAATTGATTATATCTAGCTAGTTTTTGTTACTTCAATTAACTTATTATTGCGATATCCTTAACCATTATCAAGAGAACAAGAAAATTTTAACGTTACTCTATACTCTCAATACACACAAGGGCTTTCTGCTTACTATAATGTCATTTGTATCAGCGTGCTTAAGCAACGAGCTCGGGGGTGTGGTGACTTACTGCGCAAATATTCAACTTGCATCATAAATATTTTTTCGGCGAATAATAATTTTCTTTTGTGAGTGTGCCAAAAGTTCTGAAGCTCGCTTTTATTATCATAAAAGCACATACACATGTTAATGAATCTTACTGACCATAAACAAAAACAAATTGGGGTACAGACAGTTTTGCAGATAGAAACAGAATATATCTTTTCAACTCAATAGACAACACGTGTAAATGATACAAAACTTTAACTAAAGCTAGAGGAGGATACACAGGTTGTCGCAAAAGAAACGAAGCAAATGAATACATAGCTATTTAATTTATGTTGTTTCCGGTTTTGATGAACGCTTTGTACTATGAATGTTACTAAATATAATGTTAAAATATATACAAAATCATGTTTACAAAAATATTTAATGTATTGATCAGCTTGATATGCAATATGACACGCAAATACAACAAAACTTTGACTCGAGTAGACGAAGTTGAATGCTTGAATACTTGATAAGACTTGACCATGTATGCACTTTGCTTAAATATTTCAATTTTCTGTTTCACTTTTAGCAAGTTATTCGTGAAAAAATTATAACATATTACCCATTTCAGGAACATATATCGTGAATAAAACACCCCATAAGATCGCCGTTGCATGCTATTTTTCTAAGAAAGCTGCCACAAAATAAAGTTAGTCAAGCAAAAATCTTCAGTTAAAACTTGATTTACACTTCATGTAGTATCGTGTCCATTTGTATACGCAGTTGCGCACGAATATGACAGAGAGAAATAGAAAATATCTTTTACGAAAAAAATTGTGTCTAACCTATAATTTATGATCTCCATTTTTTCCTTCACCTCTTTTAAATTTTTGATCTCAACTTTTAAACCTTCTACTTTAACGTCATGTGCTTCAAACTCATCTTGAAATCGTTGCAGTAGTATTCCTGATTGATAGTCTTCCCAAACTTCCTTGAATTGGTCTTCAGTGAAGCAGGAAAGATCGAACACAAAGGAGCCTGATCCCACATTACTGACTTCTATAGTATAAATAAAGATATTCAGTACAAAAGCAACCACTTTTCGTGGCTTGTGAAAGTGTATGTTGAATCTAAAGGTATAAGCCAGTTGATTATGAAATAAACGGTTAAAATCGACTTTTAAAAATAACTATATGACACAGTTATATAAATTTGTTTGTGTCATATATGTGATTTTGTTTGAGTAAAACTTTCATTTTACAAAAAAACAATTACGTCAAATACATAAATGTTTGTAGTGACTAAAATGCATTGAGCGCACAAATACAATTTTAAGGCTGTGTTGAAATTTGTCATGACGACAAAATATTAAAATAAGTTGTTCAACTTCCATTAGTACATCTGACTTATTGCATCGCAAATACCACAAAAGTTATATAGCTACATTTTCAGTGGGATGAAACTGTATTACTAATAAATACTTCTGATATAACGTGCACACAATTAAAAATCAAATGTAAAAAATAAGGTTAAAATATAGCACATATTATTCAAGCTAAAAAAGTTTTAGCAAATTCGATCAATGTGTACGAGAACGCCGGGCTTTAAAATCTTAGATTATTTTCTGACTTTTCCCTTGAAATATTTTTTCAGGAACAATTATGTATATGTACACGTATGAGCTTACATTATAGGAAACATAAACATTTGCTGAACTTATCAACGCATTGGCCAAATTTCAATAAACTTTGTAAGCTTAAAGAAGTTTGTAATCGATGGGTCATGCTTACCATTACTGGGACCATTCGATGAATTTTCACAGGAGCCTTTATTAAATATTTTTTGAAGTATATACTTTATTGCGGGTTGAAAGATTTTACTTAGAGAGTAAATGCCGTAGAGAGATACAACAGTGATCCCCAAAGGTTGAATAACAGCTTTCTCGCAACTAACTGCAAATGAAAAGTTGCCTACAGAGACCACAGCCCCCCAAGATTCGTTTGCAACGGCTCCCAAAGCTTTTACTGCATCACTCATGCTGACGAATATCTGAAACGTAATTATAACGTAAGTGAGATATATGCAAAAGTTATGACAGTAGATACTAACCGCCCACAGGATATTAGAATTTAAAACCGTCCATAAATGCAGAGGGTCAATAAAATTCGATTCAAACAATAGTTTTGCACAATTAAAATAAATGTAACGATTAGCTTGGCAAGTTAGGGCTTGATTATATGGAGGCAAGCTGGCCAGGATAGCAAGCTAGCCCGATGATTTCAAGGGAATGAAAGAGGCCAATACTTCAAGGTTAAAAATTACAACTGTTTGCAAAACGCAACACATCATTCCGGTTGTAATTCTCAAATTAAGGCAAAGAGTTTTTTCAATTTAAAATATGTTGCGTAGTTATTGAATCAGAATATTATGAAATTGCTTGAGATGATTTATCTGATGATGAGTATTGAATCGTTTCCATTTGTCAAAATCATTTAACGCTTTGCTGAACCCCGGCTACCAGGCTCATGTAATCAGCCCCTTATATGGCCAGCTCGATAATTGCGGGATGGGAAACATTTATATCTGCATGGATGCCGTGTTAAATTTCTTTGACACAGTTTATTGCATATTGAAGTATTTTATTTTAAACCTTAAAAACCGTAAATAGACACAAAAGTAAATCATATAGGCAATGAACGAAAGTCGTATTTTGGATGCAATATAAATTTTATATATGACAAATTGTTTTATTATCTTAAATCAAATGAGACATCACAGACATCTGTAGTAAAATCTATTTCATCACCAATGTTTGCATGCTTTATTTATGCTTGCAAAATAATATATGATGTTTGCATACCGCCGTCCCCAATTTACATATTTGTTTTTTGTACTTATCTAGCTAATCCAAAATTTAATTTAAATGCTTGTAATGTCAACAAGCTTTTTATTAAGCTTATCTATGTCGCAAGCACAATTAAGTTGCTCTGTTTTAGATACAAACTGTTGTCTTCCACGTCAAATCCTGACTCAATTTCAAGTTCTTTGTGGGCATCCAACTTAGTTTTTCAAACGTGCAAACAACGTCCATTCAGTCAAATTAACTTTTAACGGAATGAGCCAATTTGATTTAAAGACTAAAGCATAATTATTTAGACATTAAATACAACGTATTCATATACCCGGAACAAGACATATAGAAGATATTCCTTCGTAATTGCTGAAATGTAGCATGAATATCAAAAACGTTTTTAAGTTAATGATACGTATAGTTAACTATGGTTTCCATTCTTTCAATGTATCGCGTACAAGACCTTTTAAAGCCTCTTAACGCTTTTGCCACGTCAAACTAAGCACATCACAGCATGTAAAAGGAAATTCACTGAATCGATTTGAAACAGCGTACTTTTCGTCTTTTGAAATATATTAGCTCATTCAACAATTGTCATAGAGTATTTTTGCTCCTGATTTACAAACTCTTTTACTCGTTGATTAATAACCACGATGTGCAAATAACGGAAATATAACTCTCTACGACACGATAATATCTAATCATTAAAGTCTTCTCGAGTTACGTTTTTATTCTGCTCGATAATGCTAAGACGTCACAAAACACAGCAGACATAAAAAATTTATTTGCTTACATTTCAGTTCAGTTAATACACCGTCCTTATTCCTAGCACTGCAAGTTAATGTGTCTAAATGAATTGGCAATAAAGATAGCTTTCAAGTATCTTGTACTTCAGTACAGTAGTTGAATATTTCTGAGAATTGTTCATTTTCAAATGTTTGACAGGCAAAATTTTTGCTAATTAACGATTCATGTTGGATTACCTGATGATTAAGACACAATCTAAAGCAACAATTAAATATTTTAAACGGGATATAAAATCGAGAAGATGCAAACTGCAAAGAAACATAAGCCTAAAACAGAGAAAGTCAATTTCACATCAGCATCATTAGGCAAAGTACATACATAAGCATTAAATATATTTTGAAATTTTGTTTTATTACATCGTTCTATAAAACATGTAGCGTGGTTAACACCGTTGATAAACATCATTGGTTTGTGCAGTCTCTTTCATGATCGCTAACGAACGTGCTAGTTAGACTTTGCGTGCTGTAAATTAGTCACTTTTCTGATATTTTCTACGATAACGCAGTTAACACAAAAGCATCTTTGGTATACTTGAGAAAACGAGAAAGATTAACACACAATTAGGAAATTGCTCATACAAAGAAATCTTACGAATGATGTTATTTTGAGAACAAAATTTTTGTCCTATATGTCTATAAAATTTGTGGCTTTGCACCATAGTCTTTGAAGCAAGCATAATTTCTGAATGACTGAATCACCTGTTTTACTTATTTGAACGAGATGTTTATCATATGTGGTGTTGTATTAAAACTAACTATTTCTAAATCATAACAAGTTGAAATATCCTCACTTTAAACTAAAATGCATTAGTAGACAAAAAATAAAGATCTTAAAGTAAGATTGTTAAAGTGGTTCTTATATGAACAGTTTATACGCCTAATCAACAAGACCATTCGGTCGCAAATATACAAAAATTTGATAGAATGAAATGATGGACTGAAATGTATTTCATTGTTGAAATCTTACACTTATTTCCGCATTTGCAAACTAATGTAAGGCGAAGAGACGCAAACATTTCTTACCTTCACAATTTTATAGTCCTTCTTCTGTACGACTGACGTCTGACGAAGCTATGTACTCGAGAAATACCGAGAAATTTATTTACATAACAAAGAAATATTTACATAACATTTTTTTACATAATAAACCGTGAACAAGAAACAGAAACGTTGCTAAGGATTTCACGATTATTTTACGAAAGCTTACGTGTATTACACTCGCTTCTTTCCCTCTCTACTCTTGACGCCATTACTGTTATTTCGTGAATGCTACTAACTAATGATGAGTGATGTCCCTATCAGTTTTCGACACACGCACCATATAACTCAGAATTGAAATATATGTCCAAAAGGAAATGATTTTGGATTGAAAAATAACTGTAATAAAATTTCTATGGAATGGTTTGTGTTTTATTTAGTTTTCCTAATATTTACTTGCCAACAGGCGCCCACACAAATATTTCTATGAAGAAAAAGGTGATTTTACATGCCATGCATTAATATGAAACATAATCTGTTGAGAAGAACGTGGGGTGCCGTTTAATAAAAATACTTGACTATGAAATAGCCTTTTATAGAGCTCATTTTAATAGCTTTTTAAATCAACAGTCTATCACAGCTTATAAACTCTTAAAGATAACAAGTTTAACGCTGAAAAAGTTTCTGTCGATAATTTAGTGAAATTTTTACGAATTAGTTTGTGTTTTATTTAGTTTTCCTAACATTTTACTTAGCAACAGGCGCCCACACAAATATTTTATCAAGCCTAAAGTAATCTACGTGCCATGCATTTATGTGAAAGAGAATCTGTTGAGAACAACGCAGATTGTATGAATGCTTGACTATGTAATTATCTTTTAAATAGCTCTTAGAGTTGCACCTGGTCATCATAAAAAGTTATGCTCTCGAATTTTTTGTAGTACATTTGCTTTGTTAAGTATTTGTTGATAATAACGTATTCGTGCCGAATATGTCTTAATCCACGGGATGTCTAATTTTATCTTGTAAACTAAATTCCAATCATATACGAGATAACTGTACACAAATGCATTGCGAAATGTACAATACTATGTTTCAGTTTATTAAATAGTATCACAAATGAATTTTCAATACGTTTGACAAATTTTAAACACAGATAAAGTGTAAAAATTGATGTTTACATGAAACAAAACTGTAATGAATAAGATATTTTCTCCATATAGTAAATGGTTTGAACCCGGGAGTATCGTTACTGCTATTGATATTGCAAAAAATATTTTAATGTCTCTTATATCAACAATGTGATTGAGAGAAAATAACCAGCAAAAAAAGGTTGTGTTGTATAAGCTCTACTTGCGATATCATATTACAAACACAAGAAATTTATAAACTACAGTTCTTATTAAAACTTAGAAAGATCCAGACATAATGTCCTTGTTTGGTAAGAATGTTTAAACTGCATATATTAAATTTGCTTTTGGCAGCTGGGAATAAAATATCTGTACCAATTGGCTGTTTGTTTTCTATGAGCATCTTGTAGCATCTGAAATGTTTGTAATACATAAACTTTTTTTAAAACTGTTATTATTTGGACACAGTGTTCTGCTTATTAATTTATTGTTGAATGTTAAATGAAATATTTTTCTTTATTATTAGGCTTTATGTTATAAGTAATCTTTCATTGAAATTTAACTTCATAGTGTTTTTATCCATATGCATGTTACTGAATTCAAGCTGCCATTTACCTTCACACTTCCTCATGCCGACAAACCTCATGCAGAGGTTTCATTACATTATATGTTAACCTACTGCTGATGAAGCTGCGATTTAAATAACTGGTCCCCACTTTAGGGGGACAAACCAAAACAATTATGTTGTTCATGAATAACTATGTCACCCAAATCCTCAGAGTCATACTTATTTGCTCGTCTAAATAACTCCATGACTTATGGTCTCAAATTCAGCTCCTTGTAATATAGGTAATATAACTATGATGGTCAATGCTTATTTTTTATATAAACAAATTTACAGCATTTTGGCTATCCTGTATGATCTTATTATGAGTTTAGTCAAATAGTAGTTATTTGTTAAAGCATAACGATTTTAACCACATAAAAATAAAGAAAAGGGCATTTTGGAAAGGAAATATCTTCAGTTAGCTATTTTTTTTAAATATCACTCAAGAAAAAGTCCTTTACAGACATAGTATAGTTTGAATGTGTGTTTTTTGAAAGACAGGCACAAAATTACTGTGCGGCACAAGGAGGCTGACTTTCTGGTGAATTATTTATTTACAAATGAAAGAATATTCACAAAATAGTCATTGAGGCATCTGTTATGTTTTCAACGAAATCATATTGTTGCATTCCTACAAGAATTATTGGTGCAGCAAAGTTTGTAGTTGAAGTTACAACAACTAAGCAGCATGATTTTGACAATTTTATGTTGTGTAATAAATTGTTGCGTGCACATGCTTCAACTTGAGAAGAATAACTTTGAATCAATTCAGGTGCCACTGTCCAGATGTTTTTTGGCAGCAAAGATTGCTGATTATTCTTTTTTTCTCTTTATTTCGCGGACTTAAATATTTCTTTGAAGAAGTTGGCTGACATGTATCATTTTTATTTTTCAAACTGTTTGACTTATTGGATTCTTCTATTTTGGCTGCTGTAGGATTCATTGCTATAACAAACTTATCATCAATTTTTTTGCTATTGTTGCGTGGTTTAATCGTTTGAGAATTACTTTTGCTTGTTCTATATATGGAGGTACTCTCTTCATAGTTTATACTATTTCCTTCAATAATCATTGGTGCTATTTTCTGTCTTTCAAACTTGGCACAATACTTTCGTGGAAGTGACTTTTTTGACACAAAATAAATCTTAACATACACTATAACAGTTCCAACTAAATGCAAGACAGATACGTAAGCAAAAAAAACTCTTTGATACTGAAATTGATAATGCAAGACTACCCACTGCGTACATCAACAGAGAGAAAAAGCAACCTGAAAAGATGTAAGCTTTTAACTTGATTTTTGAAACTTCTGTACGATGATAAATTGGATATAAGATAGCCTAAAATCTTTCTATGTTTATACAGGATAACACAGACACCGAGGAACCAAAAAACATAAAGCGGACAATCCATTGTATTTGAAACACTTTCCAGTTGACATTTATCTTAAGAAATGCTGGTAAGATTTGCCAAAATCTTAATACTATCATCGATGTCCCAAGACTAACATCACTTATGGATTGGACAAATATAAGAAAAAATAAAACAGAATTTCCTAGACTATTTTACGATAGAAATTTCAAGATGGCGGTAAGATTCAAGAAACGTTTAAGCAATATAAATATAAGTAATACCAAAAATGCAGCTACATAGTTTACAAACAATTCTTCACTTGAAACAGTAGAAGGAATGGGATTGACACCATTTTGTATGTAGGAAACATGTGTTGATTCATTCAAAGAGAAATTCATGATCTTATTTGGTGAGGACCAGTTAGGTTACGAAGTCGGTATGTGCAATGACAACGAACCCATATGTGCAAAACCGGTACACTCAGGGAGGCCACCACAAGATCTTGGTGCTAATCTGCACCACACCCAAACTCCCCAAAAGACGAGGTACAACATTACCAATACTAATTATTTATATGTACAAACTATCAATTGGAAATTAAATGATAAACAACTTGATAAATCTTTGTTGTTTGCATCAAGCCTTTGAATTTTTTTCCTTTTATTCATGGTAAAAAAATTTTAATGAAAGACTAAGAGCAGTTAAGTTAAAGTTCAGTGATCAGATGACATGTAATTTATGACGAAACTTCTGACAGTTGAGAGAAAATAAGCAAGCTATGCTAATGCGCTTTTGGAACAAGAAGAGCATGTTTGTGTTTTGATGTAACAATTGTTAAGAGATCAACCCTTCATTTTCTGACTGAAAGATTATTTCAGCAAAATTTCGCGGATTTGACATACCATGGCCAGACTATGTATGTATATTTTTGTCACAAAAATAAATTCTCAGCATTTTTGGTCATCGTTGGGGGTTGAAATAATATTACCTCTCAATATATTTTAACTCTAAAAAACATCATAATTTTTCTAACAAATTTCTTAACAATTGGGATAACGCTGGTGCAAAAATTCATTGATTCTGTTAGCTCTTCATGGATAAAATTATGACTCTTGCAACTGTACGCTAAAGATAGCTCAACCTGTAAAAGTATTTTGTGACAGACAAGGTGGGATACAGTCATTCATTACTTTAATTGTGACTTTACTTTAATCATAATCCATAAGCCTACAATCCATTATCTGTAATTGAATAACTTACAGCTTCTAAGATATGATACTGACCTCTTTATACTAACATTACAATGCGTATAGTTTATGCTATACTAATAAATACCTTATTGAACTTTTTGAAACAACTAAATTCGTTATATCTTTACTTCTCCTCAGGTTTAATTTTTAACTGATCCTGTTTTGGAAAGTAAAATTTGATTCGTTTTTTATAATCTTTTTACTTTAAAACAGCTTCATTCCACACGACTTACATTATGCCATATGATACAATAATGTAATGCGATTGAGTTATAAAAGAAAAATTAACATTAGTTTATGACGTTTGAACACGTTGTTTTTTGAGATAATTATATGCCACTGATCTCAAATAGTTGCGTACACATGTTAATTCAAAAAATGAAAGCGGAAGAAAATCTGAGTAATTTGAAGTTGGGGACCTAACTTTGTAATTATATGTTTACCGTAACAAGAAAGACGTATGAAGCAGAAGACGTTTATTAAACTTTTTTATATTTAATCAATAAAAATGCTAATAGAAAGCATTATCAAGATAGTAATAATTTATTTGTCAAGGACAACAATAAATACTTGTTCATTCTTTTAAGACAATCACTTAAACACACTTCTCTGTCTTTAAATATTCACGACGATAAACGTACCGGCAAACAGCAAATTGTCTAAAGCGTTAAGTTTTTCTCTGCAATTAAATTGTCTTTGCTCTTGATAAGTAGTATGTTCATATTTTACTATTTTGACAGCAAGACTTTATCAGAGAATTAGCTTTCAGAAGTCTGATCCAGGCACATATACTAGTTAGTAGGTATTGATTACCAGACTTTGTTTTAGGCGATGGTGCGATCAAAAAATAAAAAGGAATCGTGTTGAAACGCTATAGTCGACGAAAGAAAAACTTTCAGCTATATTCTTCGGGTGAGAGCCGTTGATTTCGATTACAATTGTGTTTACAAAGACCAAAAAGCATAATCATATGGCATAGGTTGCTTTGTAGACACTTTTTATGTGTCAAGATGTGCTTTAAATGAAAACCACTGTTTTAAAGAGTCCTTCTCATTGCTTAAAGAATGAGCCTTATCGTGTTGTTGTACGAAAAATCCATACTACTTGGTGTACTTGTACTGCTGTGCAGAAAGTTGTAACCATCAATGGCGTAACTAGCAAAAAACATTTGGTCGGGCTCACGAGGCGCCACCACGGTTGGCACCGAGCGAGAAAATTTTCAGAATTTAGACTCCCTAGAACGTCGGAAACGGCTATCTTAGAAAGCAAATGCGTGATATTAATGCAGGAAATAGAACCATTTTGGTTAATTTAAATTGCCGAAGGATCTTATAGTAAAGCAGAGAAACAGTTCAAAAATAGTTGCAGATATGTGATTTATTTTCTCAACACCACATACATAAATAGATACCTATGTACACCTTGTAAAGAAACTTTGACAAAAGAACCGAAAAAGGCTCAGATTTGTCATCAACAACTATCAAAATTTGCGATGAAATTGTCGTGCTGAAATGACAATTATCATTGACTGCATTAAAAAGTTCCCGGAAAAATTCTCACATGCCATGGACGTAAGACATCATCAGCTTGCTATCAGTCATATATGAATACCTATTTGTATAAGAAAGCAAGTCTTCGTGGTTTTTCAATGAACTTCTTTACTACCTCATCATGCAATGTGTTGGCGTCTTCTTTCTCTGACAGTTTGTCTTTGTGAATGGAAATCCTGCAAAGAGAACTAAAACGTCCTTGGCTCATAGTATTTCTAAGATAATTTTTTACCCTCTTCAAACAAGAAAATGATCTCTCAACTTAAGCACTTGTAATTGACAAAACCCCATTTATCTTTAACAGTTTTACAACTTCTGGAATACTAGATTGATAATGGAACTGAAAAATATATTTCAATAAGTCATCGCATGAATCACAGTGAAAGTCTTTATCTCTGTAAATAAAACAAAGTTGGCTAACTAGCATTGGTATGTCAAACATATCACCATAAACCTCCTTTAGAAGATTTATCTTTTCTGAGGGCACTTCACCTTTCCACATCTTAAACACCCTAGGGTTAACAAGGTCAAAAATCTAAAACGCTCCATATCCTGAAATCGCTCAGTCAGCATAGTCACAATTGTTTCAAGAATTTCAAAATACATTTGTTAGTAATTATGCCGTTGGTCATACCTGGTTACTGGTGGTCTCACTTTCTCAACAGCCAGGTCGTACACCTGACATTATTCTGTATCATTTCTCAGAGAAGCAACAAAGGCCTTGAATCTCTCAACCCTACTCATTCCATAATGAAAGTCAGTGTCCTTGTCTTGCAAGATAGAATAAAGTATGGATGACTGCTCAAGAATTCTCTGGAAAACATGTACCAAGAAACAAAACAAGAAGCCATTAAGGTAGCCAAGTAAACCAGTAACCTTACTTAACGTTTCATCATCCCAACCTATTGGATTATCAATAGGATTTTCAAATATGTCTATCAGTTTCTCATAGTTAGAATGCAAGACATTGATGACATGAGCCCTATAATACCATCTTGTGTCACCAGGACTAGGAAACTCAAGCCTATGGGATGATAGTAAAGCTTTTCTTTGGGGAATTGCTAGTAAAGGTGCAGAAAGCACTAATATTAACAAAGAAAATCTTAACAGGTGAGATGGAGGATGCAGCTTGACATAATACTAGATTTAGTCTATGGGCAGCACAGTGAACAAATTGAGCATAAGGATAATCCTGCTGAACTTGAGCTTGAACACCATTGAGATGACCAGACATAACAGATGCACCATCATAAGTCTGTCCAATAAATTTCTCTTTCACATTATTATATTGACTTAACTTACCCTTAACCACTGATGATATAGCAGTTGCAGTCCTATCACAACTAACATCAACAAACCCAAGCTGTCTTTCGATGACACTTTCCCCTTTGTCCATTCAAACAATTACACTCAATTGTTCTTTGGTAGAAACATCAGTTGCCTCATCAACCTGTATACTTAAGAAAGTGCAGCAATCTATTTCCCTTAAAATCTCATCCTCTATTATCTTATCAAGACAATCAATCAAATCATTTTGAATGTCAGGAGAGACTCCAGTAAACCTCCCTCCCCCAGCAGGTGGGTTTCGGCAAGCCTGCCATGTAATCGCCTTTCAAAAACAGAATCCATCTTGGCAAAACTTTCAAGTAGCTCTCTATAATTTCCTCTATTCATGCTGCCACTAGATTCATTATGCCCCCTAAATGCAAGCTATTGCCTAGACAAGTATAAAACAGCTTCTGTTATGGTTTTGAACATTTCCCTGTTTCGCCTTACCTCCTCGTTATGACGCTTAATCTCTTCACGTCTAGTTTGTGACATGATACAGTCGATACGAGGCTGAAAACCGTAGGACTTCCAGGTCTTGTAGGCACCCATGTGCGATTTTGCCTTCTCAGGCTTCTTCCAATCGGATAGGAAATTCTTCATGTTTTTGAATCCCGTCTGCGTCCATGAAGATGACGATCCAGGGCAAAATAAAACACAATGCCAACAGAACAATGCATTCTTTTCTGAGCTACCACAAAGCCAATTTTTCTTCGAGTACCAACTTTCCTGAAAGCTTCAATTGTCTGTAGTCGCTTGTAAATTTGGAATTGGCCGCTGCTTTACGAGCATATTTTGCTCGCCTGATTGTCGAACAGAAAAGGGTTTCTTTTGTAGTTCACTTATTATATCGATTTCATTAGCCGAAGCCATTGTAATGTAAGTTATCACGATTTCCGAACGTATATTTCGAAAGCTCAAAATTCAAGTCACGCTTTTGAAAATAAGCCCGACTAGATGTTGTTAAACGTTTGAGTGTGTTCACAGCTACTCTCAACCAATCAGATTACAGATATTCCCACTATAGATTTTACTACTTGGTCGGGCTGAATTTTCAGAGCCCGACTAGATGTTGCGAAACAGCGCATTTGACTTTGCTCAGTTGCAGTCAACCACTCAGATTGCAGATAATCCCACTATAGATTTTACTATTTGGTCGGGCTGAATTTTCAGAGCCCGACAAAACTGCGTAATGCCTGGCACTAGAAATGCACTAGTCATTGTTGCTAAGTAACGTTTAAAAATATGATAATTTTACTAATAACGACGCAATTTGACAAATTTTACACTAATAGACTGTGGATTATTCCAAAAAGAGTCGCAGAATTTAAAATTTTCGCAAATCCAATTTTAAAGAAAACAAATTTTTCATTTTTGGGAAAATATTTGGGCCCAGCCCGACCAGCCAGACCGCTAGCTACGCCACTGGTAACCATATCATTGCTGTTCTGTTTAAGATGAATTATGAGAACAAAAAGGGTTACATATTTTTCCAGTATAAACAAGCATGCCTAAATGCAGTAATGTTTGAACAAAAAGAGAATTACAACTTAATAAGTTTTGTTTTGACTATTAGCAAACATAAAAAAATAATGGAAACAACTGAAGTTAATTGGGTTTTATATAAAGAAAGAAAAAATTTGACCATAAAAAAACAGACGATCGACAGACAATGACAAGTGAAAGAGTTTGCTCTTTACATAATGAAATGAAGAGAAAGTGCCATAATCCTCAATTCTTTCCATATGGAACTAAAAATGGCGAAATGCATAATAGCATTATTAAATAGGCCACAGATTCGTAGATGGTAAAAAGTCAAGAAACTCGGGTGCAGGAAATTGAAAATATTTTTCTAGGGCTATGCCAAATGACATTAATCAAATTAATGACATTAAGGTAAACACACGAGGGCAAACTAAAAATTTGAACTGGAGGAAATAATGGCTCGTTCAAAATACTGCTTCAAAATTTTACACTGTCATCATGTCTTCAACTTAAAGTTAATTGAGAGGGAGCATAGTCTGCTATGCCATGCTGATGTGTCATGAAATTAAAATATTTTTCGTATGATCTCGGAAGCACCTGATTAAATATGCATTTTAAATAAATGCAACACAATTTTTGTAATGTTAACTTGCATTAAGTAAATTGCTTTAACTGTTGTCTCTATGATATATTAAATGATTTTGTAGATGAAGAAGACACCTTCAGAAACCTATGCATAATAATGTATCATTTTATATGATGACTTTAAAAAACTTGATGACGGAATAGCAAGTCAAATTTTTTAAACTCATTTGTTGTGTCCATAAACTACACAAATCTGTAAAAATACTACCACCATTAATTTATATTCGATAAAAACTAGTTGTTCTTTAATAAAAACCACTTTGAATAACTGTAAAAACAAAATATTTTTGCACAAAAATTAGAGTGCACTTACCCCACTTTATTCTTGACGTCATCTGATTCTGCTTGCATTCTACAGCTTCCATTCTACAGCTTCCACCATATTATCAGCTTGTGCGTTAATTTTATCAAGTGATGTTGTTGTTAGAATTTGTAGTTGTACCTGATTTCGGGGTGGATTTTCAGTTTTGAGTTTGAGCCAAGGACTACTTTGCCATTAATACAATT
This sequence comes from Xenia sp. Carnegie-2017, assembly GCF_021976095.1. NCBI lineage: Eukaryota > Metazoa > Cnidaria > Anthozoa > Malacalcyonacea > Xeniidae > Xenia > Xenia sp. Carnegie-2017. The sequence continues at coordinate 10,909,801 of NW_025813486.1, forward strand.
TGTCTTTGTACTTTTGAATAACCACGAGGGATTCTGAATCGGATAACTCAAGCTTGTCTGAATCTTAATCATGTATAGTACAAGATGTAGCTTAGCAAGGATATTTTTCGAAGGAAATCTAGTCATTCCAATATCTGCTTGTCCATTAATGCATCAACAAGCAATCATGATAGATCTAGATAGAGATTAAAAAGACAAGTCTTTTGAAAATCGTTTCCATGTCACATAAATTGCATTTTCACAGTTCCATACCATTGGAGTCTGAAGTCAAATTGCCAGAGGCTGGTAAAACAGAACAAGACACACGTTGTGCTTTGTAAATTTTAAGCTAAATCTTGTTAGAGTAAACTAAAATAACCCAAAAAGAACAACTTACTCAACTAGTGACTACAATGTCAATACGAGCATCGAAAGTCTGATGAAATGAACACTTTTTTGGGAGACTTGCAGTCCAGACAAGAAATTAAAATAGCCAAAGCTCTTCTCCTGTTTACAATGAACATTACTACAATGTACGATACAAATTTTACTTAATGTTAAAGGAAGGAAATATTTGAAAATAAGTAATTAATGCAAAATGTTAATCTTGGTAAACTATTTTTAATGAAAACATTTTAGTTTGCGCATTGCCATACGAGTAATTAGAAAAAAATGTTGATCTAACAAGCATGGATCTTTTAAAATAATGTTACAGAAAGATATTGTTTTGGATGCAGTTTCTTAATGATGAAATTAAATAATAAAGAATTTGGATGTAATTCATGACATCTTTCTAAAGTTAATAATAATGATAAACTATTCTCAAATGGAGCCTATGTCTTAGTCTATAGAGTCCGATGATCGATGTGCATTTGTAGAATTCGGCGTTGTACAAATTACAGCAACAGTATGACCACGAGCTCTCTTCAAAGATGGCATTGGTCGCCAGATTTTCTCATTTAGGTTGTAAGATTTGACCGATCTGGTTGGTCCTTTACGACCCAAACCTCCCATAACAATGATCTCATCTCCGTTTGCAACTGCTGCGCATCCTCGTCTGGCGTTATTAAGGCGAGGTAACGAAGTATACAGATTCGTTTTCATGTCAAATTCAATGACTTCATGCGACAAACCGTTCTCATTTTCACCACCAATAAGCATGATCTAAAATATTACCAGAAATATAATTCGCAACAATTTAATAGCATATTATAATAATAATTAACAGGTGTGAAACTAGAGCACCAATTGGGGAAGATGGTAAAGATTCATATATTCAACTCTACCTTGCTGATTTCTTTCCAAATTAAAATCACTAACAAGCAAAATCAGTCGGGTGAAATTGAAAATATGAATATTCACACCCACCCAATTAGTGTTCTACTTTTTTATATCATTAAGTTACTGGCCGTAAAAGGCAATGGCAGCACAGCACTACGAGAAATTGTTTAATGAACTTACTGCTGGTCAGTAAGTTTTACTTTGATATTGTTATAAAATTCTTAAAACAAATTTAACCAGAGTCCATTGAAATAAAGTGTGATAAACGCCCTTCAGTGTTTATTATAGTTCATTTATGGCAAAAAATTTACTAAATTTTAATAACAGATTGAAATTTCTGAAGCGTTGGAACACGAAAGTGATTAGCTGAGCAAAAAGTTACTCGTTCCAGTAATTTCAGGCGATAGGTCACTTTGCACCGTAGATTTTGCTCAGTTTTACGGCTCACGTAACTTTCTCTCATATCAAGCATGTTTTATATTTATTGCGACGCTGGCAAAAATCGCACTGTTTACGTTGAATGTGAGCAAGATGCATGCTCACATATGACCAACTAAAGAACTAATAGCAAGATTTAATTGTTATTCCAAGATTTGGTAATCTAGCTTTGTAATTACTGTTCACGACACATGTGGCATACTGAGGACATTTCTTTTCTTTACATGGATCTAGAAAAAAGATTGGCGAATAAAAATCAAACACTACAGTTCAAAGTCATGCTACCTCACATCTGTTCGACCATGCTGAAATGAAAGACTTACTGCATTTGCCTTCGTGAAGAACTTTTATGTTCCTTTTTCTTGTGCAAGATTTCCTTCTTAGTTGACACTCGTTGTTATAGGTTCTTTCATCATCACCACAAATATATTTTGTTGTTGGAAGACATTTTGGACATTTACATCTAGCTTTGTAATTACTGTTCACGACACATGTTATTTTAACAAGTGGGCGAACTGTTATTTTATCAAGTGAGCAACAGCAAAATGTTTGCAACAACCGACGTTACCAACTGCACCCTCGCTATTACCCATATACAAAACAATTATGATGTGATGAAAATAAAGTGTGATTTCAAAAGCACCAAATATTTTCATTAAACGATTTTTGTACTTGTCTGCTTTAATTGCTTTACGATTTTTACATAGCCAATTAGTCTTTTGTCTTAATTTTTAAAGTTTAACAATCGTATATCAAACAGACAAGAATAGTTTGAATATAAGCGGATGAGTATGTTATAGACTGTACTAGCAATGATTGCTTTTTACAAACGATTAGATTTTTGCCTGACAGACCGAAAAATATTAAACATGCTTGATCGGCAAGAGCAACTTGCATAATCCGTAGAGAAAAGAAAAAAAAAATTTGAAAGGAGCTTGTATAGTATAAAAGTTTGAGCTTCCTTTACCACAACAAGAATGTGCTCTTCGTCCGCAAATGCTTAAAAGAACTTTTAAAACTTTTTAATTTCAAAATCTGCGGGATTCACCTTTCCTGGTAGCTTCCTAGGTATGCCTTAAAGGCTAAAAGTTTTATTAAGGGTTAAGCTTCTATTACTTACGGTGGCCCATCGTAAAATATAAAGCAAAAATGTAAAACTTACTTTGCTTTCACAGCGAACAGTGCCCATACGTCGTAATGGACGCGGCAATTTCGAGATGATCTTACAATATTTTTTGACAAGATCTAATAGTACCACTTCATCATAAGTTATATTTTTATCTTTCCCACCAAAAATAAAAACCTTTTCAGACCAATTAGCTTATCGGAAATATCGCGCACACCCTTATCGATCATGTTTGGTAGAAACAAATATTTTCGACAAGAAATATTCTTATATGTGTGGCACTGTGTGAGTCTGTGAGAAAGACCCTGAATTCTGACCGCAGTGACAAATTATGGCAAATTGCAATTAGAAGATCAATTTGTAATCGACAGTAAAACAATATACAATCAGATTCACTTTCGTACAATGCCAGTCCTTATCTTTATTAATTTGAAACTTATATAAAACGATATGCTTTGACTATGTAGATGTAACAAGGCTCAAAGCAGCATGGGGAAATGACGTACAGAATTTAGCTGTCTAAAAATGTACTTTAAATGCTGGTGCCACGCCTGCCATCGGCAATGGCAGCGACGTCAATTGTTTACGTCGCGAAAATACTTAATACAATACAGCACACGAAGTCAAAAATTTGTCACCAGCCATGGAATTACAAGAGCGAGGAATGTCTACGGCAGTTAATTAAAAGGGAATGCCAAGCATTTACAAAGTAATAAGCAAGTTTAATACCTTGAAGCATACTTCTGTATTCAGTGTCTGTAATTGCATAAACGTGTGGTGGCACTTCGTGTCGTTTTTTTCCCTTGTACATTTCCACCACATTATCGGTATAGATAGGCAGCCGTTTGTAAGGGTTAACGACCACACAAAACAAACCGGAGTAGGTCTAAAACGATAAAAACATACAACAATTTTAGGATTATGGCAGCACTTTGATATTCGGTTATTTGATGACATGAGTCACTTCCGGTTGGAAATTTTTGTTTGCCATGTCGCGAAAATTTGTATTGTTGCTGTTTAAAGAATGTTTTAAATTCGTTGAATAACAAAGTAACCTACATAGATTAATTCTGAATAATAACGATCCTTCAGATTGTGTAAAACGCTTGCTTCGTTGAGGCAAGTTAGTTCGGCCATGTCTTCGACCTTCTCGAATTTTGGTGGATTCATTTTCTGGATGTCATCCTTGCTAAACGTCTTTCGTTTGCCACCTGATAATTCAACAGTTATTTCATCGTTTTTCTCTTGTTTTACGCTTCCAGGGATAAATCCGTGTTCTTCGTCGGGCACCCAAACAAGTTTCTTCGCGCTCCATTCCGCTTGCAAAGTGGGGTCGCCAACACTTCGCCTGTCCACCGCTAAATATTTCATTTCGTTATCCATCTTCACAGGATTTTAGTAAGCCAAGCACCTCTTCTTGCTACGTTGTGCAAATATAGGTTTTCTTCTCAAAGCAGACTAACAATATACCCAAATTTAACTCAACTCAAAGTTGAATGTAGATAAACACAGCTTCTCTTCAATTGAGAATGTTGCTGCATTCTGTTCTCGCTTCGTATTGGTTACTTAGGCATAGATCATGTGACAAACACTCTCGACGTCATGCATAAAATTATTTCAAGGTGTGGCGAAGTGTGGCGTAGCATACGTCCGCTATGAACGCTACAACGTAAGTAAATCCGGGGGAAATCAATCGAACGGCAAAGAATTAATTTCAACCACAGCAAATAATATTAATAGCGCAGATATATATAGTAAAGCGTAAAAATTGAATTAAAAACTAAAAAATGCGTCTTAAAACAAACAATTAATGAGTCAAAGTGGAGCAGCCAATGATAAATAATCAAGTACTTCAAACTTCCTGAATTGTCATACACCATCATCTCCGTTGGTCCTCCTCCATAAGAGGTGCATAGCATGCTTTTGAAATTTGAGTTCATTGTTGTTTACAAACTGATATTTTCATTACACACCATACAAGCTACAATGCATACATACTGTGCAAACTATACACACTATATTATATACGTACCACTGATATTTAAAAATTTGTGTGCCACAATTTTCGCCCACTTTTAATGCCACTTTTATCATTATCACACTATATTATGTACGTACTACTGATATTTAAAAATTTGTGTGGCACAATTTTCGCCCACTTTTAATGTTGCTCTACTACCAGCGTGAAGCAAGGAGAGACTGATGGCATGCCTATATATCGAATAGAATTTAACGTCACATTATTTATCTATTGGAGACAGAACGTTTATTAGAGTGAGGCTTGTGATACAATTTCACGCACATAGGGGTAACTGCAATTAGGCTATTCACGACATACATGTACAGTAGTACAATATTAACAAGAACTACATTGAAGATCATGTTACATGTTTACAGTAGACATAACTAGATGGTTCTTACATCATATAAAGTTTCAGTTGGGTTCATGTAAACAGCTTCTTAGTTAATTCAGATGATGTTTCTTCAATGATTAAGCAATTTCCTTTAGCATAGTGACCTTAGTTAAGACATCATGTTTTAGTTGCGATGATTTTATTTTTATACTGACTCAAAGCTCATCATCTAATCATGCTATTAGGCTTGGATTGGCTCCAAATTAGGGGCCTTGCCATTTTAACTTTTGGAGAGGCCTAAAAACTATCCCCACAAAAATTGAAAATTAGATTTCAGAGTCTCTAAAATTTCTAACATTTTAATAGATTGAGCACGGGAATATTGTTAGACTTTTGTAGATAAAAAAGATCCCGCTTATTAGAGAACTGAGAAGGACTGCTGGCGATGTTGACTGACGTACGTTTGGACAACCTTAGCCCATAATCATCTTCAAAAATATCTTTAAAAGAGAAAGAGTTGCATTTTTGATGATATTTCTGATGGTCCACAGCAATAATATTCAAAGACAGAATTCTTACTCTCTTATGAAAAATTAGTTATTTTTGAAATATTCCAGACTCCCTTTAACACTTGGCAAGTTTTTCTACATAACAAATTTGAACACAGTCAGTTTTGTGTGACTGACATACATAGCTACTAGTTGAAGTTGCTCATGTGTACAAACTTAGTACACAAATACAAAAGAAAAATTAAAGCGGCCAAAAAGTATTGGTACACTCCGTATAAAGTAACCATTTTATTATAAATTAGTCAGAAGAAATGTTTACTCTATACGGAGTGTCAATTGTTTTGTGGTTTACTAAAATATAAAACAGTGTCATGGCAAAAATTTTTTGCTCACTTTTTATTCTTGCTGGATGACCGCTTGTAGTCGTTCATTGTAGTTCTTAGCTAACAAGCTTCATTCAGTGTGGTTTTCACCTATCACCAAAATCAATGCTATTCACTGGCCTGGATATCACTGACACTATCTGTTTTAGTTTTCTTTCAAAATATTCTTTTAGTCTTCCTTTTTATTATTCTCTTAACCTTGACAAGCTGTCCAGCTCTCCATAGCACGATACTAACACACGTAACCATCACCATGTTTTACAGTGGGAATGGTGCAGTTTTGGGAATGGACAAGTTTCAATTTTTCAGTTACCAAACTATTAGCGCTGCTTACGTGGTTGTCTTGCATCATTGCACAACATGGATTGAATTTAATGACTGAACAAACAGGTCAGTACCCACGAGGGCTAAAAAATTTGGCCATGGTACGTTTTCATATTTGCAAACTAGTTTTCTAAACACGAAAAATTTTAGATGATATGCAGTATCATCATATTGCTTATTCACAATATATTCTTCCATGTTTATTTTTAACCATGATGCCAATTCATGGATGTGCTATTCTAAGTAATTATCCCGGTAAGCATGCCAGTCATTCGCCAACTCTGGCGTGTCCGCATACTGGTTGAAAGTCTGATATAATCATCCATTACTCTCAAATTACTTTACAGCTACAGCTTGTAACTTGTCAAACTGGTCGGAGACATTATTTTTTCCATATTTAAGGTATTTGCATAAAATCTTACCAGGTGTTTATATAAGTCTCGTCAGTAGGGTTTTCTTCATCACTCCATGCGTTATTCTGAGACTTTCCCCAGGGTTTGTACCTCAAAAACTTGGTACATTTGGAATAAAGTCAAAGTTTTGACCTTTTGTATTTGAAAATATGTTGCAAATATTTTTTGTAGAACATTTTCAGGCAGCTTTGTAAGTTGGTCTTTTGCTACTTTGTGAGTGCAGCAAATTTTACGAAGCTTATAGTCAATAATTGGGAACTATCATGCTCATGACGATTGGCATATACGTCAAGAAGTGTATGATCGGTGCATGATTCACCTTCTTCAACATTTTCACGTACTCTACGTGAACCATTTATACTTACAGGAATCACATTAAATGATAAACTGTAAAAACTACTCATAACTTCATGGGTATACCCTTCAACTTCCTGTTGCTGCTGCTCACCAGCAAGTAAAAACTACTCATACCTGAAGAGTCATTGTAAACAATATCCTCACAAGGATTATCAGAACGAGGACATATATCGGGTGAAAAGGTAAACTCAGAAGCAATATCATCTTCTCTCTCCACAGTCATAAGCTCTGGTGGTACACCATTTGCAGGCAGCAAACTTAATGCATGCATTAATTAATTTTTCAGATTAATCTGGGTTATTATTATTCAACCAAACTTAAGCATTGTGCACATTTTGTTTTCTCATTATCACATCATTGAATGTGTTATTATTGACAATAAACAACCAAATCTTTAGGATTTCTGGTAAAAAATTTTGCCAGCTCTATAAGATTTTGTGCAAGTTTGATCAATACAATGCCGTGAATAACGTCGTTGACCACTTGCATGGCTTAATATGAACTCTTATAATTGGCAATGCCCGAAAATCAATCAGCATTTTCTCAACTCGCATTAAGTTTTCCAGTTCATCTGGGACAGATGCAGCAATCATGGAGTTTTCAAATGAAAACTTTCAAAGATGTTTCCTGTCTTAAGAGCAACCTAGAACCACATAAGTAGATGTTGGTTTAGATTTAAGGGGCTATGCCTCATAACAAATTGTACAGTGACTGACATTGTATTGCACAGATTTATAAAACTTGTCCATATTAGCTTTAGCCCAAGGTTGCTCTTTTATACCATAACAGTTTCAAAATTAATCTAATAATCTTGTTGATATATTTTCTTCGGAGATTGTGAAACTATTGTTGCCCTCTTTTGTTTTTTAGACTGTCTATATTTCTCAAGTCTTGCTTGCCGCTCAATATCAATTTTAACTGACCTCTTTTGTCTTTTAGACTGTTTATCATAGTTAGTATGGATTGTCGTTCAAAGTCAGTTTCAACTGACCTCTTCTGTCTTTTAGAGAGTCTATTTTTTTCAAGTCTATTCCGTTAGCAGATTCAGTTTCCTCCGACCGATTTCTTTTTATGGACTCAATCACTTTTCGAAGTCTGGATGAGAATCAAACAAATATAAACAGTTTTATTGTTTTATTATAGCCATCAAATATAGCCTTCTAATATAAACATAGCATAGCTATGCTTCATGAATGTTTTAAACCTGCGGAAACTTTATGCACTATGATATCCGTTGGCTTCCATCCCTAGAGATGAATAACACGTATTCTTCATTTGAGTGTATTGATTATCTTGCACACCAATATTTTACCATAGGCATCGAAAGGGGGAGGACTGGGAGGGGCTTTAGCCCCAATAATTTGAAATGGTTGGAGCGGGGAAAGCCCCAAAAGGATAATAATTGGCCAATTTGATGCGTATGCATTGCATGGAAGCTCCAAGGCTATTTTTGTTTTTGAGTGGGTTATATTTGAGTAATGGTTTAAAGTTAACCATAGAAAAAATAATGTCATGATTATGGTTTGTAACTAGGTTTTTAGTTTGATTTGCAATTAGAGAAATATAGTGGAGAAAGAGTATGAGTATCCTCCCACTACAATTTAAGCCAGCAAATCATGATGTCATTTAATTTATGCAGAGATTCACTGGGTCATTTAATTTATAACTCCATGGCATTGACAAGTAGGGCAAGGGAATGAGCTTGGAGGTAATGCTTTCTCCTAATAAGGAAATGAGAGTAGAAAGTAGGAAAGGGGTCAACACTTGTTTGATTATCTATGTAACCTCAAATCCCAACTCATTTAATCCATAATTTGTTCACCAAACTATTTGGTTTTATTAAAGTTTTGGCAGTTCAGAAAAATTTCTAAAGTGGCTACTAAGCGTACTTTGACACTTTTGATTTGAGTATTTACTTGCGTGTCCATGTGCTTTGTTGTGTCATTGAAAGTATTTTTACTTAATTAAAATACTATTGCAATTTAGGCCGTATTCTTTGCCACCGAAAGTCGCTTAGAAAAACAATTCCGTTGCCATCGGTCGGGCACTAAGTTTAATTTAAATAAATCTATAAATTTTCATTTGCTGAATAAGAATTTACTTGTTGTCACGCGTATAAACCTGCAGTTTATGAGCATTTTGCCATCAAACATCAACAATTTTTGCTGCTTTGAAACTTGATCGCCGCCATTGTTTCCTTGAGTACTTCATTTAGTTTACTGTGATATTACTAGTTCCAGTTTCCTATCCGGCTTATTTTTGCTCGGACGTCAACAACTTATGCATAGTTGGTAACTTTTATCAATGTTTTTTGTGGGAAATATCACAAATTTCAGTTAAAAATATAAAATTTCATACATCGCATTAAAGACTATTTGATAAGTATAATATTCCACATTTAAAATTGGTCAATGTCGTCTAAATCCCCATCAGTACTTTCGCTGTCTGAATAATCTAATGAATTGTCTTCGTCGCATTCGCCTGATGTATTTTCGCAGTTAACACATGAACATAAGTCTGTGCAGACTAGGTTAGCTTTTCTACATGAACATCGCATGCTTGAACACCCAGTCTTACAATGACAGTCTACGAAATCAAGAAGGGAGTCTGGAGCTGGAGGACGCGTCATCCATACGATATCAATGTCTCCGTTTGAAAACTGCCAACCGTTACCAATTGGTGAAGGAAGAGTCATTTGGGGTAAAAGAGACTGACACCACACACCCGCCTGGTAATTTACTCTTTCAATGTGTCTAAGAAGGCTGTCACATGTTGGTGGCAATACTTCATCCGAACATTTTCCACCTTTAAACATTGTGTATCGGCATTCATCGGCATTCTTTGATGTATTGTCGCCATACAGTAGACAAGTGAACTTGTTCAGATCGCGTACAAGGACGTTGGCAGGAGGAAAGTTATAACCAAGGAGAGAAAATGTCTCAACAAAGCAAGGATGAGCAATTAGCGTTTTCCATGCTTTGACCTTCCCTTTTTCCGTAAAACGAGCTCGTGCAGTCACTTCCTAAATGTAAAGCAAACGTCAATACTTTAGTATTAGTTACCCTCATATTTTAGAACTTGGTAGAAGTATAATATCAGTGAAAATATACGCAAAAAAATAAGAAAATGATGCAATGATTAGAAGGAGCCATTTCTCTGACCACCCCCATCAAAATACCTGCATTGAAATGCTAACCTGAAAACGCGTGAAAGCCTGGCAAGCAGCGACAAAATTCTTCGTTCATGGCGACAGTAACTGCATTTATATGTACTGTGCGAGATTTGTTTCCAGTACCAGTCATAAAAAACAAATCCTTTGAACCCAGGTTTTTTTGCATTGCTACACAAAGAATGAAGACATCTGTATCTGGACTCCTAATAATAACATTAACGTTAGTGCCCATTGCATGCTTGGCGTGTAAAAGCATGCGGGTGTCGGCTTCCTCATGATTGCTTTCTAGCACACTGCATTCACAACATAAAACCGGGTCCTCGTCAAAAGCTGAACAAGAAAGTACATAGCATTTTTCTTTTGTAGTAATATATAAATTTTAAACTTGCGTCAGTTGAGATGATTTATACTCTTTCCAATGTTGACACAAAAAAATCATAAGGGACTCCTTGTTTTCTCCACAACTTAAGAATTTTTTCCACTGCTTTGGAACGGGCTGATCTTTACCAAAAATTCGAATTCGTTGAACTCCTTTCTCGGCCCGTCTCTTTCTTTCAGCGTTCTTGATACTCAATTTTGGATATCGATCTGTGACGAATTCCAATCTTGTAGCATTACATTGAAATGCGACTTTCAGAAGAAATTGAAGTATCGAGTCAGATAATTCACCGAAGGTCTTCCACTTTCCTTAAATAAGCAATTAAAATGAGAGGCCTCTGATATGCGCAAAGAATTAACAGAACACTTTATGTCAAGTTACGACACAGAAAGACAAGTCTACGTTATTAAATTCAAGAGAATATGTTGTGTTTGCATATATAAAAGAAGGTCTGGGCATGCAACGTGTCTTTAACATTTACCTTTTATAACTTGCAAGACAGCCATTGCATCTACTATAAGAGCATTGTTGTGAAAGCTGCGAATATCGACTTCTGGATTGTCTGCTTCACCCAGTTGCTCTGCAGATAGAAGTCGATCTGCCACAGTGGTTTCTAACTCTACTCCACTTGCCAAATTTATCAAATGTTCTTGATCAACATCAAAAGGATGTGCCATTTGGGATATAGAAGTTAGTACGTCTTGAACACATTGCTCATAGCATTTGCACTTGGAGTAATCAAGGTCTTTACGCTTTCTGAAATGCATGAAAAGAGGATGTCTCCAACATTTGAAGGGAATTATAAATTTATTTACACGAAACAACCCGTCCTAACCCTAAGCTTCATAGCAGAATATGCGAATCAAATTCACCTTGGCTTATATTCCAACCCCGCCATGTAATTACACTTTCTTGTTATTGCTGCTCTCTGCGATTGTGATAGCATCCATCTTTGCACCGCTCCAGGATTCATAGAAATTCCAGTCAAACCACCCTTCGTCTTCGAATCGCGGTTTACAGTTTGCTCAATTGTTTGATCACACGCCACAGCAGAAAAACCATAGTTGTTTTGACGTTGTACAGCAAAGTTACATGATATTTCAGACAAGATTCCTATATAATAAAGATATATCACAATTGTTTGTCGTAATAAGCAAGACTTTAATTAAATGACACAATGACCAAATCAAACCTGGATGTGTCTGATCCAAAGCAACCATCTCAAGCCAATATGCAGACCCATATCTTGCATAGTTTATCCGATCACAGGCGAAAACCATGGCAACATTGCTCTAAAGGTTGTCAAATGTAGTTTCCAGTTTATCTCCCTTGTAGCTCTGATAAACATCAACAAAATATCTAAAAGTAGGAAGTATATCTAAAATTGATAAATTCAAAGTGTATGTCCTGTAGATTTGACCTTGTTACAACCTAGAAAATAAATGAGAGGGTTTATTGTTATTTACCTATCATTTTGATGTACATACTCCAGAAAGCAAACGTTCTTGATTATGAGGATGCATTTTGTATGAAGTTTTCGTACTCTTCGCATATTTCCTCAAACAGTTCACTTTCAATACAATCGCGGAAACCTTTATCTGGAAACGAATTTGACATTTCACATAGGAATGCCATTATTCTTCCATCTTTTTCTTCTTCTAAATCATTCAGGTATGCTTCAAACCTTAAACGTTGCAGTGCTTCGTACAAAATTTTATGGCATGACATCGATCTATTGTAATTCTTTCCAGAAAGGACACTCTTTACGGATCCTTCGCTCACAACACCGACTCAATTAACAGATCCTAAAGAACGTTTTGCGGAATCATTACTTTTAGAAAAGTATTTATCTAATTGCCACTTATTTCTTGTACAAGTTTTATATGTGAAAATTAAGATATGAATTCGCACCTTAAGTTCTCCATCTTCAAAGAGCTTTGACACTGCAGATAGAAAAGACATGACAGTATGAAATTCTCCAAGACGTACGACCAGTTTATCATAGTAAACGGGTTCTTTCCATCGTATGTGCTGGACTTTAGAGTAAACTGCCTTATCAAAGACTAAGACAGCATATTGTAAGTCAAGCTTTTCTGCGATATTCTTGCTTCTTTTAAGAATTTCATTAATTGTAGAATATTCAGTTGGTGGCGCGTTTATAACTGGCAGGTAACCCACTCTCGATACCTCAGGTATTTCTTCAATAAGCATGGTGTTAAAGCCAGTGCTGTTTCATCAGTGACATGAACCATTTTCGTTAAAACATATGCTAAATCAAGCTTGTGAGCAGCTTCATTTAACTCATGGTTCCTATCAATGAGCTTTGAACGGGCGACTTCATTGATATCAAAAAATATTGGAGTCTTTTTTGCCCCAATACTATATTCTGCTATGTTGGTATTCGGCATCTTAACAGTTCGCTGTGACATTTTGACGATGCTGGAATTTTGCATTGTTATGTGTTGCTGGCCAGACAATTTCTGCGTTATAATTCCGTTTGTGACATGGGTTTGTTTTTTATGTCCTCGCCAAAATCAATGTTGTCGTAAATCAGGTTAACATACTCTTTCTCTACAAACTCTTTGGGAACAATATTAGATGTATCAATAGCTGTTTGGGCAAGGGCAGAATCATACGCCATTGCGGATGACAAGGAGACACAGTGTCCAAGACGGTTCAAAAGGCTGATCAGGCTTGAACAGCCAGAAATTTGTCTAACAGCTGTTGCCAAGGCTAAGGATTTAGGCGTTTGCATTTTTCCTTTACTGCTAACGTTGATCAGATCTTGACATAATAAATAAAGTTTAATAGCGTTCTTCTCTCCTACTTCAACATATTCCGACAAGTCCGGGTCGTCTGAAAAACCAAGCATCCATGCGAGGAAATTAAATAGAGTTGGCGAAACAATTTTCCTAACACTCTCATTATTTATGTCAGAAGCAAGGGGCGGCCAGTTTTCGTACCATATTGATTTTGTACTAGCACGTAGATTGCCCCGTAATGTTAGCGCTACGTTAAATACTTCATTAAGGGTCGTCGTTTTATTGCAGCTGCCTTTTGGAACGTCATTGTTGAAAAATTCATCTTCTGTGTCCATCTCACTTTGCGAAGTTTCTGTGTCTTCATTTAAATAATTTTCTGCCACAGTTCCTTGACAAAGACCTTCAACGTATACAATTTCACTTTTGTTCCGTTCTTTTGGTGAAAAGAAAACAATTTGAGGGAATCTCTCTCGCAATCTCTCTTTTAATCGAAAATTTCTATAATTTGACGCATCTGTGCCTTCAATTTCTGAAACTGTCTTAACAAACTCAGCTTTCATTCTCTTCATAAAAAAATTTCTTCGTTCATCAGCAGTCTTTTCTTTACAAATCTTTCACAAAAAACATCAAAGGACTTTTCGTATTTGCATGCGTATCTGTCATAGTTTTCAGAATCATAAACTTCATCTATTACATTGCTGCGTCTTAAAAAGCTAGTGTATCGTTCGTAACACCGTCTATGATACCTAACCTCTAAAGCTACACAATCTTTATCAGCAATATTTACAAGTACACTTTCATCTGAATTTCTCCTAGCTGCTTCTCTTAATTCACCCCCATCTTTTGTCTCTGCCATAACCAGTCGATCTAGCTTTCGCTTTCGAGTGCCCTATTAGTCATAAGTGAACATTTTTTGGTGAAATTATTAATTATCAAGAAGACAAAGATTGTTTCTCACGTAAAAAAATTTCTTTTCATTGTGGAAAAAATATATAAGCGAGCTTTTAATGTAGGATGTAAAAGCTTTCGATAAAAAGAAAAACACAATAAAAATGTGTCACTTACCACTTCAGTCACAAAAGACTTTTCTTTTTTACAAATGATACATGTAGGCGGAAGTACATGTTTTGATTTTGATGCAATGGCTTGTTTCTTCAGTGTAGATCTAAGTAGTTTTTTTGGCGATGTGCCTGTTATACTTTCGCCACCAGCAGATAATAAATTGTCTGCAGTCGCATTAGTGTCCTGTCTTTCCCTCTCTTTCTCACAACGAGTCTGCGCTCGATTTATAAACGTTTTATTGGTAAACTTAGAATAGCATCCTCTGTGATAAGGTAGGCTTGGTTCATTTTCTTCAATAAACGCCGTTCTCTCTGCAATTTCCCTCTGATCACCATCAAGAGTCACCCAAATTTCTCTGCATTCCATAAACTTTTTAAAAGAAACTTCGGTAAAATTTGTAAGCTGCCCACTCTCTCCTTTAAAGTGAATTAAACATTTCAAGGGCAAAGATGCCATCCTTTCGTTTTTTCCGTTTTATCGCTTCGAACAAACACAGATACACATTTAATTGCCTATTTTAGTTTAAAGCAAATCAGAAGCAGTGCCAATATGAGCCATTTAAGAGACTAGAACTAGTACAATAGCTATTTATTACATGAAGTACTCAGGGAAACAATGGCGGCGATCAAGTTTCAAAGCAACAAAAATTATTGATGTTTGATGGCAAAATGCTCACAAACTGCAGGTTTATACGCGTGACAACAAGTAAATTCTTTTTCAGCAAATGAAAATGTATAGATTTATTTAAATTAAACTAAGTGCCCGACCGATGGCAACGGAACTGCACGATAATTCGACACAGAATACGGCCTAATTGCTTATGAACCAAAAAAGGCGTAAATTGAAATGCCCCTTCCCCTCCCCCCAATTAATTTTCATTGACGCTAATTGTTTATGTCCTCAAATCTATTTTAAATAACAGAATTAAGGGTTATGGAACATTGAAATAATATTGAAAATTTTGTGGACATGTCCCCCAGAAAAATGAATTTAGCGAGACAACACTAAGTGTTGTAGACGTTCTTAAATTTCTTAAAAAAGAACTGCTATTTGAAGGGTATTAAAATAAGAAATTCTTAGTGCAACGCATTTTGAACTCTTAATTTTTTCCAATGCTGTTAAAAACAGATTTATTTTGATGCCGGCTTTTTAGATACTAATATACTTCAATAATGCTGATTTATAGAAAATATTTACTTTAAAAGTCGTCCTTATTTAAGTAGGAGAATATTTCTTATCTATAAATTTCGCAATTAAATGCAAGCATTTTAGCAATAGATATGTAAGTATTTATAAAAATTCGTAAGTTTTCTTGTTGCAAATAAATTTCAACTTAATGCAAATAAAACCCCCACAACACAGGAAACTGATACCACGTGAATTGAGATTTAGAAATTTCGAAGGAAAGGGCATGTCCCCTAACACTATCAGAAAAACCTATGGCGCTCGAAAGTATGTACCCCTAAAGTTCATGTCTGGCTTTTAACAGTTCTCTTTAAAACTATATATTTATCATTCACCATAGCAAATAGGCTGTTCATATATTAGTATCCAAATAAAAAAAATTCTTGAACTGAGTAAATAAATAAAGGTTTGCTGCATACAACAATTAGTTATAAATTTTCTTTCTTAAATCCCCTTCAAAATCTGTAATATTCATTTATCTTATCTAAACGAATATCCAATATAGCTATGGTCTACTGCAATGGCAGAGAATCCTTTACTCAAAAACCAGTTGCTGAGTGGTGAACAAAGTCGACAAACTGTTGATATCTATACGAAAGTTTTCATTGCTTGTAAAACTTTATTAAACACGACGTTTACGTCGGAAAAAGTGCAGATGCTGCAATAATATCATAACAATTAACAAACTATTTATTAAGTATTGGTTGCATGATACGACTCGTCCACCGAGAATGAAAACAAAAACGAGAAGTATTTTCTTTTTGCAGAAGATGAGGTTATATACTTGAATTGTCTAATGGCCATACCAAGAAGATAGAAGTTATCTTCGTTGGACGTAGAGAGTCCATTGTGAAAATTGTATTGCTGTCGTTATCAAGTCCAAAAAGAATATCGATGCAAAAAATCTTTTATTTACTTGTCATTGACCTGAGGAAATTTGAGCAGATCAAAAGTCATAGAAAACCCTTGGAATGAAAAGATGATTTGTTATAAAAAATTAGGTTTGGTGTACGTTCACCAAAATTTTGTAGAATGTGCAATGAGTTTTTCGATCATGTCAAGCAATGATTAAGCAACGAGTAAATATTCAAAGTCAAAACCCTTTAAGCCTCTGAAGTAATGGTAAAACAGCCCTTAACTGTTATCAAAAATCTATAATGGTCTGATTATTCTTTTTGACGGAATACGTATAAAGATAATATAAATCTTTTTTTAATGAAGAAGTAAGTAAAACATATGTCTGACATAAAAGAACATGTCTTGTTATTAAGAAGCATCAAACAATTTTAAAGCGCAACACCGGGGTTTTTTGTAAACAAAAATATAAGCTTCAGAGATATATTTTGTAGGGAGGAACTGTGAATTTATGTGTATTTCTTCTACTGTCTTCATAAAGGTAGAATCACGTTGAATTTTTGTTGGCAATCCTTTAAAATTTATATTATTAAGGACTTTGTCACACAAAGTTGCATGTATGTTTTTCAAGAGAACTCCAACTGCTTGAAAATAGAAGTTTTTATCATTTTAGCGATATTATATTTGCGTAAGCTTCGTTTCACAGTTTAAAACATAGAAAACAAGCTCATTTTCCTCACAGACTTAAATAATAATTCTTTAATCAGGATACGTGCGTCCATCGATGGATACGGACATTTTTTAGAGTGTATGTTTTTGTCTATGCCAAAACTTCTTTTCTATTTTAACTGAAAAAAAAGTTACCAAAGATTGCAATCAGATATAACGCTTATCTGTTCAAACAAAAAACTTGATTTCATTCTTACGTTATAAAAGTTGGTAGCAAATGATCTACTGACAGATTTTATGAAATAAAATTGCAAGAAAAGTACTTTATTCACAGTTGGCTTTCCTGTGGGATATACTTCTCTGCTTTCAAAGAAGTGCGTTCATTTCTTCTGCTTTCTGCCAAACGATAGTTTTCAGTTTCTGTTGATTTTTTATTGATTCTTCCTGTTGTCGTAAGGCATTTAGTGCTTTTAATCGGTCTTCGTACCATGGTTTCTTCTCTAATTCCATAAATTGATGAAGATAATCTGTATATTGTTGTGTGTTGTTTTTTAGAGCGATTACTGAAAGCTTCTGAAGACTACACTGCATTGCTTCGACTAAGAACGAAACTTTTTTTTGGTTTTTGCCAAGTTGATTTTGGAGTTGTTCCACTCGAGCATCCGAATCGGCTTGCGCTTGTTTTGCCATGCTATACCTAGTTTTTTTTCCATGTCTTCTTTTTCAACTTCAATAAGCACAGTTCCTTCAAGATACGTTTGCTTAGCATTACTTTTTCGTTCACATTATTCGGGAAACTCAAAATGTTTTGAGCTTCTCGGCATTTTTAAAAGTTTTTGGGTTCATATTATGAAATGAGGCAGGTTTTCTTACATTTCTTACGATAATGAGCAAAAATGTTAGAGGGTAATGGAGTTATACCATTTGTTTTCTCCTTCACATTGTGCACGAAATTTGTATTTGCTTCCTTGTCCGCTGCATGCTGTTGAATATTTTCTTCTTCGTTTTTTAGTTGACAAAGGATATCGATTTCTTGGTCCATTTTATCTTGCATGTTTTTAATTTCATTTCTAAACCCGCTCTTTCCATCAAAACATCTTTAGTCAACGCATGAATTTTTGGCTCCTTTTCATTGAGAGTCTGGAAAAATCTCTCAAAATTTTTTTCTCCGTTGTAAAACTTCACTTAATAATTTTTTTTCGAGAAACGCAGTTTTCATATGAAAAACTTCAATGTAATCGCTGACAGGAGTTTTATTAAGAGCACAAGCTTTGCATAGTAAGTTGTTTCTGGTTCAAGATTTAAAAGATTAGCGATTGCACTGCTCTTGCCTTGCATTTTTTTTCTATGCCTAAATTTCCAGTCACGCTTATGCCCTCTGTAGTCACAATTCTGTAACCTTTCGTATCATCTTTGTTTTCTTCGTTTTCATTACTCCAGGTAAGTGTTAAAGAAGTGTCAGATAGTTGAATCGCTTCTAAATCTTTTGGTTTTGAGCTGCATCGCAAATCTTCGTTTTGAAGCCTGCCATTTTCATAGAGGCAAAGAAAAGCACCACTTGTACCATTGTAATCAGGGTGGGAAAAGATTTTTCTGTCAATAAAAATTTGACTTCGTCATTTTGTTCGTTAATTGACTTCAACATGTTAAAGTTTTGCAGGGCAGAACGGATTTTTTTGAGTATTGATATCACGTTTGTTTTGAACATGTTATTTTCTGGTAAAGCAACATTTCTATTAAGGTAGGCATCCATATTGAGAACTTGAAACTTTTCTTTACAATAAATCTTGAAAGTGCAGCAAATAATGACTTTAAAACTTGGATCAAACAAACGATCTTCCAAACTTTCTTAAATGATAAAAGGTGTTTCCCCGAAATTATATAGTTATGACAGGTTGAATCATTGTTTTACATAAACGATATGTAAAACAATGATTCAACCTGTCGTAACTCCTTGAAAATAAATAGCAATTAGTTATTTATTTTCAAGGAGTAAAAAATTATAATAGTTTGTTCATTGAAATACGGCACGAAAAAATTATAATAATATTGTAACGTGTCAAATGGATTTTTTAAACGACAGCTGTAATATGTTATTTTTAATAGTTTTTTTTTTATTTTAATAAATTTTAGTATGCAATTCTATAGGTTATAAGTAATATGGAGGACACATCTTGAAAACAGTGTTTTTAATGCTGATTATGAAATGTCGTTAAATAATAATAATAATAATAGTAAGAACAATAACAACAACAATAATAATAATAATAATAATAATAATAATAATAATAATAATAATAATAATAATAATAATAATAATAATAATAATAATAATAATAATAATAATAATAATAATCATAATAATAACAAATATTATAAATATATCAAGATAAATTTTTATGTCCCAAAATTCTAAGGAGCCAAATTCACTGCTTGAAAAACGACACTGTTAAAAGAGGTATAGCAATAGAAAGGTAAAGAAAAAGATTTGGCAGGAATTAGCTGTAACATTACTGAGAAAGTTTGCAGTCCAGTTATGCTCATTTTCAATGCTGGACAAAGGGAAATTGTAGTGAACCTTTAAATATGATTACGCAATAGCAGCAACAGCAAAGAAAAAAGATGCAAGATTTTCAAATCATGATGCAAATTATGATGTCTAGATCTAATGGGAAATTAACACTTTACTCTATATTCAAAACATTATATCTTTTTAAAGTGAATCAATTTATGTTACAAAAACAGGTTAAGTTATCGCAAAGAATTTTTAAATATGAAAAGGTTTTTCAAATGTTATAGCTGGTGCAGATAATATTCTTTATAATTACTGCAAAACTAAACACAATGCGTCACTTAGAATGTATTCATCAAAATTGAAAAAGATGAATTGATTAACAATGTCATATTTGAGAACATTATTGTGTTGTATTTAACTAAACCATCACAACTACTCTGACGTAGCTTGTGCTCGTCAGTAAAATACAATCGTTTCAAAGCACTTATCCGGTATCTTTCCACTGTCAGTTAAAATACAGTTTACAAAAGCGTTTTTCAATTCTTTGAAGACAATCCCTAAGATTTCATGGCAGATTTGTAAAGACCACATTTAAAAAGTTGCACTTATAATCATCTGATTTCCAAGAGACTTCTAACTACCACAATGACTTAATTTCTTGCTACTTTTTTTACCAAGAAAATGTTTTGTGTGATCTTTTTTTTCTAAAGGTCATTTGTACAGACTAAAATGTTTTTAATCCAGTCACGTTGATCAATTGAATGTCTTTTTAAACATATATTTTTTTTATATGGGACTTGGTTTACACATTTCAGTCAATGGCTTACTTCTGCTTAACTACGTGTCTCACTCTCAAAAAATCTTGTAATGTTTATTTACTTTAACATTGGGCATGTGGTTGACTCTTAGTTTCATGCCCATAGATGAACTTTAATAGATTTTGCTTAGTCAAAAAATTAAACAATTAAAGAATAACAGTTATTACATAATACCGAAGAAAAAGATCTTTAATACGATACAATTACAAAACTTCTAAAAAATTTTGGTGGAGTTTTCAGTTTAAAATTTTCCTTTAAACTGAATAAGACACAGAACTTGTGCAGTATATTGTGATACTCTCCAATAGTAATAAATTAAAAGATACATTTGTCGATGTATTGTACAATTACAACAATTACAAAATTGCAATTTCTGGGTGTTTTTCTTGTTTTAATATAAGATTAGATTTATAGAAAGCTAAGATTTGGAAGATTTGGTCGAGTGCTTTTAGACAAAACTATCAATAATACTTTACCTCATTGGTATTAATTTGCTAGTCAGCAAAATGTAAACCAACCAAGTCATTTATTTTGACCAAACAAGGGTAGTCTATTAAACTACCCTAGTTAGAGGACAATACTCCCTTTTCTCCACCTGCCTTAAAAGCCTCAATTTCACAAATTATTACATTTCACATATGAACATATTTCCTCACGAAATTGTTGATGTGTCAAATTATGCATAAGCTAAAAGCTCCTTTAAAATTGTAGCCCAAAATTATTTACTTGTTAAACACTACTTTGAAAACTCAGGACATAAAAAACCGGGAAGGTTTAACACAACCAGTATTTACAAAAACATAAATAACACAACTAGGAAAATAAATGTATACACAAATGTATAATAAACCACACAGTTTGAAGATTAAAACTATATTTATCAAAAACAAAACTTGCTCTTAACCATGTTTTATGTATACTTTAAGATTTTACTTTAATCAAAATGGTCATTAGCAGTGGCGTAGCCAGCCCGCAAATTTGGTCGTGCTATGTAAATTTCAAATCATTATAAATATTCATTTCTTTAGGAATCTATTGTTTTTACAGTACGTGTACACTGGAAAATTTACATAGCAAGACCAAACTTGCGGGTTAGCTACGCCACTGGTTATTAGTAAACTAAGATGTACGTAAAGTCAGAATTTCTAAATTATTTTATCCAAAATGAAATGAGCAAATGATTATATTTGATATCTAGCATAAAAATATCTTTGACGGGACACTAAAAAAGAATTGCATTTTGACTTAAATTGCTTTGATACAGCAGGTCCAGCTATGAATAATTTACCTCTTAATGCTTAAAGTGCGCTTATCAAGTTCCGTTTTTATGCTTCTTTTACAAGCCTTATTTAATCCTAACTCTTCTACTTTCAGTATGTTGCATTTTTTTTGCACCTCCCTAAGTTCCAGAAAATGTGGGCTTACCTTAAAATCATGTTATTAATTAGGCACAAGTTTTCAGTACAGTTGGTGTAAACAAGAGTAATACTAGACCAGACTAACTAGACTTCTTAATATTTTGAACACACCTTTAAAATATATTATATGATGTGATTGCTTGAGCCATTTGACAACTAGGTACATCATTTGGAAATAAATAGATATAAATATTCTCGATTCATGATAATTTCTTTAGATTAACAAATCTCTAAGAAGTAGAAAAAGTGTAGCAATTTTTTAATCCAAACATGTTTGACTTGATACCTGCTGAATTATGGACAAGATTGAGAAACATAATTCACACATAATAATTAAAGTGTACTTACTCCACTCTTTTCTTAGTGTCTAGCCGGTTGTGCTTTCATTCTGAAGCTTCCACCATATCGTTAGCTTGTGTGTTAATTTTTCAAGCGATGTTGTTCTCAGCTTTGTAGTTGTACCTGATTTTGGGTTGGCTATTGAGTTTAGACCTGAGGTCAGGTTTACAATAGTCAATGTTTTTAGGGCAACGTTTGAAATCTGAGGCCAAGGACTTCTCTGGCATTGATACAATATATCTTTGTTTGCTCTGAATCCAAATCATGTCTAGTCCCAGATCCAGCTAAACCCTCTGGTAATGACACAGGTTTGGAAGGAAATCAAGTAGAAATTCATTTAAAAGTAAAAATTACAGTAAGAACCACAGAAACAGTAGGCATTATGTAGTTTTTTAACATGTTTCTTTTACCAGTACTGTCAATGCCTAAACTTTTATCAATCTTCAGATATTTCAAAATATCGACTATTCTTTATCATGAGAATTCGCTTTACCGGAGAAAACCTTCACATTCTTTACTTGAAAACAAGTTAGTTACAGCGTTAGGCGTTAGGGTTAGGGTTACTGGCATTGAGGATCAGGGTAATATATTGTTGTCTAGTGTGTTTTGAAGGTTTTTATAATGCCAGTTGATTGAATTTCTTTTCTACCACCATTTTGAGTATAGTTATAAGTTATAGATATAGTTCACCTGTCTAGAAGGAATTATGATTACTACAATGTAAGATACAAATTCAACTAATGATTTAATGAAAGGAAATAATTGAAAATGAGAGCAAGTAATTGTGCGCATGAGAAAGAATTAGGATGTAAAAAATTTTATGACATCCCTCTAAACATGTCATTAATGATCATGTTAAACTATTCTCCAATTGAGCCCATCCTAAGTCTATAGAATCTGATGACCGACGTGCATTCGTAGAATTTGGCGTTGTACAAATCACGGCAACTGTATGACCACGAGCTTTCTTCAAAGATGACATTGGTCGCCAGATTTTCTCTTTTAGGTTGTATGATTTGACGGATCTGGTTGGTCCTTTACGACCCGACCCCCCCATAACAATGATCTCATCACCGTTTGCGACAGCTGCGCATCCACGTCTTGCGTTATTAAGGCGAGGTAACGAAGTATACAGCTTCGTTTTGATGTCAAATTCAATGACTTCATGCGAAAACCATTCTCATTTTGACCACCAATAAGCATGATCTAAAATATTACAAAATTATAATCCGTCAACAATCTAATAGCATATTATAATAAGCATATATTGATGAGTTTGAGCATGATATCAAGGATTATTCAGACCGACGTCAACGTTATCTGCTAAAGCAAAACTGAGGCGGATAACATTGACCGAGATCTGAATAATTCTTGATATCATGCGAAAAACGAATTCATTATTTGCTTATTATTCATCTCAACTAACTGAAATATTATTAAAACTTTTAAATGTAAAACATTTTCAAGCCTTCGCTGATTTGTCACTAAAAACGGTTTTTTCAGGTCTTTCTCCTTTTAATATGCTGTAAATATGTTCAAAACTAGTTTCGTCGCTTTTTTAATGTTTTTCTTATGCTTTTTCTCAAAAGTTTTTGCTCGTCGTGCTTAAAAACTGTGGTAAACATCGCTATTACTTTATGTTTTTTCCAAACCGGCTTTTAATGGCGTAGATATGACGTCATATCTATTGTCGGTAGATATGACGTCATAAGTGCAGATATCTAGAATTATCTGCAGGTAATTGACCAATCACAGCAAAGATTACTTACATAGTGAATAGCAATAATAATTAACAGTGGTGAAATTAGAGCGCCAATTGGGGAGGGTGATGAGTATTCATAATATATTCAGCTCTAACATATGCTGATTTCTTTTGAAATTATAGTCGCTAACAAACAAAATATGTAACGAGTAGCAACGTGTTCTTTTATCACAAGACCAAACAGCAAAATGTTGGCGAAAACCGACGTGACGAACAAGCCCCCCATGCTATTACCAATTGAAATTCATATATAAAAAAAGAGGTCATGATGTAATGAGACTAATGTGGTTTCTAAGGCAACAAATAATTTCATTAAAACGATTTTCGTGCTTTTCCCCTTTAATTGCTTTACGATTTTTACATATTCAATTAGTCTTTGTCTCAGTTTTCAATGTCTATGGATCATACATCGAACAAACAAGAATAGTTTGAACATAAGCGGACAAGTTTGCTATAGCATGTACTAGCGATAATCACTTTGCACAATTGATTAGATTTTTGGCTTGTTGGGCCAAAAATATTAAACATGCTTGATATGTAAGAGCTGCAGCTACAAATCAGCAAAATTCAAATTCGAAAAACGAGTTGTTAGCTTACGAGCACGAGCAACGTTTTGCTCAGGAGATCGTTTTCATGTGCTGGAGGCTTTATAGCTTGTTAAGAAAACAGTGACCAAATTAACCTTAATGTCATATAACATAATTAATTTATTTATGAAAAAAAATTTGAAGAAAATATTTTAATTTAAAAGGAATTTGTATGTTATAAAATTTGAGCTTTCTTTACCACTGCAAAAATGTGCTCTACGTCCACAAATCCTAAAAGGGCTTTTAAAATTTTAATTTTAAAATCTGTGGGATTCACCTTTTACTAGCTTTGTATGCCTTCAAGGCTAAAAATTTACTAAAGGTTAAACTTCTATAACTTACAGTGACCCATCGTGAAATGTAAAACAAAAAAAGTAAAAATTACTTTGTGTTCACAGCGAACAGTGCCCATGGATCGTAATGGACGCGGCAATTTGGAGATGATCTCACATTTGTTTGTGGCAAGATCAAATAGTACGACGTCATCATAGGTTTTTTTTTCATCTTTCCCACCAAATATAAAAACCTTGTCGTCCACCTTTTCTGACCCATGATAGCCAATTGCCTTGGGTAAGTCACACAGTGGTTTGCATTTGTTAGGCTCAGACAGAGATATTTCCATAATTTCTTTAGAAAATGCACCTTAAATGAAAAAGAAAAGAAATATTTTGGAGCTGATGATATCTATCTCCTTACAAAATAATGGTAAAACTCTTGTGTCCGGATCCAACAAAACCCTAAAGATTTTAAATGAAAAATCGTAAATTTTATTTTTCCTGCTCATATGGTTACCTAAAGTCTTATGTTCATTTAAGCAGAATAATTTTTTAATGTTATTAACGAATCTTCCCCATGGGTTCTTATTTCCCATAATTTCCACAGTTAAGGAGCCTGTATCATGTTTTGCATAGTTTAAGTTACTTTGAAAACATTGTAATATATTTATAATTAGAAAATATGATTTTGCTGGATCTTTTTACACTCCAAGTTGAAAAATTGACCATTTTCACTGTTTGACCGCCTATATAAAAATACTGGTAAGTAATGGCCATTTTGATGTGACATCGGGAATTCGTCTGTTGTATTTTGTTTAAAATTGGATGTTTTTGAACATTCACGACACAAGATACCATCAACATGTTTAACGCGACAATAAAGCTATGCTTTTGAAGAAGTTATGCGTAAAATAAAGTGTTTTCTTGAAGCGTATTCCCGATATGACTTCAGGTGTAGCAATAGTTTTTTTAATGTTATAGTCAAGCAGTTAATCACCAATTTGAGCTCTAAAAAAGGCACGAAGATCAAATTTTCGAATTATAAAATATATTGACAATATGCTTTTAATCTTCTGAACTATCTATACAGCTAAATTGCAAAAATATGATACAGGCACTTTAAAGAAAACTCGTTTTACAGAGCAATATAACACCCTCCTCCCCAGAAAATTTCACTGCATCGTTTTTTTCAACAGGTTTAAACATAAATTCACTTAACAGTTTGCAATTAAGACTAGATTTCTGTAGCAAAAAGGTTGGATGTCACAAGCTGTGGATGTAAAAAGAGAATAAACATATTAAACAAATTGATTGCAAGATGGAGAATTTTAGGGTAAGGAAATCGACAACAGGTAAGGAAATCGACAACGAGTCGTAATTAAGACAAAATATGACAAAATCTGTCCTTAATTTCTTCTTTTTGAATACCAAGAATACGAAATGTCTGTGCTTGGAATCTGTTTTATTTTACACTCCTTACTTAAGACGTAGCATATACACACGTGAACACACGTGAACACACGTCCTATCATATGAGAATTATATATTGATTAACACTTATTTTTATGCCAAAGCTGTAATGAATAATTGGTATTTAAGAGCATTTTACCAAGGCATTAAGTGATATGTGCAGGTGCTATGGAATTAGTAAAATTTTACAGACGTATTACATCATATTTGAAAAACACTCTACAACACCTTTATTTTTATTATAGCCACCAATCAGGATAATCTTTCCATCATGCGCAACTGTTGACTGGCTGTTTACAACAAATGGCAAATTTAAATCCAATTTCTGCCACTCCAGAGATTTACCATTATAGTCCAGATATTCAATAATGTCTGAGTCTCCAATGACGTAAATTATTGAATCAATCACGACAGCCGTACTGTGGTACCTATCACTTTTTAGTTGTGGTAACATCTCCCACGTGGCGCCACTCTCGTTTAGCGATAATTTTTCAACCACATTTATATCTGACTGGTCGGTACCTCGGCCACCCCAAACGATGATATCGTTATTAAGGCCAAGACTTTCAGATCGAGACAGTCTGGCAGGTGTCGATACCTAAGTTAATATATAATAACAGCATTTTAGTGAAGAAATCATTTAAGTCGAATCATTCGTTTTCATTCTCTTATCGAGGAGATTAATACACCGAGTATAGTAGCTTGCTTGAATTCCTAATTCCATACAGATTTTTCAGTAAAAGAAAATCTAAAATTATTTTCACTAGAAGTAAAACGTCTAACAAACAGCACTACTGAATGGATTTTTATATCTTTCTGATAAAAACATATCTGCAATGCTTGCCTTTAAAAACACTTTAATTGCCGCAATGAGTTTGAACATCACAGGGATGCTACATTATGAAGATGTAGTGTCTAACATACAGCTTGTTGTATGAAAAATTTTGCAAATAAAGCACTTTAGTGCATGCTTGAACTACACGAAGAAATTTTTACGGATATTAGTCCTTGCTGAACTCATTTCATTCAAAATATCTTTCTTGATGCTGAAGGCAAAATAACCCCAGTATTTCAACTGTTGCATAATAACAAGGCGGTTGCAAGAATTAATGGCAAGGACTTTATGTCAGTTTGAGTTGCAATAATCTTTCAAGCGAAATACATTAGCTGCAAGGTCATCCTGCTTAAAATAAAAAATAACAACGTGTATAAAGCTATATATACTAACAACGTTTTCTCTTATCTCGCGAATTATACTCTGCTTCATAAAATGTAGATGCTCTTTTATCTCGCGCTGATTTTCCTCAATATTATCCAGTTTTCTTGACATTTTAACGAGTTCAGCCTCAGACTCATCTTGCTGCCGGTTTTCTGATTTCGTGTTATAAGATCTAAATTAATGTTGAAAGTAAAAGTAAATCTTTCAAAAAAAATTAATTAAATGAATTGATTATATCTAGCTTGTTTTTGTTACTTCAATTAATTTATTATTGCGATATCCTTAACTATTATCAAGAGAACAAGAAAATTTTAACGTTACTCTATACTCTCAATACACGCAAGTGCTTTCTGCTTACTATAATGTCATCTGTATCAGCGTGCTTAAAAACGAGCTAGGGGGTGTGGTGACTTATTGCGCAAATATTCAACATGCATCATAAATTTTTTTTCGGCGAATATGAATTTTCCTTTGTGAGTGTGCCAAAAGTGCTGAAGCTACCTTTTATTAACGTAAAAGCACATACACATGTTAATGAATCTTAAAAGCACATACACATGTTAATGACCATAAACAAAAACAAATTGGGGTACAGACAGTTTTGCAGAGAGAAATAGAAAATATCTTTTACGAAAAGTTGTGTCTAACCTACAATTTATGATCTCCATTTTTTCCTTCACTTCTTTTAAATTTTTGATCTCAACTTTTAAACCTTCTACTTTAACGTCATGTGCTTCAAACTCATCTTGAAATCGTTGCAGTAGTATTCCTGATTGATAGTCTTCCCAAACTTCCTTGAATTGGTCTTCAGTGAAACAGGAAAGATCAAACACAAGGGAGCCTGATCGCACATTACTGACTTCTATAGCATAAATAATGACATTCAGTGTAAAAGCAACCACTTTTCGTGGCTTGTGAAAGTGTATGTTGAATTTAACGGTATAAGCCAGTTGATTATGAAACAAACGGTCAAAGTTGACTTTAAAAAATAACTATATGACACAGTTATATAAATTTATTTGTGTCATATATATAATTTTGTTTGAGTAAAACTTTCATTTTACAAAAAACAATTACGTTAAATACATAGTTGTTTGTGTTGACTAAAATACATTGGGCATAGAAATACGCTTTTAAGGCTGTGTTGAAATTTGTCATGATGACAAAATATTAAAATAGGTTTTTCAACTTCCATTAGTACATCTGACTTATTGTATCGCAAATACCACAAAAGTTAGCCAGCTATATTTTCAGTGGGATGAAATTGTATTACTAATAAATACTTCTGATATAACGTGCACACAATTAAAAATCAATTGTAAAAAATAAGGTTAAAATATAGCACATATTATTCAAGCTAAAAACGTTTTAGCAAATTCGATCAATGTGTACGAGAACGCCGGGCTTTGAAATCTCAGATTATTTTCTGATTTTTCCCTTGAAATATTTTTTCAGGAACAATTATGTATATGTACACGTATGAGCTTACATTATAGGAAACATAAACATTTGCTGAACTTATTAACGCCT
This sequence comes from Xenia sp. Carnegie-2017, assembly GCF_021976095.1. Lineage (NCBI taxonomy): Eukaryota > Metazoa > Cnidaria > Anthozoa > Malacalcyonacea > Xeniidae > Xenia > Xenia sp. Carnegie-2017. The sequence continues at coordinate 10,938,982 of NW_025813486.1, forward strand.
TGGCCAAATTTCAATAACCTTTGTAAGCTTAAAGAAGTTTGTAATCTATGATTCAGGCTTACCATTACTAGGACCATTCGATGAATTTTCACTGGAGTCTTTATTAAGTGAATTTTGAAGTATATTCTTTATTGGGGGTTGAAAGATTTTACTTAGAGTGTAAATGCTGTAGAGAGATACAACAGTGATCCCCAAAGGTATAATAGCAGCTTTCTCGCAACTAATTCCAAATGTAAAGATGCCTACAGAGACCACAGCCCGCATTGATTCGTTTGTAACCGACCCCATATTTCCTACTACGTCACTCATGCTGACGGATATCTGAAACGTAATTATAACGTAAGTGAGATATATGCAATAGTTATGACAGTAGATACTAACCGCGCACAAGATAATATCCTTTAAAACCATCCAAAAATACTGAGGGTCGATAAAATTCGATTCAAATAATAGTCTTGCACAAGTCAAATAAATGTAACGACTAGCTTGACAAGTTAGGGCCTGATTATATGGTGGCAATCTGGCCCGGATAACGAGCTAGCCCGATGATTTTAAGGGAATGAAAGAGGCCAATACTTCAAGGTTAAAGATTACAACTGTTTACAAAGCGCAACACATTATTCCGGTTGTAATTCTCAACATAGGGCAAAGTGTTTGTTTTAATTTAAAATGTTTTGCGTAGTTATTGAATCAGAATATTGTGAAATTGCTTGAGATGATTTATCTGATGATAAGTATTGAATCATTTCCATTTGTCAAAATCATTCAACGCTTTGCTGAATCCCGGCTACTCATGTAGTCATTCCCTTATATAGCCACCTCGATAATTGCGGGATGGGAAATATTTATATCTGCATGGATGCCGTTTTAATTTTCTTTGAAATCCAATGTTTTTTATAAAAAATTATAATGAATGTTTGACCACAAACTACGAGAAATCATTTGTATTTGTAATAGAAAAAATTATTTTAAGGTAATAGAAAGGAAAACTAAAATTACGTTTTTTTCTTTTTTTTCAATGACACAGTTTATTGCATGTTGGAGTATTTCATTTTAGACATTAAAAGCCGTAAATAGACTTTTGTAAGTAAATCATATAGCGAACGAACGAGAGTCGCATTTTGGATGCAATATAAATTGTATATATCACAAATTGTTTGATTGTCCTAAATCAAATAAGACATCACAGACAACTGTAGTAAAATTTATTTCATCACCAATGTTTCCATGCTTTATTTGTGCCTGCAAAATAATATATGATGGTTGCATACCGCAATCCCCAAGTTACATATTTGCTTCTTGTACTTTTCTAGCTAAGCCAAAATTTAATTAAAATACTTCTAATGTTAACAAGCTTTTATCGAGCTTATCTATGTAGCAAGCACAATTAAGTTGCTCAGCTCTAGATTCAAACTATTGCCTTCCACGTCAAATCCTGACTCAATTTCAAATTCCTTGTGGGCATCCAACTTAGTTTTCCAAACGTACAAACAACGACCATTCAGTCAAATCAACTTTTAACGAAATGAGCCAATTTGATCTAAAGACTAAAACATAATTATCTAGACATTAAATACAACGTATTCATTTACCCGAGACATGACATATAGAAAATATTCAGTCGTAATTGCTGAAATGCTGCATGAATATCAAAGACATTTAATTTAATGATACGTATATTTTACTATTGTTTCCATACTTTCAAAGTATCACGCACAGGACCTTTCAAAGCCTCCTAACGCTTTTGCCACGTCGAACTAAACACATCACAGCATGTAAAAGGAAATTCACTGAATCGATTTGAAACAGCCCACTGTTCGTCTTTTGAAATATATTAGTTCATTCAACGATTGGCATAGAGTATTTTTGCTCCTGATTTAGAAAGTCGTTTACTCGTGAATTAATAAACACGATGTGCAAAAAAGGAAACATAACTCTCTACGACACGATAATATCTAATCATTAAAGTCTTCTTGAGTTACGTTTTTATTCTGCTCGATAATGCTAAGAGGTCACAAAACACAATAAACATACAAAATTTACTTGCTTACATTTCAGTTCAGTGAATACACCGTCCTTACTCCTAGCACTGAAAGTTAATGTGCTTAAATGAATTGGCGACAAAGATAGCTTCCAAGTATCTTGTACTTCAGTACAGTAGTCGAATATTTCTGAGAACTGTTGATTTTCAAATGTTTGACAGACAAAATTTTTGCTAATTAACGATTCATGTTGGATTAGCTAATGATTAAGACACAATCTAAAGCAACAATTAAATATTTTAAACGGGATATAAAATTGAGAAGATGCAAACTGCAAAGAAACATAAGCCTAAAACAGAGAAAGTCAATTTCACATCAGCATCATTAGGCAAAGTAATACATAAGCATCAAATATATTTTGAAGTTTCGTTTTATTACATCGTTCTATGAAACATGTAGCGTGGTTAACACCGTTGATAGTTATCAATAGTTTATACAGTCTCTTTCACGATCAATAACGAACGTGCTAGTTAGACTTTGCGTGCTATAACAGACAAAGGAATATGTGTCGTGGTAAATTATATCAATAATGTTAGGTCGTATTGTGTTACAAATGTTCACTTTGCTCATGGAACGACGTTTATGTTTTTGAAGAAATATATATCTCGAATAAATTAGTTACTTTTTTGTTATTTTGTACGAAGACGCAGTTAACACAAAAGCACCTTTGGTATAATTTAGAAAACAAGAAAGATTAAGACACAAACAGGAAACTGTTCATACAAAGAAATCTTACGAATGATGTTGTTACTTTGAAAATAAAATTTTTGTCCTATATGTCTATAAAATTCGTGGCTGTGCACAATAGTCTTTGAAGCAAGCAAAATTTCTGAATAACTAAACCACCAGTTTCACTTATTTGAACGAGCTGTTTGTGGTGCTGTATTAAAAATAGTTCTTAATCATGACAAGTTGAAGTATCCTCACTTTAAACTAAAATGCATTAGGAGACAAAAAATAAAGATCTTAAAGTAAGATTCTTAAAGTGCTTCTTATTTGAACAATTTATACGCCTAATCAACAAGTGCATGCGGTCGCAAATATACAAAAATTTGATAGAATGAAATGATGGACTGAAACGTATTTCATTGTTGAAATCTTACACTTAATTCCGCATTTTCAAACTAATGTAAGGCGAAGAGACGTTAACACAAACATTTCTTACCTTCACAACTTTATAGTTCTTAATATACACCTATTCTTCTTCTGTACGACTGACGTCTGACGAAGCTATGTACTCGAGAAATACCAAGAAATTTATTTAAATAACAAAGTTTTTACATAATTAACCCGTGAACAGGAAACAGAAACGTTGCTAAGGATTTTACGATTATTCCACGAAAGTTTACGTGTATTACACGCTTACGTGAATTACACTCGCTTCTTTCACTCTTGACGTCATTACTGTTATTTCGTGTATGCTACTAACTAATGATGAGTGATGTCCCAAACAGTTTCCGACACACTCACCATATAACTCAGAATTGAAACATATGTCCAAAAGGAAATGATTTTGCATTGAAAAATAACTGGTTTTTTCCAAAAAATAGTAAATATAAGATTAAAACAAAATTAATGTTATGTCTACTCAGCTAATCGTTCAGTGTTCCTCCTCAGCATCTTTCTTAAGTCGTATCTTTGCTGCTACCTCTGCATCCCTTGTCAGTCGTGGAATAAACGTTGCAGCCTTTGGGTTTGGTTTCCACTTCTTCTCGTCGCAAGACAACTACAGTGTGTAAATTTGTTGAATAGGACATTCAAAGTTGCCGTCAGTCGTACGAATTTCTGCTCCTCGTATTACAACGTCTCTTCCTTTTACGACTCCTTCCGCTACTTCAAGTTTCCAAGTGTTTCTTTTTTTTGCTTCATCCTGAATGATAGCACCATCACCAAAATTGAGATAAGATGTTTGCTTACCGGTTTGTTGTTCAAGACGTTCACGTAGACCTCATACGTATTCCTTTGACCAACGTTCCCACATGGTTTCTTTGCACTTTTGAAGGAATTGCGCTCTTTTCCGCACGTCATCAACATCTTCTAAGGATAGAGTGTCGTTTTCAGGCAACCCAGTGGGATTAGCATCTAAAAATGAAGAGACAGAGTAAGATAGGAAGTTGGATGTCATCCTCAAGGTACGCGAGGAGGCGATCTTTGAGAGAAACTTCTGCGTCTAGGACAATTTCTTCCAATTCTTCAAATTTCAACGTCGATATGTTCGAACTATCCTCCTCAATATGGAGTACGACTGAGATTAAGCCTCCACTCAATCTCCTTGTCCGCCTGAAATGCATTAAATTTCTCGTCTCTTCTTACCTCTTTCAACCAACTGTCTGCAGCCTTGAACGTCTTTGCGTTATCAGAATAGATGATATTAGGTTGACCCCGTCTTGCAATAAACCTTCTCAGGTTGGGAATGAATTCGGTCAGTTTTATAGATCCTAAGAGTTCGATATATACTGCTCACGTTAATCTGCATCCGCAAAGTACTAGGTACGCTTTCTTCTCCGCCTTTGCCTTTGTCCGATAACGGATTGGACCTGCAAAGTCTACCACAACAACTTGAAACGGAGTTGTGCCTTAAGTTTTCGTCATTGGAAGGATTCCTGGTGGTGGTTTTACATACGATTTGACTCTGAATCTTACACAACCTTAGCAATTGGGTAGTACTTGCTTTACTAGTCTTCGCAGCCTTGGTGCCCAAAATTGCTCTTGCAGCTTAGCCACAGTCATAACCATACCGTAATGAAGTGAGCTGAGATGTGCAAGTTCGACTTCCTTTCAGTGAACATAGCATTGCGTGGTAGAAACACTGGATAATCTCCCTTGGTCTGACCACGACATACAAGGACCACACGTCCATGAAGTCGAACGAAGCTCCAAACAATTTCCTTTAAACTCAGGATTTTCTTTTGCACCGTTTTGTGTTTTCTTGATCCACCTAACTTCACTTTTCTTGACTTCACTTGTCATTAAAGGACCCTTCTTTTGCCAGTCCGTAGAACCTCTACATTTTTCTTTGAACATGAGTATTCACACACATATTGTCATGACCTTTTAGAGGTTAAATTTTTTTAATAAATGTGTGAAGCTGTTGTCGTTCTCGGTTAAAGCTGATGTAGTCAATACGTGTACACTTTTCTCAGGCTTAATCTCCTCCTCAGCTTCAATAGTACATTACTTTACTCGTTGTGGTGGCCACTTTAAAGGATCATTCAGCCATTCGGGACCGTTTCGCGTTGTTCGTTTCCAACAATATTTCCAGCACGACTTCCCATGTCTTCCGGATTCTGTTTAGTGTGTACTTAATGCCATTTCACACAAGCGTGACAATGTATTTTTGCAACACTGTTTGCAACAAATTGGCGATACTCTCCCCAACGGTTGATTTAGTAAAGTTCTAATGTAGAATCCAACCAGCAACGGACAGATGTTAATACTCCTCACCTATCGCACACTTTACATTCGGTAACAAGTTAACGGCCATGTGTCCATCAACCAATTCCAAGCGAGATATCGACAGATTTCGTTTTGCCAACATGGACTTTACACATACCATACCTTGCGTTACTCCATTCTTCTCATCACCTGCAAATGCTGCTGCTGACATCCCGACTTTGCTCGCATTACCAAAGGCATGAAGAGTGACAGCAGACACAGTTTGTTTATGCAGAGCTAAAAGTCGGTGAAGTTCGTAACTAGATGGAAGTCCCAAACAGCAATCATCCCAGCGTTTCCTTATGACAATGGCCAATTCACCATTCACATTTCTCAAAAAATGGTCTTGACCATCAATGTCCTTGGTGATACCCAAACAAAAGGGTTGTATATTGTTGCAAGTTGTGATAATGCACGTCTTCGCGACCAGACGGTTTCTTCGATTATCATTTGCTCTCTTAGAGTGTCCTTATCTTTATTCCTTTGAAGTCCCAATAGTTTAGCGAGTTACTTCCGTTTTGTTGGTCCGGTTTCGTTGACATAATGTCTTTGTCTTCAGCTTTAGGTAGAGTTTCTAGCACGGTCTCATTCGAATGCCATTTGTGCAGCTTGAAAGTGGCGTCTTCAAAGATCTCAATAGCTTGACTCCTCTTTCCATTAATTTCTGAAACAGTCATTCCACCTATCATTACATTGTGAATGTACAGATTTTAACGTATTTTTTCCACAAGGTTTGGGTTTTTCCTTCCCAAGACTTTACACGTTCCATTAAATCACCATTGAGTATAAAGGGAGAACATTTCAGACCAAACAGCGCCCTCATGAGCAGATTCGTGTACACGTCGTTGCTTCCAAGTGCTTTCTAGTGAAATCTAAGTGCATCTCACTCGGTCTGTCTGATCCTGACTTGGAGAAACGCCTTTTCCAGGTCACCATTGGGTAGAACAGGAGAGAATCATGATCTAACGAGAATGGACCAGAAAAGATTTTGCAGTCAGGGGCTCGGATTGAGGCAGTCATTCAGAGATGGTGAAATTCGTGATTTGCTGGCCGAAGCATCGTACACAATCCGCAGCTTAGTTGTCTCAGCTGCGTTATTCACCACTGCTTTGTGAAGTATGTAGAACTCCTTTTCAAACTTTTGTGGTGCCTTTTCAGTCGCCCTGTTCTCATACTGTTGTAGAATGACGTCATCATAGTCTTAATACGGATCGCTTACTTTTAGCCCTTTCATCAATTTTTCCAAACGTCAACAACTCCCCATTGCGTTTGTTGGTAGAGGTAGGGATTTGATTTCCAGGGTAAACTTGTTTCGTACGATCCTTCTTGGCTTCGGTGAAGTTGTTCTTGGAAATTATCAAAACACAGTTGTTGATCGTTTTCTCCGTTATCTTTTAGCACTAGGACGTCAAGACACATAATTTATCAAAGTCAATTTGTGATGTTTGGGACAGGAGCATGTTCGTTTTTTCCAGCTCAATTCC